>NC_143012.1:511812-878478 GCF_055824585.1 Amblyomma mixtum
GTTCCTTTGCAAGGCTATTGAACATCACTTTGGTTTTCTGCATGTTAATTCTTAGCCCCACCGTTCTACTCTGCCTGTCTAGCTGATTGATCATGCTTTGCAGTTCTTGTCCTGAGTGGCTTAGCAAGGCAATGTCATCAGCGAATCGCAAATTACTCAGGTATTCTCCATTAACTCTTATCCCCAACTCTTCCCATTCCAGTCCCCGGAATACCTCCTGTAAGCAGGCAGTGAAGAGCATTGGCGAGATCGTGTCTCCCTGCCTGACACCTTTCCATATTGGAATTTTATTGCTGACTTTATGGAGAACTATAGTAGCTGTGCAATCGTTATAAATATCTTCCAATATTTTCACATAGCACTCTTCCACACCCTGATTCCGCAATGCCTGCATGACAGCTGAGGTTTCCACTGAGTCGAATGCTTTCTCGTAATCAATGAGGGCTATATATAGAGGTTGGTTATATTCTGCGCATTTCTCTATCACCTGATTGATAGTGTGAATGTGGTCTATTGTCGAGTATCCTTTACGAAAGCCTGCCTGATCATTTGGTTGACTAAAGTCCAAGGTTGTCCTGATTCTATTAGCGATTACCTTAGTAAATACCTTGTAGGCAACGGACAATAAGCTGATCGGTCTGTAATTCTTCAAGTCCTTGACGTCTCCTTTCTTATGAATTAAGATAATGTTAGCGTTCTTCCAAGCTTCTCGTACTCTCGAGGTCACAAGGCATTGCGTATACAGGGTGGCTAGTTTTTGTAGCACAATCTCTCCTCCGTCCTTCAGTAAATCTGCTGTTACCTGATCCCCACCAGCTGCTTTCCCTCTTTGCATTGCTCCTAAGGCTTTCTTTACTTCCTCCTTCGTTACTGGCGGGATGTCCCATTGCTGTGCTCGACTGCCTCCCTCAGTAACTTGATGATTACTAGAGACCGGATTTTAGGCAAATGCCTATTTTTTTCAACGCTTCGTAGGCGCACCATTTTTACATATGAGCACGAATTAGGTGTTGACAATATGTTTAATACTCTTTTTATAGTGCCTATAAATGCCTATTTTGGTGTCAGTGCCTATAAATGCCTATTTCCGACGTCGGTGCCTAAATATGCCCTATTTTACAGAAAAGGGGCCTGAAATACGCTGTGGTTTTGCATTCAGATTCTGTTTGCTTTCGAATCCATTTCGGTTTTGAGTAGAACACACGCGTGGCAACATTAGATGACTCGTCAGTTGGCTGTGGTGAACACTGCACCTACGCCGTATGCGTACACAATACCAACCACGTCAGCCGAAAATATCGAAGCAACCTTTTTCTTATTTTCTGCCATTTTATATTGGCAGCTTGTTGATGACTTTGGCTGTTAAAGTGGTAGTTGACCAGATGGCACCACAAATGACAAGATGTTGAAGCATCGTGTATGCCTGCAATAAATAAGTACAATTCCTGTGTGAGCGAAGACTGAACTCATTTGTCAGATGCTTTGAATTGACAATGTTTCTATCAAATTCTAAATACATGGCCTCCTTTTAAGGTGTTCATTGTTTCTACTTTTGTGCACGACAAGCGAATTGTTTGTTTCGAGGTATACCAAAGTGTTTCAAAAGGGTTGGTAACCGTCCCTTTTGCTCTGCTGAAGCATGTGTATTGTACGAAAAGTTGCGTGATAGCCTTAAAAAAAACGGCTTCTAATGTTCGCACCTTACTTAAGGTCCCAAATCATTCTTGCTGTGTTTTTCTTTTATTTTACGACAGATATTGCACGCTGAACTTCGGAACTGTGTGCACTTTTGATAAAATTTATAGTGCCTATTTTTCTCCGTTAGGTGCCTAAAATGGAATTTTAGCCGCCTATTTATGGCGCCTAAAACGTGCTTTTTAGTGCCTAAAAATCCGGCCTCTAATGATTACATTCGCTACTGTATAGATTTGTGTAGAACTCTTCGGCTAATTCAACTATCTTATCCATATTGCTGATGACATTGCCCTGTTTGTCTTTTAGCGCATACATCTGGTTTTTACCTATGCCCAGTTTTCTCCTCACTGATTTTAGGCTACCTCCATTCCTTAGAGCATGCTCGATTTTCTCCATGTTAAACTTTCTTATGTCGGCTACCTTGCGCTTATTTATTAACTTAGATAGCTCTGCTAATTCTATCCTGTCTGTGGAGTTAGACGTCCTCATGCTTTGACGTTTCTTAATCAGATCTTTAGTCTCCTGAGATAGCTTGTTGGTATCCTGTCGAACCATCCTACCACCTACTTCTGCGGCGCACTCTGTAACAATAGCTGTAAGATTATCATTCATTGTTTCAACACTACGGTCGTCTTCTTCAGTTAAAGCGGAAAATCTGTTTTGCAGCGACATTCTGAATTCCTATACCTTCCCTCTTAATGCTAACTCGTTAATAGCCTTTCGATTCACCAGTTTCCTCCGTTCCCTCTTCAAATCTAAGCTAATACGAGACCTTACCATTCTGTGGTCGCTGTAACGGACCTTCCCGAGGACATCCACATCCTCTACGATGCCAGGGTGTGCACACAGTATGAAGTCTATTTCATTTTTAGTCTCACCATTGGGGCTCTTCCACGTCCACTTCCTGTTTGCTCGTTTGCGGAAGAAGGTATTCATAATCCGTAAATTATTTCTATCTGCGAACTCTACTAATAACTCTCCCCTACTGTTCCTAGAACCTATGCCATAGTCACCTACCGCCTTGTCTCCAGCCTGCTTTTTACCTACCTTTGCATTAAAGTCGCCCATCAGTACAGTGTACTGTGATTTTACTTTGGTCATTGCCGATTCCACATCCTCATAGAAGCTTTCAACTATCTGGTCATCATGGCTTGATGTAGGCGCGTAGGCCTGCACCACCTTCAGCTTGTACCTCTTATTAAGCCTAATTACGATAGCTGCCACTCTCTCGTTAATACTGTAAAACTCCTCGATGTTGCCAGCTATATCCTGATTTATGAGAAATCCCACCCCTAGTTCTCGCCTATCTGCTAATCCACGATAGCACAGTACATGCCCGCCCTTTAGTACTGTATACGCCTCATCTGTCCTCCTAACCTCACTAAGCCCTATGACATCCCATTTAATACTGGCTAATTCCTCCAGCAGCACTGCTAAGCTAGCCTCACTTGATAAGGTTCTTGCGTTAAACGTTGCCAGGTTCAGTTTCCAATGGCGGCCTGTCCGGAGCCAGAGATTCTTAGCACCCTCCGCTGCGTCACAGATCTGACCGTTGCCTTGGTCAGTTGCTCCGCAGCCGCTGGGGACTGAGGGCCGAGGGTTAATTGGTTTGTTCATAGAAGGTTGTGGCCAAGTACTACACCAGGGTGGCCAAATCCTGTTCTGATGAGGAAGTGCGTTGTCGGCTCTGGTCACCGAAATCAGGCCGCACTCCAAGCCTGGTTATGCAATTCCATCGACACGCGGAGTTTTTTTTTTTTTTATCCGGTGGAGAATTGCGTGGCACCGGGATTCGAACCCCGGTCCGCTTGCACGCGAGGCGGATGCTCTACCTCTACGCCATCGCTGCCTCCTCTACGCCATCGCTGCCTGTTGCATGTATTCCCTGCCAAAAGCAACCAGGCAGCAGGGTTTGTTTCTTACCCGTGAAGCAACTGCACCAGCATGGCAATGCTGGCGCTTCATAGGTGAAGCGTCCTAGCACCGAAATGCGCTCCTGCAGAGAACACATGCTCCACTGCTCCATGGAGTGGCAGGCGCCAGCCCAGCCCTCCCTGAGCAGTTAGGTTGGCCGGACAGCGGCAGACGGCGTCGATCCGCCGGTAGGCTATCCAATCTGCAGGCAGAGACGTTCGCTACACTCTCCGCTCTGCGCGTCACCAGCAGCTCGGAGGCCCAGCAGTCGAACCTCAGGGCCAGGGGCCTGCGCTGCCAGTGAGCAGGTGCCGAGGATGGTCGCCTGCATGGAGAATGTCCTTTACCAGATCCCTGAACACTGGCCACTGAGAGACACTGTGCACCTTTTCCTTCCATTGCCTTTAGAGGTAGGGTTCACGAAGATGGAGCAGTGGTCCGAGCCCCGGGAATCAGCTGCTCTTTCCCAATAGTAATGGCAAGCGTCCGACAAGCGGGAGGTCAATGATAGACGAGCGTCCTGGTCGGATGAAGATAAGGGCCATGGGCTGCAGGACACGGAAGCTTGCGGCGATGGTGGTATCCAGGAATTTTCTGCCTCTCGTGGTCAAGGTTCGGTTGCCCCATTCCCTGTTATGGGAATTAAAATCACCACAGATAAGAACAATCTAGCCGAGCCGAGCATGGAGGGCAAGAAGGCATTGTTCAATCCCAAGACACACTGGGAGCTAGGTAGACTGAGGACACAGGTATCCATGCGGCCCATTCGCATTCCCGCACCACAAATCTCCAAGTGGCCCAAGTGAGGGATGTTATTCCTTATGTAGATGGCTCTACAGGGCCTCACCTGAGAGTGAGCGTTGTCCAAGCGGGGGGCGTCACTGCAGCCGTGGAGGAGTCAGAAGGAGAGATCGGAGTACCTAGTTTACCCAGGCAGACTGGAGGCTTCGGCTGAGATCCGGGTCCCTGGGGGGCGAGCACATCGTATTCCATGGTACCCACCGACACAAGGTCATTTAGGTCAGAAACGTGCGCGAGCAGGGAATTCACATTCCACAGCATAATGCCTGACCTTGCAGTTTCCTCTAAGAGGACTGCCATGATGGCGGTCGATAGAGCTCTCGGCAGCGAGAGCGCCCTCGTACAGCTTGCGAGCCTCTGACCTGAAATGGTTGGCCGTCTTGCGAACGACCGTGGTAACCTGGCTCTCCTCCTTCCCCCTGAGAGGGCTGGAGTCCGAAGCCCTTTCTGGGAAACTACTGTTGAAGACAGTGATTGAACTTGTGACCGAAGATCTGCAAGCTCAGCCTGATTAGTGGTCACTCCAGCAAGCACAGAGTCATACCGTGACGAAAGGAAGTCAATAGCTGACTGTATGTCCTCGACTGCTGAAGCAACCTTTTCACTAGCTTCCTTGACCAACAACAGTTCTTCCATTTTCCCCATCAGTGCTGATACAGTGGTAGTCAAAGTATCCAGCTTCACATTCAGAGCAGACAGTTGCTGCGAGAACGAACCACCATCGGGGTTGGATGCTACGTCAGGTTGCGCCACCGAATCATCCTTGCATGAAGGACACTTCCATGTTTCACGTGTTACCGTACTCATCTTCTTGTAGGCGTTATCAGTAACTGACGATCAGTTATCAGTAACTGAGTATGGAACGATCAGAGGGAAAAGAGGTTATGAAGTGTGAGAGCTTTCCCATCGGCCGCAGTTCGTCCTGTGCTGGCTCGATGGTGGTGTGGGGCAGGCTCTTGAATGGCGACTGGTCGTCCAGGAGGACTAACCAGTCGATGTTTCCACGATGCCTCGCCTTGTCGAGGGAAGAATCTTCAACCGACATGTAGTGTGTGGTGAATCAGTGCCTGGCGTACCCTATCTGGTTCTCCGGCAGGAAGTTGGCACCCGCTGCGGTACATATGAGTCTTTCGAGTGCCCCTGAATCCAATGTTTTACAGGCAACAGAGGTCCGTGAGACTATCTGTAGGAACACAGCTCCCTGGAGGCCTTGCGGGGCATCAGGATGGGTACCACGATGACAGTGGTCCAACACGATTTTCGTCGAACACGGCCAGGTGACGAGTCTATTCTTGGGCATACAGATTCTGCAGCATCTGCACTGTGACCCGTTGGCCCGAGGGCGCTATGGATCGATTGAGGGCCCTGTGGAGCTCGTGGGTGGTGACTGGATCGTTGCACAACGTGTGTGCTTCCATAGTGCCTGCAGGCGCAGGAGGGCAGCTCTGCGGTGTCTGGGATCTCAGCCAGAGGCTGGGGCGCAGGTGGGTTGCCTTGGAGAGGTGGCCTGCCACCTAATCTGCGAGTGCCTGACAAGACACTCCCTGTGCGACGGCCGCTCCGAAGACAGGATAGCGGTTGGTGGCGACCTGGAGCAGAGACCGCAGGAGGCGGCAGGGTGTAGCCGACTGCCGGGCAGAGCGGATGGAGTGGCAGAAGCCAGCCCAGCCGTCCCCGAGCAGTTAGGTTGGCCAGACAGCGGCAGACAGCGTCGATCCGCCGGTAGGCTATCCAATCTGCAGGCAGTGACGTTCTCTACACCCTCCGCACTGCGCGTCCCCAGCAGCTCGGAGGCCCAGCAGTCGAACCTCAGGGCCAGGGGCCTGCGCTGCCAATGAGCAGGTGCCGAGGATGGTCGCCTGCATGGAGAATGTCCTTCACGAGATCCCTGAACACTGGCCACTGAGAGACACTATGCACCTTTTCCTTCTGTTGCCTTTAGAAGTGGGGTTACGAAGATGGAGCAGTGGTCTGAGCCTCGGGAATCAGCTGCTCTTTCCTAATAGTAACGGCAAGCGTCCAACACGAGCAGGAGATCAATGATAGACGAGCGTCCTGGTCGGATGAAGATAAGGGCCATGGGCTGCAGGACACGGAAGCTTCCGGCGATGGTGGCATCCAGGAATTTTCTGCCTCTCGTGGTCAAGGTTCGGTTGCCCCATTCCCTGTGAAGAGAATTAAAATCACAACAGATAAGAACACTCTAGCCGATCCGAGCATGGAGGGCAAGAAGGCACTGCTGGATCCCAAGACACACTGGGAGCTAGGTAGACTGCGGACACAGGTATCCATGCGGCCCATTCGCATTCCCGCACCACAAATCTCCAAGTGGCCCAAGTGAGGGATGTTATTCCTTATGTAGATGGCTCTACAGGGCCTCACCTTGGAGTGAGCGTCGTCCAAGCGGGGGGCATCGCTGCAGCCATGGAGGGGTCAGAAGGAGAGATCGGAGTACCTAGTTTACCCAGGCAGACTGCAGGCTTCGGCTGAGATCAGGGTCCCTGGGGTGCGAGCACATCGTATTCCATGGTACCCACCAATACAAGGTCATTTAGGTCAGAAACATGCGCGAGCAGGGAATTCACATTCCACAGCATAATGCCTGACCTTATAGTTTCCTTTAAGAGGACTGCCATGATGGCGGTCGAGAGAACTCTTGGCAGCGAGAAAGCTCTCGTACAGCTTGCGAGCCTCTGACCTGAAATGGTTGGCCGTCCTGCGAACGATCGTGGTGACCTGGCTCTGCTCCTTCCCCCTGAGAGGGCTGGAGTCCGAAGCCCTGACGCCTTCCACAGTGGAGGCACCTGCGTTCAGAAGCCGAGCAATCGCCATGGCGATGTGGTCATCATCAGCCTGACTAATCTCACTGCAGGCCAAAAGCTTTTCCCATGTCTCCCCAATTGACCTTGTTTTTTGCCAGCTGCGTCCACCGTATACCCACAAACTTCTTCAACTCATTCGCCCATCTAACTTTCTACCCCCCCTTGCTACGCTCTCTTTCTCTTGGTGTCCACTCCATTACTCTTAAGGACCGGCGGTTGCCTTCATGTCCTGCCCAAGCATATTTCTTCCTCTTCATTTCGACTAGGATGTGATAACCTGCATTTGTTCTCTCAGCCGTCCGCCCCCTACCGATCTCTTCAAGTCACACCAATCAATTTTCTTTCAATAACTCACTGCGTTGTCCTTAATGCACCGAAGCATGGCCTTGTGGTAGAGCATCCGCCTCGCATTCGGGAGGTGTTGGGTTCGATCCCCAGTGCCGCCGGGTACCCATCGGTTTCTTTAATGGGTACAAGATTTCTCCTGGCCTGGTGCTCGGCTCTTCTAGGGTGAAATGCTTGGGAAAAGGGTCTTAGACCAAACAGTTGCCTTGACGGATGAGTGATAAGTTCCCCGCCAAGCAACCATAAGCCCGCCTCGTGCGGCATAAGCCCAATTTGTGGCCTTTTTTTTTTTTCTGTAAGGCGCAGCTTTTCAATTTCTCAAGTTGGCGCAGTGCCACTGAGCTCACGTTAGAGCGAACTCGTCTAAACTTCATCGAACTCTCCAAACTCCGTTGAACCTGTAAAGTCTGAACTGAATCACGAACCACCTTTGCAGGCTGATGTGTTCGAAACTGGTTTTGCCCCCGAAAGGACACAGCGGGGTTTGCGGAGCCTCTTCCAAGCGCACACCCCTGAAGAAGCCGGGCGCCGGGCCGGGGGTGGCTTGTACCCTTTTTTACCAGTGGGTGTCCGGCGGTGGGTTTCGAACCAACCACCTCCCGCAGCCGAGCCGGACGACCCAGCCTCTAGGCCACGACTGCGGTAAATTAAGCTGAGCCGTCTTTGTTAGCCACCTCGTTTCTGCATCATAGGTGAGCTCCGGTAGACGTAGCTATTGTATTCTTTTCTCTTGAGGGGCTTTGGTAAACTGCCATTCCTGATCTGAGAGAACCTGCCATATGCGCTGTAACTCATTCTTATTCTTCTAGTTATTTCTGTCATGATCCGGATCAGCGGTCACTACTCGCCTAAGTAGACGTGTTCTCTTACTCCTTTCAGCAACTCCATGGTAATGCGCACTGATACAAGTCGTGCAGCGCTGGGGCCTCCTGCAGGTGGCAATCATTTGCTTGTAGCCCCTGCACTAGGAGCACTGAAGGGTCCGGACAAGAGAGGGCGCACCCCGAAGCGCATTCCTGTAATGAACACATGGTCAGCGGTGATGGCATGGCCACGGCGCCTTAGGCTGCTAGTGTCGACTGGAGCCTCGATCGTAGCCGCAACGTCGCTGTCGCACACTTTGCGGTCGGCCCCGTAGATACCACCCATGCTGCCGTCAGGAAGGGAGGTCTCGAAGGTGCGGACCGGAGTGGAGAGGAGGGTGGTGGAGGCCAGAAGCTGCTCCTGGGATACCTTGGTAGAGACGTCTCCTGTATTCATGTTGCGTTTGCAGTTCATCCGCACCTATAGGACTCCGGGCTGGCTGTAGAGGAAGGGGCTGTAGTCCTCTTTGACCACATCCTTGAGGGAGAGGGTCTGTCGTAAAGGAAAGATAAGAACCGTGGTCAGCCTTGGAAATCTACGGTAGGCTGGACGCCAGGCCTTGCGCTGGACTTTGATCCAGCCACCTGGATCGCGGTCGACGCCCGAAGGCTCAGCATTTCCCAGCGAGTTGGCGTGGGTACTCACCCTCCAGGCAGAGTGGTCTCCTGCTCACTGGTCACTTCTGGCCAGATATCATATCGGGCTCAATGCAGCAGTGCCGATTGATCAGATGTGAGAAGGCGGGAATTAGCAAATCTGCAACGAAAAATTAATGGTGACGACTCGCAGGCGTATCACATTTGCGCAAACTCACCGTGCCAGCCAACTCAGCGCGACTGAAGCCTCAAGCCGAGAAGCTGTTCACCATGGGGCTGAAAAAAAGCATAAAGAAAGCGAACTACCTACCTTGGCTGCAGCGGAATCACGATGTGCCGCAGACCGTAGGCAACGTCCATTCTTCTGAGTTGCTGGTCGTCGCTGGCGAGAACTTCCGAGCGCCGTGTGCTTCCACAAACCACATGTCGCTTGAGAGCACATCCGCACCCTTGCGTTTGATGGCATGACATAGTAGTGGCTTGGTCGCAACGACGTTCGGAACGGATTTCTTTCCGTGACGCAAACGACAGCGGCTCGCTTATGTTACCCCCTTGAGGCAGCAAGCAAAGCCGGCCCTGTATGCACTTTCCTCGCTGGCTCAATACCTACAGCTGACCTGCCTACAGTGAGCTAAGCCTAGAGCTGTACGCACCACGAATCCAAGCTCACCGCGCTTCCGTCACGGAGAAGAAATCCGATGGCGACGGTCCATGAAACCTCTATTTTACATTCTGCTGTTACTTTCTGACTATTATGTAATGGTGCTTGAAACAGCACAAATGAAGCTTAAATTTGCGAAGTCCAGAAGAGGTTTCACAGACCTATATCGCTCTCGCCGCGAGGCCTTGCCTCGCACTCACCTTCGATGCCGGTGGCCTTGCTCAGAAGCATTACCGTTGTCGTTTCGCCGTGGGTTTAACTGCATCCAGGCGTCTCCGGCGGACGGCGAGGGCATCCCTCTGGTACTTGCATGTCACGTTCAGAAGTTCTGCAGATAGTACAACAAAAATAAGGGCTCCTAAGATCGTGAAAGAAATACAGGCCGGTTTTCCCATCCGCAAAATTCAACCACTTGAGCGCGCGAGTTAGTAGAGATCTTTAGCAGACGGTGTACTGTGTTACCTTGTGTCTATGTCATTGCTGCAGTCATAGTCCAGGTCTGAATGCGGAGGTCCATAAAGTAACAGGTCCAGGCAGGCCGCAGGCTTAGAGGAGAGCGTATAGGCTAGTCTTTTTTAGATAGGCAAGCAGGACACTGTGGGCACAGAGGTGGTTTCGGGCCGGGAATGAGAGCTGGTTCTCCACGTTGGCTGGCAGTCCGAGGGCCCGGTAGCTTGAAAAGAGATGGCGATGGATTGGGTCAGAGTTTGGACACGCACACAGCAAGCGTCCCGAAGTGCCCGCATCGCCGCACGACGGTCTTGCAAGGGAGCACGCCAGATCAACGATGAACTTTCCGCGTTGGCGTCCAGGAGCAGCCGATGCAGACGCAGCACGAAGGCGCCGTATCTTGTCCGAGAGCCGGTGGAAGGTTCGGTACGCCGAGATACCCTTGTCAGGGCGAAGTGCCCTTATCTTCTGCTTTTGTAGCAGAGCGCCAAAGTCGTGGGGGGCTAGATACATAGTCACTGGCAACCCGTTGCTGTTGCCCGCCTTGGCAAGGACATCGACGTCCTCAATGCCCTGGATGCCGGCATAGGCAGGCACACAGTGGTGAGCCACCTGGTCTCCGGCGTCCTCAAGGGCGTTACTCTGGGCGCGCGCAGACACTGGTCAAGGTCTGGGAGATGTGGAGCTTCCTCAGGAGCTGCAGGGCTGTCCGGCTACCACAGAGGACAACAACGAGGCCAGTAGGGTCGATGGTCCCGATCAAATCAGCTCTTACGTGGAGACCTGCAAGTTCAGCTTTTCGGCAGCTGCACAGAAAAGAGAGCCTATAGGTGCGGGACTGCTCCAAATGTGGGAACGCCAGAGCCGCCGCCTGCCAAGCGGCTCGTAGAGCCGAGCCGTCGGCGAACATGAGGGTCGTACCTTTTCAGTCATCCAGTAAGGCTACGGTGGCCAGGCGGAGTGCGACGGCAGGGGACCGACATTTCGTCACCTTGTTAAGGCCCAGGGTAACCTACAGGGGAGATCGGGTTGAGAGGGAGGACCGGTCGCCTGTGGGAAGGTAAAACCGTTTCCACATAGGCTCCAGGCAGCTTACCCTTCATGGAGTTGGGTTGGAATGCAGTCGCTCACGGAGGGCGCCTGCATTCTAGAATGTGATTGAGCCGGTCCATGAGCATCAGGTCTCTCTGGAGGGGCCGGAGATTCAGTCGTTAGTCGACCGCCTCTGCCAGGGTGCCGGCACCAGCAACTGCTGTGGGGCTCCCATAAGTCGACGAATGCATCTCCTGCGAGACAGTTCCAAGCGAGTAAGGAGGGTAGGGCAGAGGGTGACAAGAGGCAAGGCACAAGCGATGGCTGATGTGGCCGTTCCCTCGAACAGTCGGATGGCCCAGGTGGGATCCAGGCGCTGCCTCGGACGAGGAGGCACTGGGCTGCTCGGCCGACTCCATCAATGTGGCTCAGGAGGGCCTTGTCAGCAGGAAACCAGGTGACCCGGTGGTCGATGGTGAGACTGAGGTACTTCACCTGGGGTTTCCAAGGGAGGTTACTTTCATTGATCTTGAGGGTAGATATTCCAGCCGTGGCTCGTGCTCCGCTCGGATCGACAAAAAGTCCCTCGAACTTGTTGGCTCAGAGTGAGAGGCCCTTGGTCGCCAGGAACCGCTGCACCCGGTTGAAGGCACGCTGGAGGGCCTCCCTGCCTGAGGTGATCTGCCTCGTCGGTGCTCGGAACCAGAAAGCCACATCGTCCACGTACGCAGAGCAGTGAACATTGTGGCGGCGGCACTCCTGGATGGGACCGGGCAGTCCTGCCTTCACCAGGTTGAACAGGAAATGCTCAGGATCGAGCCCTGAAGTATCCCGGAGGTGATGAGGTGAGGAGTGCTCAGGATGGTGCCTTCCCGTAACTACATGGAACGATCAGAGGGAAAAGAGGTTATGAAGTGTGAGAGCTTTCCCATCGGCCGCAGTTCGTCCTGTGCTGGCTCGATGGTGGTGTGGGGCAGGCTCTTGAATGGCGACTGGTCGTCCAGGAGGACTAACCAGTCGATGTTTCCACGATGCCTCGCCTTGTCGAGGGAAGAATCTTCAACCGACATGTAGTGTGTGGTGAATCAGTGCCTGGCGTACCCTATCTGGTTCTCCGGCAGGAAGTTGGCACCCGCTGCGGTACATATGAGTCTTTCGAGTGGCCCTGAATCCAATGTTTTACAGGCAACAGAGGTCCGTGAGACTATCTGTAGGAACACAGCTCCCTGGAGGCCTTGCGGGGCATCAGGATGGGTACCACGATGACAGTGGTCCAACACGATTTTCGTCGAACACGGCCAGGTGACGAGTCTATTCTTGGGCATACAGATTCTGCAGCATCTGCACTGTGACCCGTTGGCCCGAGGGCGCTATGGATCGATTGAGGGCCCTGTGGAGCTCGTGGGTGGTGACTGGATCGTTGCACAACGTGTGTGCTTCCATAGTGCCTGCAGGCGCAGGAGGGCAGCTCTGCAGTGTCTGGGATCTCAGCAAGAGGCTGGGGCGCAGGTGGGTTGCCTTGGAGAGGTGGCCTGCCACCTAATCTGCGAGTGCCTGACAAGACACTCCCTGTGCGACGGCCGCTCCGAAGACAGGATAGCGGTTGGTGGCGACCTGGAGCAGAGACCGCAGGAGGCGGCAGGGTGTAGCCGACTGCCGGGCAGAGCGGATGGAGTGGCAGAAGCCAGCCCAGCCGTCCCCGAGCAGTTAGGTTGGCCAGACAGCGGCAGACAGCGTCGATCCGCCGGTAGGCTATCCAATCTGCAGGCAGTGACGTTCTCTACACCCTCCGCACTGCGCGTCCCCAGCAGCTCGGAGGCCCAGCAGTCGAACCTCAGGGCCAGGGGCCTGCGCTGCCAATGAGCAGGTGCCGAGGATGGTCGCCTGCATGGAGAATGTCCTTCACCAGATCCCTGAACACTGGCCACTGAGAGACACTATGCACCTTTTCCTTCTGTTGCCTTTAGAAGTGGGGTTACGAAGATGGAGCAGTGGTCTGAGCCTCGGGAATCAGCTGCTCTTTCCCAATAGTAATGGCAAGCGTCCAACACGAGCAGGAGGTCAATGATAGACGAGCGTCCTGGTCGGATGAAGATAAGGGCCATGGGCTGCAGGACACGGAAGCTTCCGGCGATGGTGGCATCCAGGAATTTTCTGCCTCTCGTGGTCAAGGTTCGGTTGCCCCATTCCCTGTGAAGAGAATTAAAATCACAACAGATAAGAACACTCTAGCCGATCCGAGCATGGAGGGCAAGAAGGCACTGCTGGATCCCAAGACACACTGGGAGCTAGGTAGACTGCGGACACAGGTATCCATGCGGCCCATTCGCATTCCCGCACCACAAATCTCCAAGTGGCCCAAGTGAGGGATGTTATTCCTTATGTAGATGGCTCTACAGGGCCTCACCTTGGAGTGAGCGTCGTCCAAGCGGGGGGCATCGCTGCAGCCATGGAGGGGTCAGAAGGAGAGATCGGAGTACCTAGTTTACCCAGGCAGACTGCAGGCTTCGGCTGAGATCAGGGTCCCTGGGGTGCGAGCACATCGTATTCCATGGTACCCACCAATACAAGGTCATTTAGGTCAGAAACATGCGCGAGCAGGGAATTCACATTCCACAGCATAATGCCTGACCTTATAGTTTCCTTTAAGAGGACTGCCATGATGGCGGTCGAGAGAACTCTTGGCAGCGAGAAAGCTCTCGTACAGCTTGCGAGCCTCTGACCTGAAATGGTTGGCCGTCCTGCGAACGATCGTGGTGACCTGGCTCTGCTCCTTCCCCCTGAGAGGGCTGGAGTCCGAAGCCCTGACGCCTTCCACAGTGGAGGCACCTGCGTTCAGAAGCCGAGCAATCGCCATGGCGATGTGGTCATCATCAGCCTGACTAATCTCACTGCAGGCCAAAAGCTTTTCCCATGTCTCCCCAATTAACCTTGTTTTTTGCCAGCTGCGTCCACCGTATACCCACAAACTTCTTCAACTCATTCGCCCATCTAACTTTCTACCCCCTTTTGCTACGCTCTCTTTCTCTTGGTGTCCACTCCATTACTCTTAAGGACCGGCGGTTGCCTTCATGTCCTGCCCAAGCATATTTCTTCCTCTTCATTTCGACTAGGATGTGATAACCTGCATTTGTTCTCTCAGCCGTCCGCCCCCTACCGATCTCTTCAAGTCACACCAATCAATTTTCTTTCAATAACTCACTGCGTTGTCCTTAATGCACCGAAGCATGGCCTTGTGGTAGAGCATCCGCCTTGCATTCGGGAGGTGTTGGGTTCGATCCCCAGTGCCGCCGGGTACCCATCGGTTTCTTTAATGGGTACAAGATTTCTCCTGGCCTGGTGCTCGGCTCTTCTAGGGTGAAATGCTTGGGAAAAGGGTCTTAGACCAAACAGTTGCCTTGACGGATGAGTGATAAGTTCCCCGCCAAGCAACCATAAGCCCGCCTCGTGCGGCATAAGCCCAATTTGTGGCCTTTTTTTTTTTTTCTGTAAGGCGCAGCTTTTCAATTTCTCAAGTTGGCGCAGTGCCACTGAGGTCACGTTAGAGCGAACTCGTCTAAACTTCATCGAACTCTCCAAACTCCGTTGAACCTGTAAAGTCTGAACTGAATCACGAACCACCTTTGCAGGCTGATGTGTTCGAAACTGGTTTTGCCCCCGAAAGGACACAGCGGGGTTTGCGGAGCCTCTTCCAAGCGCACACCCCTGAAGAAGCCGGGCGCCGGGCCGGGGGTGGCTTGTACCCTTTTTTACCAGTGGGTGTCCGGCGGTGGGTTTCGAACCAACCACCTCCCGCAGCCGAGCCGGACGACCCAGCCTCTAGGCCACGACTGCGGTAAATTAAGCTGAGCCATCTTTGTTAGCCACCTCGTTTCTGCATTATAGGTGAGCTCCGGTAGACGTAGCTGTTGTATTCTTTTCTCTTGAGGGGCTTTGGTAAACTGCCATTCCTGATCTGAGAGAACCTGCCATATGCGCTCCAACTGATTCTTATTCTTCTAGTTATTTCAGTCATGATGCGGATGAGCGGTCACTACTCGCCTAAGTAGACGTGTTCTCTTACTACTTTCAGCAACTCCATGGTAATGCTCACTGATACAAGTCATGCAGCGCTGGGGCCTCCTGCAGGTGGCAATCATTTGCTTGTAGCCCCTGCACTAGGAGCACTGAAGGGTCCGGACAAGAGAGGGCGCACCCCGAAGCGCATTCCTGTAATGAACACATGGTCAGCGGTGATGGCATGGCCACGGCGCCTTAGGCTACTAATGTCGACTGGAGCCTCGATGGTAGCCACAACGTCGCTGTCGCACACTTCGCGGTCGGCCCCGTAGATACCGCCCGTGCTGCCCTCAGGAAGGGATGTCTCGAAGGTGCGGACCGGAGTGGAGAGGAGGGTGGTGTAGGCCAGAAGCTGCTCCTGGGGTACCTTGGTAGAGACGTCTCCTGTATTCATGTTGCGTTTGCAGTTCATCCGCACCTATAGGACTCCGGGCTGGCTGTAGAGGAAGGGGCTGTAGTCCTCTCTGACGAAATCCTTGAGGGAGAGGGTCTGTCGTAAAGGAAAGATAAGAACCGTGGTCAGCCTTGGAAATCTACGGTAGGCTGGACGCCAGGCCTTGCGCTGGACTTTGATCCAGCCACCTGGATCGCGGTCGACGCCCGAAGGCTCAGCATTTCCCAGCGAGTTGGCGTGGGTACTCACCCTCCAGGCAGAGTGGTCTCCTGCTCACTGGTCACTTCTGGCCAGATATCATATCGGGCTCAATGCAGCAGTGCCGATTGATCAGATGTGAGAAGGCGGGAATTAGCAAATCTGCAACGAAAAATTAATGGTGACGACTCGCAGGCGTATCACATTTGCGCAAACTCACCGTGCCAGCCAACTCGGCGCGACTGAAGCCTCAAGCCGAGAAGCTGTTCACCATGGGGCTGAAAAAAAGCATAAAGAAAGCGAACTACCTACCTTGGCTGCAGCGGAATCACGATGTGCCGCAGACCGTAGGCAACGTCCATTCTTCTGAGTTGCTTGTCGTCGCTGGCGAGAACTTCCGAGCGCCGTGTGCTTCCACAAACCACATGTCGCTTAAGAGCACATCCGCACCCTTGCGTTTGATGGCATGACATAGTAGTGGCTTGGTCGCAACGACGTTCGGAACGGATTTCTTTCCGTGACGCAAACGACAGCGGCTCGCTTATGTTACCCCCTTGAGGCAGCAAGCAAAGCCGGCCCTGTATGCACTTTCCTCGCTGGCTCAATACCTACAGCTGACCTGCCTACAGTGAGCTAAGCCTAGAGCTGTACGCACCACGAATCCAAGCTCACCGCGCTTCCGTCACGGAGAAGAAATCCGATGGCGACGGTCCATGAAACCTCTATTTTACATTCTGCTGTTACTTTCTGACTATTATGTAATGGTGCTTGAAACAGCACAAATGAAGCTTAAATTTGCGAAGTCCAGAAGAGGTTTCACAGACCTATATCGCTCTCGCCGCGAGGCCTTGCCTCGCACTCACCTTCGATGCCGGTGGCCTGGCTCAGAAGCATTACCGTTGTCGTTTCGCCGTGGGTTTAACTGCATCCAGGCGTCTCCGGCGGAAGGCGAAGGCATCCCTCTGGTACTTGCATGTCACGTTCAGAAGTTCTGCAGATAGTACAACAAAAATAAGGGCTCCTAAGATCGTGAAAGAAATACAGGCCGGTTTTCCCATCCGCAAAATTCAACCACTTGAGCGCGCGAGTTAGTAGAGATCTTTAGCAGACGGTGTACTGTGTTACCTTGTGTCTATGTCGTTGCTGCAGTCATAGTCCAGGTCTGAATGCGGAGGTCCATAAAGTAACAGGTCCAGGCAGGCTGCAGGCTTAGAGGAGAGCGTATAGGCTAGTCTTTTTTAGATAGGCAAACAGGACACTGTGGGCACAGAGGTGGTTTCGGGCCGGGAATGAGAGCTGGTTCTCCACGTTGGCTGGCAGTCCGAGGGCCGGTAGCTTGAAAAGAGATGGCGATGGATTGGGTCAGAGTTTGGACACGCACACAGCAAGCATCCCGAAGTGCCCGCATCGCCGCACGACGGTCTTGCAAGGGAGCACGCCAGATCAACGATGAACTTTCCGCGTTGGCGTCCAGGAGCAGCCGATGCAGACGCAGCACGAAGGCGCCGTATCTTGTCCGAGAGCCGGTGGAAGGTTCGGTACGCCGAGATACCCTTGTCAGGGCGAAGTGCCCTTATCTTCTGCTTTTGTAGCAGAGCGCCAAAGTCGTGGGGGGCTAGATACATAGTCACTGGCAACCCGTTGCTGTTGCCCGCCTTGGCAAGGACATCGACGTCCTCAATGCCCTGGATGCCGGCATAGGCAGGCACACAGTGGTGAGCCACCTGGTCTCCGGCGTCCTCAAGGGCGTTACTCTGGGCGCGCGCAGACACTGGTCAAGGTCTGGGAGATGTGGAGCTTCCTCAGGAGCTGCAGGGCTGCCCGGCAATCACAGAGGACAACAACGAGGTGAGTAGGGTCGATGGTCCCGATCGAATCAGCTCTTACGTGGAGACCTGCAAGTTCAGCCTTTCGGCAGCTGCACAGAAAAGAGAGCCTATAGGTGCGGGACTGCTCCAATTGAGGGAACGCCAGAGGCGCGGCCTGCCAAGCGGCTCGTAGAGCCGAGCCGTCGGCGAACATGAGGGTCGTACCTTTTCAGTCATCCAGTAAGGCTACGGTGGCCAGGCGGAGTGCGACGGCAGGGGACCGACATTTCGTCACCTTGTTAAGGCCCAGGGTAACCTACAGGGGAGATCGGGTTGAGAGGGAGGACCGGTCGCCTGTGGGAAGGTAAAACCGTTTCCACATAGGCTCCAGGCAGCTTACCCTTCATGGAGTTGGGTTGGAATGCAGTCGCTCACGGAGGGCGCCTGCATTCTAGAATGTGATTGAGCCGGTCTGTGAACATCAGGTCTCTCTGGAGAAGCAGGAAATTCAGTCGTTAGACGACCGCCTCTGCCAGGGTGCGAGCACCAGAGACTGCTGTGGGGCTCCCATGAGTCGACGAATCCATCTCCTGCGAGGTAGTTCCAAGCGAGTAAGGAGGTAGTTCCAAGCAAATAAGGTTAGTGCGAGGCTTTGCCTCGCACTCACCTTCGATGCCAGTCGACTGGCTCGAAGGCATTACTGTTGGCAGTCGTCGCTTCGCCGTGGGTTTAACAGCATCCAGGTGTCTGCGGAGGATGGCGACGACGACGGCATCCCTCTGGCACTTGCAAGTCACGTCCAGAAGTTCTGCAGATAGTACAACAAAAATAAGCCCTCTTAAGATCGTGAAAGAAATACAGGCCAGTTTTCCCATCCGCAAAAGTCGGCCGCTTGAGCGCGCGAGTTAGTAGAGATCTTTAGCATACGCTGTACTGTGTTACCTTGTGTCTATGTCGTTGCTGCAGTCATGGTCCAGGTCTGGATGCGGAGGTCCATAAAGTAACAGGTCCAGGCGGGCCGCAGGCTTAGAGGAGGGCGTATAGGCTAGTCTCCGATAGATAGGCAAGCAGGACACTGTGGGCAGAGAGGTGGTTTCAGGCTGAGAACAAGAGCTGGTTCTACGTGTCGGCTGGCAGTCCGAGGACCCCGTAGTTTGAAAAGAGATGGCGACGGGTTGGGTCAGAGTGTGGGCACGCACACAGCAAGCGTTCCGAAGTGCCCGCATCACCGCACGTCCCAAACTTCCCAAAGTAACTCAGGCTATGAGGGATGACATAGAGAAGGGTGGCGGAAATTTCGACCACCTGGGGTTCTTTAACGTGCACTGACATTGCACAGTACACGGGCCCCTAGAATTTCGCCCTCGTCGAAATTCGGCCCGCGGCCGGGATCGAACCCGCGTCTTTCGGGTCACCAGCTGAACGCCGTAACCGCTGAGCCACTGAGGCGGGTAGATCCATACAGAGTTTTGTTACAATTTTCATATGAAATTATAAAGTAATATGACATACTGACTAAAGAGTGTCAATAATTTAGAACTCATTATATGCATAGCACTGTGCTTATAGCGTACTCAAAGATGTGCCTGATATACGTGAGGTCTTAAATGTCAAATTTAGATGGTTAAGAAATGTGTTTTGTTTGTGCCACTGAAATGCTGATCTCTGCAATCATCTACTTTCTCAGAGTCTTTATTGGTAACGAGTAAAGGCAGATTAAGGGAACATGTCTTTTCTAGGCATATAACTTTCATCGTTGGAAGCATCTGAAGTGATATCATTATCTGAAACCGAAGCACTGCAAGATGAAGACCTCTCCGATATCCCTCCTATTAGCCATATCATCCTGCTCAAGATGTGGCCACCTTATCCCTGCAATCTTCTTGATCTCATCCACCCACCTGACTCTCTGCTATGCCTGTCTTGTCCTGGAATTCATTCCTTTGGCATAATGGATCATCAGTTATCTGTTCTCCGCATTACATGCTATGCACATTTAATTGATTTCAGCTAGCACATCCTTAACTCCCATTTGTTCCCTAACCCATTAGGATCTCTTGTGCCCTTTACCGTCACCCCATCATTTTACTTTCCGTACTTTACTGCGTTGTCCTCAATTCGAATTCCACCGCCTTTTTCAACTTCAAAGTTTCTGCCTCATCAGTGAGTGCAAGCAAGTTGCTATGCCTTCTTCTTTAGGAATACTGGTTACCTGGTTTTCACAGTTTAATTGAGAATATCTGCCAAATGCACTACATCCTACTCGTATTCTCATAGCATTTAAGGCATACTACTAAACCTCCCAATAAATGTGCGACTCCCCAGGCCACTTTATTATTGTAGCCATTTCAACCCATCATTAAAGGCACGTTTCGGAGGCTGTGTCATGTGCCTGTGCATGCTTAGGAAAATTAAACGTCTTTTCTCACTTTCAGTGTCTTTCTTTTCCTACACTAAACAGAAAAAAAAATAAGCTGGATGGTCTTCGTCACAGTTCACACAACATGTTAGAAGGTAGAAGTGCTGCTGATGCCCACAATTGCCAAAGCTGCTTCTGTTCACACAAACTGGACCGTAGGGACTGATCTGTACAAGGATGGGGAGGCAACACTTTCCCAAGCAAGAAATTTTACATAGGAAAACCACATGAACCCTATTTTTTGGACAAAAAAGGCCCCAAGAATATACGATCCAGATGGGATTCCCCCCACCTCCCCAAACCACACCCCCCCAAGAGATGACCTGTAAGTCTACCCCTGCTCGTCACATGCCCATATTTGTAACAACTTGTGCCATTAAGGTGCATAGCTCTTTTCATGCTAGATGTGATTTTTGTTATAGGTACAAGCATGGAACTAAATTTAGAAATCACAATTTCATTTTTTTTGCACATACCATATGATTGTCTGCACAGCGATTACAAAATCGTATTCAGCACTTTCAACATTTTGTTTTTATAGACATCAACACTTTTTCAGCACAAGAATCTGCTCCACGTTTGCAGACTAGTGGAATGTGGGTGTTTCACTGAAGGTATTTAGTTTTCGAAGATTTGGGCTGAGCCTGACAAAAAAAAGATCGCTTTAAATTTGGCACTGCAGGTGTACTTAAGTGACTAAATGAACTGCAAAATAAGTCGCACCAGGAACTGCATTTTGTAGCTCTGGGATACTGCAGATGTGCCTTGGAGCTCAAATGTGTAAGGCATTTTATTTTGTGTGCTGTAGCCTTTCAAAGGATCATAAGGAGGAATTTGATGTTCCGTGCAGTTTTTTTGCCCTACCGATGACATCAGTCACTCACCATATATAGCAATTAAATTTTGTAAATGTTTCCCTACTGTCCTGTGGGGAGAATGTAGGTAAACTCCCTCACACAAGACAAATTTCCGCACCCCAGAAATTGCAAAAAGAATTTAAATGTAAACTGTGTGGTTTAATGTCCTTCAGCAACACATGAGCTATGAAGGATGCCGTAGTTAGAGCACTGTACCGTAATGGAGGACACCGAATTTTAACCACCTGAGGTTCTTTATCGTGCATGTGCAACGCACAGCAAATGGACATTTCTGATATTTTTCCTCCCCTGAAGTCCTGCCGCCATGGCCGGGAGCCAAACTGTAAGGTGGCTGGCGCACCATGGCAGTTTAAATCAGATAAGTGGAAAAACAACAGCAGAAAAAAAAAATGTTGAGAAAAGGACTTAAAGAAGAGAAAAACTTACGAATTCACAGACAGGAAAACGTAGTACATAGCCTTTTCACGTTAACATCCTAAAAGACTCTGCTTGAGTATTTCGAAAAGCAGAGCCCAAAGCTCATATGTGCAACCAAGATGTGCATTTGGCCTAATGCACCATTTCCAACTGTGGTTGTCACTTTATCAGATAAGAAATAATGACCTTATTGCTGCGCAAGTAGACAAAAACAGTTCATAATCAAGGACGTGCAAAGGATTAGTCAGAGGCTGCCTTCGTTGGAGAAAAAAAAAGTTGGAGCTAGATGAGCGCCTGTGGCTTTTATTTCAGGCCGCACTGCCCGAGACCTTATTTTCAAAAACATGCGCAGGTATGCACCTCGCTTTATGTGACGGTAACCAACGAAAGCCTGATAAATGGCCCGGCTTCAGAACACTTTAGGTCTTCCTTACTTGAAGGCATCATGAAATCTTGACAACCTCCCAGAAAAATGATGCCAGAGCCACAAGAAACTTTTCATCATTTTGACGAGCTTGAATTGTCATAGTGCCATCGAGCACAGTGTGCCATTGAAGCCCTGCGTGCCGTTAAGAAACTGCACTCCATGAAATTGCTATGTGCGTCCGAATCTTCCGAGATTCTGTGCGAAAAATTTTTTTTTTCCCTGTAGTACAGTGGTGAGCTGACCCAGCTGAGATAGTCCACTAGTTCCACTAGCCGTGCACGGCAAAGAAGGATGATGTTGATGATGACTATGGCCTTGTCCTCTGAATGGGGTGGATGTCGTCGGTGTGGTGCCCAGCCAGAGTACACAAAATGCACGCACGCAACACACACAACTAATCACTCCCCACACAGAATGCATGCACGCACATCAACACATACATGCTCACATGGCTAATGGGGTTCAACGTCCCAAAGCTACTAAGGCTATGTGGGACATACACACTCATATGAACGACTGGAACAGAAATGACAGCAGTACATCGTGAGCTCGGTGGCCACTCCAGTGGCTGCTGCCACGTTACATGCCCAACTATAGTCGGATACAACTTAAGGAGGCAGCGGCTTTACCCCGTCAAAGGACCCCCCTCAAGCCAACGGCGTCGGCCGATTATCATGACCCTGCTGGGGTGACAATACAGGGAGCGGTGCCACAATGGAGAGAAGGGTCCATTCCCAAACAATGAAGGGAGAGGACTATCCCCTTTCATCTGCCACTCCCTGCATTGTCACGCTAGCAGGACAATGAGAATCGGCCGACGCCATTGGCTGGAGGGGGGTTCTTTGACGGGGAAAAGCCGCTGCCTTCTTAAGTTGCATCCGACTATAGTGCTTTTAGGTACTCCTCGAATTGTCGGCGCACAGCACCCCACCACTCGGCAAGGCGCTTCTTGGTGGCCTGTACTGTGACTGCGAATTCCTCTGGCTGGGTAGGACAGGAAGACCCAAACGACTGTAGAATGTGACATCCGTGGTGGACTAGAGTTACCTTGGCATCAGAGCGCTGAGTGTTCCGTGGTTTCGTCTGATTCCCCTCACTTTCAGCTTAGCGTTCTCTCCACTGTGTGATGAAATCGATGCTAGTACTGTAGGGTCTGCAGAGCTCCTCGCTGTTGCCTCAAACAGGAGGCTGCTGCAACACTCACTGTAGAGCACTGTAGGCTGGGGTGCCTATTTCTGGAGGCTATACAGGAAGAATGTGGTCTTAGCTTCTACTGCAGCCCATGACATCTCCCTATCTGAAGCTCTGTGCATCTACGAAGCTCTGTTTGCCACTTTACTGAGCAGCTGCCTTCAACCCGCTCTTGAAAGAAGCCACACTTCTTTTCGAGATGGTAGATGCACTTTGTCCGTTGGGAGCAAAGGCACACTGCGGCCAGATGGTCAAACACTCAGCACGCCCAACGAGTTCTAGGTACGCACTGGAGACGACCCTTGTAGGTTAGCTTACTCAACGCTTCTCGAGCCACAAAGCTGGGCCAACCTAGGTCTCCCTGCACCACCTTGTTCGCTACCCGGCCACGACAGCCAAGCGAAGTTCGGCCAGCCTCGCACTATTGTCTCTCGAAGCCACTCTCGTGTCCACTAGCAGGCACACTACAGCATTTGCAAGCATCAATACAGGGAGATGCTCAAACTTCCACACGTCGCCAAACATCACGTCGAGATTACCCTTTGAAGCATCAGCGATGCAGGAAAAGCTGAATCCGCAGGGAAGCCTATCGGACCTAGCCTCGTGAAGGCTGTACATGGATTTTCTGTGCGTGCCTCCGCTGCCGGGCACCAAAACTCTGAACTCGGACAGCCACACTCTTCTTGGAATTGGCCCTCAGGTGCAGACGCGTAATCTCATTCTGGCAGATGTTTTGCAAACACTGCAAATCCTAGGAAGATTTCTGAAGTAGTACTAGATCGTCCGCAAAGGCTAAACCCGCACTCATCGGTTGTCATCCGTACCAGCTGTCTCGTAGCACCACTCGTAGCAGCCCTCACTCGATGCTACGAGTGGCGATGACGAGTACCCTTGGCGCAGACCTTTCTTCATTGCAATGGGGCCTTAAGACCGATCTAGGACTCGAATTGCATGACGACCGTGTTTTCCTTACACAGGCATCGAATGTTGGCCAGCAGTAGCTCCGACAGGTCCGACAGGGAGTAAAAGCAGGGGCCCGGCATGGGGTATGTTGTCCTACCAACTCTCTCCTTTTTACTATATTTTTACTTCTAAAGAGGCTGTCGCCGGATGCTGCCTCCTCTGTTTCTTTCCTCCATGTTTTATAGGAAAATATTTAAGCTATAATGCATTATTTCAAGCGTTTAAGTTGATTTTATGCGTTTTTGTTTTTATTGTGGCAGCAGCAAAGTAGCCCGCTACCGCACTGGTCATAGAGCTGCTGCTGCTTCTTTTGCACATGGTCTTGTATCTGGTGCAGTACTGCTCCCCTCTTCTTACTACTAGTTTTTTTCAGCTCCATGGCAATTTTTTCGAACATTGCTTTTTGTTCCTGAATTTCTTCAGAGGCCCAACTTGTCCAAGTATGTGGCATATAAATTAAGAAGTAATTTAGTTTCTCCTCCCGTCCATTTGCAGGCATCAGCAGGAAAAAGAGGTACATAATCAAAGAGAGTGGAAATACAGTGTCCACATAACACATGTTCCTTGAATGATTCTGCCCCCTTAGTGTGGCCATGCGAGCGGCCAGACCGTCCTTCCACACCACGAAGTGCAGTGGTGCAAAACTGCTTTCTTCGCTGTTGATTACAGTGCGGATCTTAAATGAACTAGCAAGAGGTTGGGTGCTTTAAGATATATGAGCCAGTCTATGACGGCCAAACATAGTTGATTGCTAGAAGATTGAAGGACACAAACAGTGTGAAATAAAACAGTTCTTTGTTTGTATACTTAAAGTTAAATCAGTTATCTCACCAACTGTAAACTTATAAATTAAAGAGTGGAATCTGGTACAAGGCACTAATTCATAAAATATGTACTGGAAGTTAAATCAATTATCTCGCCAACTGCAAACTTATAAAGGAATTGGATACGAGGAATCCGTAAAATCTATCGTGTCGAGCAGTGAGAGCCTCAGTTAGCACACCCTTCAACCAAAGTAGGTTAGAGCACACTTACTAATTTCTGGTGACACCTCCGCATGACCAAGCTCTGCTCCTGCCTCTGCAACAATATTCACACAAAAAAGTTAAGAGGGTATTCTGGACGGTCCATATATATAACGCTACGATGCAATGTGAAGAGGTGTCTATAATAATATGAAGATGCCTTAACGACAGGTATTTCGATTGTGATCGCTCACAGCTTTAGCGCCGCACAGCGCACAAGCAGCACCTCAGATAATGGCCTGCATCTGTTAGTACCACAACGACGTAAGCAAATCAAAGGATAGAGCCGCAGCGGCTACCTTGCTCCGGCCGTTGCCCCAGAAAGAAACTAACATGCAGGGTCTGTTTGCAATCGTTGCGCGAGGATAGCAGTTGGTACACACTTCATGCCGGCTGACAACATATGACTGAGTAAAAAATCTAGCTGGGCGAGTTGATAAACCGACGCACCGTAAACCGTAAAGCACTCTGCAGACATGCCATATATATTCATTTATGAACTTACCTAGAGCATAACCGCGCTCCTCGTTGCCTACGAGGTTCACCAAAAATGCGGTACACCTCAGGCGCACCATGAACAAAGCGACTGGTAGGTTCCATCCCGAAAGAAGTGCTTGCTTATCGCTGTACTTGCCGCGTCTCGTCGTCTGCTCAAGCGTATTTGGCGCCAGACCTCAACTTCCGGAATCAGCACTTCCACTGCGCGTTCTAGTTTGTCTTTTGCCGCTAGGATAGAAACATAATGGACTGCGTGGCGCTGCTATAACCCTGTTGAAAAAATGGCCTCTTCCTTCATTTTACTTCAAACAAGACAGTTTTATCGTTTATCCACGCGGTCATCATCATCAATCATTTATCTACGGTGGCGCCATCAAAAAGAAAGACACTTTTTATACTCTTCTGTAAAGGAAAATCGTTATCATGGTTGTTTTCATTGCTGATGTTAATATAGTGAAGAACTACAAAGCTTATGTATTGAATAGCGCGCACGAATATTGGCAAACGATGATGATGTTGATGCTTTGAGCGACATGGTGGCGGCAGTTATCGAGGAAAAAAAGGCAGTGGCATAGAGTTAATATAACCAAAGTGGTCTTGAGAGAGCCCCATGCAAACTCCCATAGACGGGGCGCCAGCTTTCCCTCTAGATTGAGAAACCCTATGGAGCTGGTGACACGCCTTTCTCCGCTGGATACAAGATGGCGCCACAGTACCATTGTTGCGATGTTTTCGGTTTTCGTTCTCCGTCGCCGCAGACGATGGTGTTTCCAAATAATTCTGACCGAATCGGGCAAGTGCATCACCTAGATGCAGTATAAAATAAAACTTACCATCAAATTCAACCTCTGTGCAAAATTTGCGGTTCTCAAATGCCATGAAAAGCGCACGAAACGGAACCACACACTGTAGCAGACGACGCCGCAGAAGTTGCGATATCGCCCGGGCGGAATTCTCATCTTCGAAGGGTAGACGCTTGGGCTTGTTGGTTCATATTGTAAGGAAAAACTTAGCGCAAAAGATGACTCAGAAAAGACTGAGCGCTGTGTGTGTCTGTCTTTCTGAGTCCTTGTCTTTTGCGCTACGCTTTTACCCTCATCTTCGAGTCGTCCAGCAAAGTACGAACTGAGGACGTTCGGCTGTAATGCAATAAAAAAGTGCTCATATCCTGTTCAGGATGAGGACGTTTAGAACATTTGATGATGTCCTCAGACGTTCGGTGTTGCCTGGGTTCCGTCCTCTTTTCATTGCGCACTACCAGTATGGTATTACAAAAAAAAAATATATATTTAATATTCTTTTGTTGCTGTTTTGCCTAAGAACACAGTTGGTGAAAGTATACGCACCATTTCCAGGTCCTGGACGAGAGTTTTTAGTCAGTTTCACGCACTGAATCGCATGCAGACGTTATCAACAGCGCGCTTCTGAAATTTATCAATTTTAACCTGAGACACACACTGCATCTTCCATATAGCGTCTGTACAGAGATATCTGTATCCCGGTCTCATCATACTCACTGATTGGCTGTCGTTGCGCAGCTGAGTAGTTCGGGGTGCCAGCGGACTGCGACTCAGTTTTGCACTTTCTGGCCTCATTTCCATTCCCGGGCCATTCTGCTGAGATTCATTCCTGGTCGCTGAATACCTACAGCAGTTAAGGCGCTTGGTTTCAGCAGTCGTTCCTTGCTGTCGTATTTAAAATCTGAAAGTCAAAAATGCGAGCTACAGATGTTGGAGTAAATATGCAAATCACGACAGTGCAACAGTCCTCATTCGAAACTGCTTAGCCATTGCTCACGTAAACTGACGGTATTTCATGAAAAGATACATCGGGTTCTTTTCTTTGGTGAGTTGACTTACGTTGCGGCACGCAGCAGTACAGCATCTTGACGAGCTGTGCAAGCAAAGCAGGAGCTGGGACTCAACAGACAGCCGGCACTGAGCGGACAGACTGAACTGCAGCGGTACTATTACCTACGTCTGCTGTTATGGAGTGGAAAAACCCTTTGAATTCAGTGAACACAGCTTAAAAAAGCAAAATTATGCTTTTGAGTAGTTTATTTACTTACAATACGTGTTTTCTTTCAGTAATATAAACGCGCAGTTTCGTCTGCTAGCTTTAACTGAGAGCAATGACCTCTTCGCGGTCATGATAGAGGTTGAGGCGTCTGCTACGAATCGCCCCTAGCAGACGACACTTGCAGTGTTTCTTCCGAGATAATTTTTTAATTTTGTAGTCTTATATATATATATATTACATATAGGAAGGTATTTGTTTGGTGTGCGTTGTCAGTGCTCAAGTCGTCGCTTGGTTCTTTCAACCAGCTTTCATTGCGGTGGCTCGTCGAGTCGGCGGAAACCGATCACCATCGCTATGCACCAAGGCTGCCGGGTCCGTTGATCGCGTCAGGTTAGTCAGGTATGGGCGAAGTGTACTAGGAAGTTTGGTACGGTACGTATCGGCCTGTGTATCCGAAACCGAGGGTTGAAGGTCTGCACATTCCAGCACTATGTGCTTGATGATCTCCTCGACCCCTCCGCAAAGTTGGCATGAGTGCTCATACCTCCGTGTACTTTGCCCGAGCGCCCGTTCCAAAGGGTTGTCAACATGTGTCTTGAAGTCTTGACAGCCGAGCAGGGCCGCCTCCCATCCTCTCTGGCGGGGCTGGGGGGAAGGGGGGGGGGGGGGGAAGGTGGGTTTGATTGGCACACCCAAACCGTGTGGAAGGTGTCAGCAGCCACTTCCCCACAAAACTGACACGCGCCATTAAGGTATCTTCTGTCGGAATTTTTAAGCACCGCCGGGCACAGTACAGTGTTGGTGACAATTTTGATGAGGAGGCGCTCGTCAGCACGATCCAGTCCCTTACAAGGGGCCGGGTAGCGCCGGTGCTCCTCCTTGTAGTAATCGGTGATGTGTTTGAATGTAAGGGCCAGATTGTCTGATTAGGAGTAGGCTTCCAAGGACCGGAAGATGGTCTGGGGAGAGAGTGCGCGGGTGGCCTGATCGGTCTGTTCCTTTCCCTGAGTCCCTGGTGACCGGGGGCCTAAATCAAGTTACTTGGTACATGACCATCATCATCAATCGAGTGCAAGAGTGCCGCATCTCTTGAACTGATGTAGAAAATGCTTGAGCCAAATTAATTCTTTACCGCCTGTCACGTCATCTATGGATATATAAAAAAAAGCTGCTAGTCATATGAAGCTTTTGAGGTTGCTGTTAGCGCAGTGAGATGGTGTCGCAGAGGCTGCGGTGAGCGCTTCGCTTGCAGCAATCTCAAAAGTGATATGTGACCCGTTTATCGTGCGCTGCACGCGCTGGCCACCTGCTGTTAACATCAAAGTAATCGAAATGGATGATGGAAGCTTCAGGCCGAACGTATGAGGTAAGAGCAGTAGGAGGCTAGGAGCCATCGAAGGTCCGCAAGCGGCCCGAAGCACCGGAGCCAGCAGCAGCTGTCGTCAACACTGAAACGATTGGCAACTAAGCGTTACAGTAGTGAGTTACTCCTGTGCCGAATAAAAGTAGCTTACCTCGAACTGAAATGGCAGTGTGAGATGGCTGTAAAGTGCGGGCACAGAGCACACATACTCTCATTGTGCTTGTTTGCAACGTTTACAGGGACGGCGCCGAGGTGTTCGTATGGGAAGTCGAACCTCTGGCAGGCGTGAGATGCCCTATTGCTCCTTATAAACATTAACTAAATAAAACGAACAAACTGCTGCATGCAAATTTTAGGGTGGCGGCTCTCGGCCCTCTGCCCCCCTTGTTGCCGTCACTGCTTAATTTCCAGGCCTGCCACGGCCAAGGAACTTGCATGTAATGGATATGTTGTGAAAAAATCCAGAGTCCTCTTAGAGCTCAAGTAACCGCAGTAGTAGATGTCCTTGAATTTGTTTAAACACCTTTATTTAGCATTTCGGGTACGTAGTGGTTTATTTAAATTTGTGTTAGGAAGAAAACGACTGACATGGTAGCCAGCCCCAACAGCTTCTTCATTTGCATGTGGGGAAGTTGTGGAAAACTGACCAAAAACTGTTATGGTGTGTGCGTAAACAGTAGACTGTGCGTGTCTTCAAGCAGTCTCAAGAATGCTGAGGCGGTACTCAGACGCAAGAAAGATAAAACTGAGCCAGCATGTATTGTTCAGGAGAGCCAGTCGCTACTGTGCAGGCCTCTCAATACAATAAATGGATTAGGCAGTTGCTTGGATGAGTGTCATTCTGTACCAGCAGCTAATGCAGCACTTGCTGTGCCAGTAAATTCACTACACTATTTTTATTCGGCGCCTATTCATTTTGTCAATGTGCTAAATGCGCGTGTAAACCTGTAGGTGCCAGCGTCACTACTTAGTTTATTGTTAGATTGGAGCCCTCGCATGTTTTTTGCCCGTTGTGGGTGTGGGGTTGTTAAATTTTTACTGTACAGACTAGCTATAATTGTAGGATTTCTCTTATTCTCTGTGTCCTCTTTTTATTTGCATGTGCAGAAACAGGGGGACCTTTTGCTTGGCGTGCAGTTTTCGTCCATCATCTCGATTGTGTCCAGCTAAGATCTATGACTGGTATGGCCAAATGCATACTCTCACTGTTATCGCAGGTTTAAAGGTTTTTCAGTTAAAAAATTTGGGACCTTTGAAAGCGTACCTGCAATGTTTTCTAATTTACCTCGGAATATGTAATATTGTAACGTCTCTGCATTTCCTGCTATGTTGCTGTTTGAAAAATTATTCTGGGCACTTGCTTCGCAAACGTATGATTTTAGGAAATAATTTTGGGTAAATATAGTTATCTGCCACTACTATTTCGTGAGTTCAGAATTAAAGCAGCAGATATAGACCTGAACAGATCTGTCATGTATTCATAAGAATACATTGTGTTATATGAAACAAGCTACATTCAGCCCCTTGTACTGATTTGACAACTGTGGTTCCGAGTGAGAACTTTTATATGTGTGGTGCTTTGTCCAAAGTAACACAGCATGCAATTGGTCATATCTTCTTGCAGTGTTCAGTCGACATTTATTGCAGCATGTATGAGGAAACATGCCCGCAGATCTCTCGATTTCTGGGGCAGTTGCATGTCATCATCATCATCATCATCATCAGCCTGACTACACCCACTGCAGGGCAAAGGCCTCTCCCATGTCTCTCCAATTAACCCTGTCCTTTGCTAGTTGCCGCCACTGTATCCCCGCAAACTTCTTAATCTCATCCGCCCATCTAACTTTCTGCCGTCCCCTGCTACGTTTGCTTTCTCTTAGAATCCACTCCGTTACCCTTAAGGACCAGCGGTTATCTTGCCTTCGCATTACATGCCCTGCCCAAGCCCACTTCTTCCTCTTGATTTCAACTAGGATGTCATTAACCCGCGTTTGTTCCCTCACCCACTCCGCCCTCTTCCGATCTCTTAATGTTACACCTATCATTTTCCTTTCCATAGCTCGCTGCGTTGTTCTTAACTTAAGCTGAACCCTCTTTGTTAGCCTCCACGTTTCTGCCCCATAGGTGAGTACCGGTAGGATACAGCTGTTATATACTTTTCTCTTCATGGATATTGGTAAGCTACCATTCATGGCCTGAGAGAACCTGCCATACGCGCTCCACCCCATTCTTATTCTTCTAGTTATTTCCCTCTCATGATCCGGATCTGCGGTCACTACCTGCCCTAAGTAGACATATTCTCTTACTACTTCTAGCACCTCGCTACCAATTGCGAACTGCTGTTCCTTTGCAAGGCTATTGAACATCACTTTGGTTTTCTGCATGTTAATTCTTAGCCCCACCGTTCTACTCTGCCTGTCTAGCTGATTGATCATGCTTTGCAGTTCTTGTCCTGAGTGGCTTAGCAAGGCAATGTCATCAGCGAATCGCAAATTACTCAGGTATTCTCCATTAACTCTTATCCCCAACTCTTCCCATTCCAGTCCCCGGAATACCTCCTGTAAGCAGGCAGTGAAGAGCATTGGCGAGATCGTGTCTCCCTGCCTGACACCTTTCCATATTGGAATTTTATTGCTGACTTTATGGAGAACTATAGTAGCTGTGCAATCGTTATAAATATCTTCCAATATTTTCACATAGCACTCTTCCACACCCTGATTCCGCAATGCCTGCATGACAGCTGAGGTTTCCACTGAGTCGAATGCTTTCTCGTAATCAATGAGGGCTATATATAGAGGTTGGTTATATTCTGCGCATTTCTCTATCACCTGATTGATAGTGTGAATGTGGTCTATTGTCGAGTATCCTTTACGAAAGCCTGCCTGATCATTTGGTTGACTAAAGTCCAAGGTTGTCCTGATTCTATTAGCGATTACCTTAGTAAATACCTTGTAGGCAACGGACAATAAGCTGATCGGTCTGTAATTCTTCAAGTCCTTGACGTCTCCTTTCTTATGAATTAAGATAATGTTAGCGTTCTTCCAAGCTTCTCGTACTCTCGAGGTCACAAGGCATTGCGTATACAGGGTGGCTAGTTTTTGTAGCACAATCTCTCCTCCGTCCTTCAGTAAATCTGCTGTTACCTGATCCCCACCAGCTGCTTTCCCTCTTTGCATTGCTCCTAAGGCTTTCTTTACTTCCTCCTTCGTTACTGGCGGGATGTCCCATTGCTGTGCTCGACTGCCTCCCTCAGTAACTTGATGATTACTAGAGACCGGATTTTAGGCAAATGCCTATTTTTTTCAACGCTTCGTAGGCGCACCATTTTTACATATGAGCACGAATTAGGTGTTGACAATATGTTTAATACTCTTTTTATAGTGCCTATAAATGCCTATTTTGGTGTCAGTGCCTATAAATGCCTATTTCCGACGTCGGTGCCTAAATATGCCCTATTTTACAGAAAAGGGGCCTGAAATACGCTGTGGTTTTGCATTCAGATTCTGTTTGCTTTCGAATCCATTTCGGTTTTGAGTAGAACACACGCGTGGCAACATTAGATGACTCGTCAGTTGGCTGTGGTGAACACTGCACCTACGCCGTATGCGTACACAATACCAACCACGTCAGCCGAAAATATCGAAGCAACCTTTTTCTTATTTTCTGCCATTTTATATTGGCAGCTTGTTGATGACTTTGGCTGTTAAAGTGGTAGTTGACCAGATGGCACCACAAATGACAAGATGTTGAAGCATCGTGTATGCCTGCAATAAATAAGTACAATTCCTGTGTGAGCGAAGACTGAACTCATTTGTCAGATGCTTTGAATTGACAATGTTTCTATCAAATTCTAAATACATGGCCTCCTTTTAAGGTGTTCATTGTTTCTACTTTTGTGCACGACAAGCGAATTGTTTGTTTCGAGGTATACCAAAGTGTTTCAAAAGGGTTGGTAACCGTCCCTTTTGCTCTGCTGAAGCATGTGTATTGTACGAAAAGTTGCGTGATAGCCTTAAAAAAAACGGCTTCTAATGTTCGCACCTTACTTAAGGTCCCAAATCATTCTTGCTGTGTTTTTCTTTTATTTTACGACAGATATTGCACGCTGAACTTCGGAACTGTGTGCACTTTTGATAAAATTTATAGTGCCTATTTTTCTCCGTTAGGTGCCTAAAATGGAATTTTAGCCGCCTATTTATGGCGCCTAAAACGTGCTTTTTAGTGCCTAAAAATCCGGCCTCTAATGATTACATTCGCTACTGTATAGATTTGTGTAGAACTCTTCGGCTAATTCAACTATCTTATCCATATTGCTGATGACATTGCCCTGTTTGTCTTTTAGCGCATACATCTGGTTTTTACCTATGCCCAGTTTTCTCCTCACTGATTTTAGGCTACCTCCATTCCTTAGAGCATGCTCGATTTTCTCCATGTTAAACTTTCTTATGTCGGCTACCTTGCGCTTATTTATTAACTTAGATAGCTCTGCTAATTCTATCCTGTCTGTGGAGTTAGACGTCCTCATGCTTTGACGTTTCTTAATCAGATCTTTAGTCTCCTGAGATAGCTTGTTGGTATCCTGTCGAACCATCCTACCACCTACTTCTGCGGCGCACTCTGTAACAATAGCTGTAAGATTATCATTCATTGTTTCAACACTACGGTCGTCTTCTTCAGTTAAAGCGGAAAATCTGTTTTGCAGCGACATTCTGAATTCCTATACCTTCCCTCTTAATGCTAACTCGTTAATAGCCTTTCGATTCACCAGTTTCCTCCGTTCCCTCTTCAAATCTAAGCTAATACGAGACCTTACCATTCTGTGGTCGCTGTAACGGACCTTCCCGAGGACATCCACATCCTCTACGATGCCAGGGTGTGCACACAGTATGAAGTCTATTTCATTTTTAGTCTCACCATTGGGGCTCTTCCACGTCCACTTCCTGTTTGCTCGTTTGCGGAAGAAGGTATTCATAATCCGTAAATTATTTCTATCTGCGAACTCTACTAATAACTCTCCCCTACTGTTCCTAGAACCTATGCCATAGTCACCTACCGCCTTGTCTCCAGCCTGCTTTTTACCTACCTTTGCATTAAAGTCGCCCATCAGTACAGTGTACTGTGATTTTACTTTGGTCATTGCCGATTCCACATCCTCATAGAAGCTTTCAACTATCTGGTCATCATGGCTTGATGTAGGCGCGTAGGCCTGCACCACCTTCAGCTTGTACCTCTTATTAAGCCTAATTACGATAGCTGCCACTCTCTCGTTAATACTGTAAAACTCCTCGATGTTGCCAGCTATATCCTGATTTATGAGAAATCCCACCCCTAGTTCTCGCCTATCTGCTAATCCACGATAGCACAGTACATGCCCGCCCTTTAGTACTGTATACGCCTCATCTGTCCTCCTAACCTCACTAAGCCCTATGACATCCCATTTAATACTGGCTAATTCCTCCAGCAGCACTGCTAAGCTAGCCTCACTTGATAAGGTTCTTGCGTTAAACGTTGCCAGGTTCAGTTTCCAATGGCGGCCTGTCCGGAGCCAGAGATTCTTAGCACCCTCCGCTGCGTCACAGATCTGACCGTTGCCTTGGTCAGTTGCTCCGCAGCCGCTGGGGACTGAGGGCCGAGGGTTAATTGGTTTGTTCATAGAAGGTTGTGGCCAAGTACTACACCAGGGTGGCCAAATCCTGTTCTGATGAGGAAGTGCGTTGTCGGCTCTGGTCACCGAAATCAGGCCGCACTCCAAGCCTGGTTATGCAATTCCATCGACACGCGGAGTTTTTTTTTTTTTTATCCGGTGGAGAATTGCGTGGCACCGGGATTCGAACCCCGGTCCGCTTGCACGCGAGGCGGATGCTCTACCTCTACGCCATCGCTGCCTCCTCTACGCCATCGCTGCCTGTTGCATGTATTCCCTGCCAAAAGCAACCAGGCAGCAGGGTTTGTTTCTTACCCGTGAAGCAACTGCACCAGCATGGCAATGCTGGCGCTTCATAGGTGAAGCGTCCTAGCACCGAAATGCGCTCCTGCAGAGAACACATGCTCCACTGCTCCATGGAGTGGCAGGCGCCAGCCCAGCCCTCCCTGAGCAGTTAGGTTGGCCGGACAGCGGCAGACGGCGTCGATCCGCCGGTAGGCTATCCAATCTGCAGGCAGAGACGTTCGCTACACTCTCCGCTCTGCGCGTCACCAGCAGCTCGGAGGCCCAGCAGTCGAACCTCAGGGCCAGGGGCCTGCGCTGCCAGTGAGCAGGTGCCGAGGATGGTCGCCTGCATGGAGAATGTCCTTTACCAGATCCCTGAACACTGGCCACTGAGAGACACTGTGCACCTTTTCCTTCCATTGCCTTTAGAGGTAGGGTTCACGAAGATGGAGCAGTGGTCCGAGCCCCGGGAATCAGCTGCTCTTTCCCAATAGTAATGGCAAGCGTCCGACAAGCGGGAGGTCAATGATAGACGAGCGTCCTGGTCGGATGAAGATAAGGGCCATGGGCTGCAGGACACGGAAGCTTGCGGCGATGGTGGTATCCAGGAATTTTCTGCCTCTCGTGGTCAAGGTTCGGTTGCCCCATTCCCTGTTATGGGAATTAAAATCACCACAGATAAGAACAATCTAGCCGAGCCGAGCATGGAGGGCAAGAAGGCATTGTTCAATCCCAAGACACACTGGGAGCTAGGTAGACTGAGGACACAGGTATCCATGCGGCCCATTCGCATTCCCGCACCACAAATCTCCAAGTGGCCCAAGTGAGGGATGTTATTCCTTATGTAGATGGCTCTACAGGGCCTCACCTGAGAGTGAGCGTTGTCCAAGCGGGGGGCGTCACTGCAGCCGTGGAGGAGTCAGAAGGAGAGATCGGAGTACCTAGTTTACCCAGGCAGACTGGAGGCTTCGGCTGAGATCCGGGTCCCTGGGGGGCGAGCACATCGTATTCCATGGTACCCACCGACACAAGGTCATTTAGGTCAGAAACGTGCGCGAGCAGGGAATTCACATTCCACAGCATAATGCCTGACCTTGCAGTTTCCTCTAAGAGGACTGCCATGATGGCGGTCGATAGAGCTCTCGGCAGCGAGAGCGCCCTCGTACAGCTTGCGAGCCTCTGACCTGAAATGGTTGGCCGTCTTGCGAACGACCGTGGTAACCTGGCTCTCCTCCTTCCCCCTGAGAGGGCTGGAGTCCGAAGCCCTTTCTGGGAAACTACTGTTGAAGACAGTGATTGAACTTGTGACCGAAGATCTGCAAGCTCAGCCTGATTAGTGGTCACTCCAGCAAGCACAGAGTCATACCGTGACGAAAGGAAGTCAATAGCTGACTGTATGTCCTCGACTGCTGAAGCAACCTTTTCACTAGCTTCCTTGACCAACAACAGTTCTTCCATTTTCCCCATCAGTGCTGATACAGTGGTAGTCAAAGTATCCAGCTTCACATTCAGAGCAGACAGTTGCTGCGAGAACGAACCACCATCGGGGTTGGATGCTACGTCAGGTTGCGCCACCGAATCATCCTTGCATGAAGGACACTTCCATGTTTCACGTGTTACCGTACTCATCTTCTTGTAGGCGTTATCAGTAACTGACGATCAGTTATCAGTAACTGAGTATGGAACGATCAGAGGGAAAAGAGGTTATGAAGTGTGAGAGCTTTCCCATCGGCCGCAGTTCGTCCTGTGCTGGCTCGATGGTGGTGTGGGGCAGGCTCTTGAATGGCGACTGGTCGTCCAGGAGGACTAACCAGTCGATGTTTCCACGATGCCTCGCCTTGTCGAGGGAAGAATCTTCAACCGACATGTAGTGTGTGGTGAATCAGTGCCTGGCGTACCCTATCTGGTTCTCCGGCAGGAAGTTGGCACCCGCTGCGGTACATATGAGTCTTTCGAGTGCCCCTGAATCCAATGTTTTACAGGCAACAGAGGTCCGTGAGACTATCTGTAGGAACACAGCTCCCTGGAGGCCTTGCGGGGCATCAGGATGGGTACCACGATGACAGTGGTCCAACACGATTTTCGTCGAACACGGCCAGGTGACGAGTCTATTCTTGGGCATACAGATTCTGCAGCATCTGCACTGTGACCCGTTGGCCCGAGGGCGCTATGGATCGATTGAGGGCCCTGTGGAGCTCGTGGGTGGTGACTGGATCGTTGCACAACGTGTGTGCTTCCATAGTGCCTGCAGGCGCAGGAGGGCAGCTCTGCGGTGTCTGGGATCTCAGCCAGAGGCTGGGGCGCAGGTGGGTTGCCTTGGAGAGGTGGCCTGCCACCTAATCTGCGAGTGCCTGACAAGACACTCCCTGTGCGACGGCCGCTCCGAAGACAGGATAGCGGTTGGTGGCGACCTGGAGCAGAGACCGCAGGAGGCGGCAGGGTGTAGCCGACTGCCGGGCAGAGCGGATGGAGTGGCAGAAGCCAGCCCAGCCGTCCCCGAGCAGTTAGGTTGGCCAGACAGCGGCAGACAGCGTCGATCCGCCGGTAGGCTATCCAATCTGCAGGCAGTGACGTTCTCTACACCCTCCGCACTGCGCGTCCCCAGCAGCTCGGAGGCCCAGCAGTCGAACCTCAGGGCCAGGGGCCTGCGCTGCCAATGAGCAGGTGCCGAGGATGGTCGCCTGCATGGAGAATGTCCTTCACGAGATCCCTGAACACTGGCCACTGAGAGACACTATGCACCTTTTCCTTCTGTTGCCTTTAGAAGTGGGGTTACGAAGATGGAGCAGTGGTCTGAGCCTCGGGAATCAGCTGCTCTTTCCTAATAGTAACGGCAAGCGTCCAACACGAGCAGGAGATCAATGATAGACGAGCGTCCTGGTCGGATGAAGATAAGGGCCATGGGCTGCAGGACACGGAAGCTTCCGGCGATGGTGGCATCCAGGAATTTTCTGCCTCTCGTGGTCAAGGTTCGGTTGCCCCATTCCCTGTGAAGAGAATTAAAATCACAACAGATAAGAACACTCTAGCCGATCCGAGCATGGAGGGCAAGAAGGCACTGCTGGATCCCAAGACACACTGGGAGCTAGGTAGACTGCGGACACAGGTATCCATGCGGCCCATTCGCATTCCCGCACCACAAATCTCCAAGTGGCCCAAGTGAGGGATGTTATTCCTTATGTAGATGGCTCTACAGGGCCTCACCTTGGAGTGAGCGTCGTCCAAGCGGGGGGCATCGCTGCAGCCATGGAGGGGTCAGAAGGAGAGATCGGAGTACCTAGTTTACCCAGGCAGACTGCAGGCTTCGGCTGAGATCAGGGTCCCTGGGGTGCGAGCACATCGTATTCCATGGTACCCACCAATACAAGGTCATTTAGGTCAGAAACATGCGCGAGCAGGGAATTCACATTCCACAGCATAATGCCTGACCTTATAGTTTCCTTTAAGAGGACTGCCATGATGGCGGTCGAGAGAACTCTTGGCAGCGAGAAAGCTCTCGTACAGCTTGCGAGCCTCTGACCTGAAATGGTTGGCCGTCCTGCGAACGATCGTGGTGACCTGGCTCTGCTCCTTCCCCCTGAGAGGGCTGGAGTCCGAAGCCCTGACGCCTTCCACAGTGGAGGCACCTGCGTTCAGAAGCCGAGCAATCGCCATGGCGATGTGGTCATCATCAGCCTGACTAATCTCACTGCAGGCCAAAAGCTTTTCCCATGTCTCCCCAATTGACCTTGTTTTTTGCCAGCTGCGTCCACCGTATACCCACAAACTTCTTCAACTCATTCGCCCATCTAACTTTCTACCCCCCCTTGCTACGCTCTCTTTCTCTTGGTGTCCACTCCATTACTCTTAAGGACCGGCGGTTGCCTTCATGTCCTGCCCAAGCATATTTCTTCCTCTTCATTTCGACTAGGATGTGATAACCTGCATTTGTTCTCTCAGCCGTCCGCCCCCTACCGATCTCTTCAAGTCACACCAATCAATTTTCTTTCAATAACTCACTGCGTTGTCCTTAATGCACCGAAGCATGGCCTTGTGGTAGAGCATCCGCCTCGCATTCGGGAGGTGTTGGGTTCGATCCCCAGTGCCGCCGGGTACCCATCGGTTTCTTTAATGGGTACAAGATTTCTCCTGGCCTGGTGCTCGGCTCTTCTAGGGTGAAATGCTTGGGAAAAGGGTCTTAGACCAAACAGTTGCCTTGACGGATGAGTGATAAGTTCCCCGCCAAGCAACCATAAGCCCGCCTCGTGCGGCATAAGCCCAATTTGTGGCCTTTTTTTTTTTTCTGTAAGGCGCAGCTTTTCAATTTCTCAAGTTGGCGCAGTGCCACTGAGCTCACGTTAGAGCGAACTCGTCTAAACTTCATCGAACTCTCCAAACTCCGTTGAACCTGTAAAGTCTGAACTGAATCACGAACCACCTTTGCAGGCTGATGTGTTCGAAACTGGTTTTGCCCCCGAAAGGACACAGCGGGGTTTGCGGAGCCTCTTCCAAGCGCACACCCCTGAAGAAGCCGGGCGCCGGGCCGGGGGTGGCTTGTACCCTTTTTTACCAGTGGGTGTCCGGCGGTGGGTTTCGAACCAACCACCTCCCGCAGCCGAGCCGGACGACCCAGCCTCTAGGCCACGACTGCGGTAAATTAAGCTGAGCCGTCTTTGTTAGCCACCTCGTTTCTGCATCATAGGTGAGCTCCGGTAGACGTAGCTATTGTATTCTTTTCTCTTGAGGGGCTTTGGTAAACTGCCATTCCTGATCTGAGAGAACCTGCCATATGCGCTGTAACTCATTCTTATTCTTCTAGTTATTTCTGTCATGATCCGGATCAGCGGTCACTACTCGCCTAAGTAGACGTGTTCTCTTACTCCTTTCAGCAACTCCATGGTAATGCGCACTGATACAAGTCGTGCAGCGCTGGGGCCTCCTGCAGGTGGCAATCATTTGCTTGTAGCCCCTGCACTAGGAGCACTGAAGGGTCCGGACAAGAGAGGGCGCACCCCGAAGCGCATTCCTGTAATGAACACATGGTCAGCGGTGATGGCATGGCCACGGCGCCTTAGGCTGCTAGTGTCGACTGGAGCCTCGATCGTAGCCGCAACGTCGCTGTCGCACACTTTGCGGTCGGCCCCGTAGATACCACCCATGCTGCCGTCAGGAAGGGAGGTCTCGAAGGTGCGGACCGGAGTGGAGAGGAGGGTGGTGGAGGCCAGAAGCTGCTCCTGGGATACCTTGGTAGAGACGTCTCCTGTATTCATGTTGCGTTTGCAGTTCATCCGCACCTATAGGACTCCGGGCTGGCTGTAGAGGAAGGGGCTGTAGTCCTCTTTGACCACATCCTTGAGGGAGAGGGTCTGTCGTAAAGGAAAGATAAGAACCGTGGTCAGCCTTGGAAATCTACGGTAGGCTGGACGCCAGGCCTTGCGCTGGACTTTGATCCAGCCACCTGGATCGCGGTCGACGCCCGAAGGCTCAGCATTTCCCAGCGAGTTGGCGTGGGTACTCACCCTCCAGGCAGAGTGGTCTCCTGCTCACTGGTCACTTCTGGCCAGATATCATATCGGGCTCAATGCAGCAGTGCCGATTGATCAGATGTGAGAAGGCGGGAATTAGCAAATCTGCAACGAAAAATTAATGGTGACGACTCGCAGGCGTATCACATTTGCGCAAACTCACCGTGCCAGCCAACTCAGCGCGACTGAAGCCTCAAGCCGAGAAGCTGTTCACCATGGGGCTGAAAAAAAGCATAAAGAAAGCGAACTACCTACCTTGGCTGCAGCGGAATCACGATGTGCCGCAGACCGTAGGCAACGTCCATTCTTCTGAGTTGCTGGTCGTCGCTGGCGAGAACTTCCGAGCGCCGTGTGCTTCCACAAACCACATGTCGCTTGAGAGCACATCCGCACCCTTGCGTTTGATGGCATGACATAGTAGTGGCTTGGTCGCAACGACGTTCGGAACGGATTTCTTTCCGTGACGCAAACGACAGCGGCTCGCTTATGTTACCCCCTTGAGGCAGCAAGCAAAGCCGGCCCTGTATGCACTTTCCTCGCTGGCTCAATACCTACAGCTGACCTGCCTACAGTGAGCTAAGCCTAGAGCTGTACGCACCACGAATCCAAGCTCACCGCGCTTCCGTCACGGAGAAGAAATCCAATGGCGACGGTCCATGAAACCTCTATTTTACATTCTGCTGTTACTTTCTGACTATTATGTAATGGTGCTTGAAACAGCACAAATGAAGCTTAAATTTGCGAAGTCCAGAAGAGGTTTCACAGACCTATATCGCTCTCGCCGCGAGGCCTTGCCTCGCACTCACCTTCGATGCCGGTGGCCTTGCTCAGAAGCATTACCGTTGTCGTTTCGCCGTGGGTTTAACTGCATCCAGGCGTCTCCGGCGGACGGCGAGGGCATCCCTCTGGTACTTGCATGTCACGTTCAGAAGTTCTGCAGATAGTACAACAAAAATAAGGGCTCCTAAGATCGTGAAAGAAATACAGGCCGGTTTTCCCATCCGCAAAATTCAACCACTTGAGCGCGCGAGTTAGTAGAGATCTTTAGCAGACGGTGTACTGTGTTACCTTGTGTCTATGTCATTGCTGCAGTCATAGTCCAGGTCTGAATGCGGAGGTCCATAAAGTAACAGGTCCAGGCAGGCCGCAGGCTTAGAGGAGAGCGTATAGGCTAGTCTTTTTTAGATAGGCAAGCAGGACACTGTGGGCACAGAGGTGGTTTCGGGCCGGGAATGAGAGCTGGTTCTCCACGTTGGCTGGCAGTCCGAGGGCCCGGTAGCTTGAAAAGAGATGGCGATGGATTGGGTCAGAGTTTGGACACGCACACAGCAAGCGTCCCGAAGTGCCCGCATCGCCGCACGACGGTCTTGCAAGGGAGCACGCCAGATCAACGATGAACTTTCCGCGTTGGCGTCCAGGAGCAGCCGATGCAGACGCAGCACGAAGGCGCCGTATCTTGTCCGAGAGCCGGTGGAAGGTTCGGTACGCCGAGATACCCTTGTCAGGGCGAAGTGCCCTTATCTTCTGCTTTTGTAGCAGAGCGCCAAAGTCGTGGGGGGCTAGATACATAGTCACTGGCAACCCGTTGCTGTTGCCCGCCTTGGCAAGGACATCGACGTCCTCAATGCCCTGGATGCCGGCATAGGCAGGCACACAGTGGTGAGCCACCTGGTCTCCGGCGTCCTCAAGGGCGTTACTCTGGGCGCGCGCAGACACTGGTCAAGGTCTGGGAGATGTGGAGCTTCCTCAGGAGCTGCAGGGCTGTCCGGCTACCACAGAGGACAACAACGAGGCCAGTAGGGTCGATGGTCCCGATCAAATCAGCTCTTACGTGGAGACCTGCAAGTTCAGCTTTTCGGCAGCTGCACAGAAAAGAGAGCCTATAGGTGCGGGACTGCTCCAAATGTGGGAACGCCAGAGCCGCCGCCTGCCAAGCGGCTCGTAGAGCCGAGCCGTCGGCGAACATGAGGGTCGTACCTTTTCAGTCATCCAGTAAGGCTACGGTGGCCAGGCGGAGTGCGACGGCAGGGGACCGACATTTCGTCACCTTGTTAAGGCCCAGGGTAACCTACAGGGGAGATCGGGTTGAGAGGGAGGACCGGTCGCCTGTGGGAAGGTAAAACCGTTTCCACATAGGCTCCAGGCAGCTTACCCTTCATGGAGTTGGGTTGGAATGCAGTCGCTCACGGAGGGCGCCTGCATTCTAGAATGTGATTGAGCCGGTCCATGAGCATCAGGTCTCTCTGGAGGGGCCGGAGATTCAGTCGTTAGTCGACCGCCTCTGCCAGGGTGCCGGCACCAGCAACTGCTGTGGGGCTCCCATAAGTCGACGAATGCATCTCCTGCGAGACAGTTCCAAGCGAGTAAGGAGGGTAGGGCAGAGGGTGACAAGAGGCAAGGCACAAGCGATGGCTGATGTGGCCGTTCCCTCGAACAGTCGGATGGCCCAGGTGGGATCCAGGCGCTGCCTCGGACGAGGAGGCACTGGGCTGCTCGGCCGACTCCATCAATGTGGCTCAGGAGGGCCTTGTCAGCAGGAAACCAGGTGACCCGGTGGTCGATGGTGAGACTGAGGTACTTCACCTGGGGTTTCCAAGGGAGGTTACTTTCATTGATCTTGAGGGTAGATATTCCAGCCGTGGCTCGTGCTCCGCTCGGATCGACAAAAAGTCCCTCGAACTTGTTGGCTCAGAGTGAGAGGCCCTTGGTCGCCAGGAACCGCTGCACCCGGTTGAAGGCACGCTGGAGGGCCTCCCTGCCTGAGGTGATCTGCCTCGTCGGTGCTCGGAACCAGAAAGCCACATCGTCCACGTACGCAGAGCAGTGAACATTGTGGCGGCGGCACTCCTGGATGGGACCGGGCAGTCCTGCCTTCACCAGGTTGAACAGGAAATGCTCAGGATCGAGCCCTGAAGTATCCCGGAGGTGATGAGGTGAGGAGTGCTCAGGATGGTGCCTTCCCGTAACTACATGGAACGATCAGAGGGAAAAGAGGTTATGAAGTGTGAGAGCTTTCCCATCGGCCGCAGTTCGTCCTGTGCTGGCTCGATGGTGGTGTGGGGCAGGCTCTTGAATGGCGACTGGTCGTCCAGGAGGACTAACCAGTCGATGTTTCCACGATGCCTCGCCTTGTCGAGGGAAGAATCTTCAACCGACATGTAGTGTGTGGTGAATCAGTGCCTGGCGTACCCTATCTGGTTCTCCGGCAGGAAGTTGGCACCCGCTGCGGTACATATGAGTCTTTCGAGTGGCCCTGAATCCAATGTTTTACAGGCAACAGAGGTCCGTGAGACTATCTGTAGGAACACAGCTCCCTGGAGGCCTTGCGGGGCATCAGGATGGGTACCACGATGACAGTGGTCCAACACGATTTTCGTCGAACACGGCCAGGTGACGAGTCTATTCTTGGGCATACAGATTCTGCAGCATCTGCACTGTGACCCGTTGGCCCGAGGGCGCTATGGATCGATTGAGGGCCCTGTGGAGCTCGTGGGTGGTGACTGGATCGTTGCACAACGTGTGTGCTTCCATAGTGCCTGCAGGCGCAGGAGGGCAGCTCTGCAGTGTCTGGGATCTCAGCAAGAGGCTGGGGCGCAGGTGGGTTGCCTTGGAGAGGTGGCCTGCCACCTAATCTGCGAGTGCCTGACAAGACACTCCCTGTGCGACGGCCGCTCCGAAGACAGGATAGCGGTTGGTGGCGACCTGGAGCAGAGACCGCAGGAGGCGGCAGGGTGTAGCCGACTGCCGGGCAGAGCGGATGGAGTGGCAGAAGCCAGCCCAGCCGTCCCCGAGCAGTTAGGTTGGCCAGACAGCGGCAGACAGCGTCGATCCGCCGGTAGGCTATCCAATCTGCAGGCAGTGACGTTCTCTACACCCTCCGCACTGCGCGTCCCCAGCAGCTCGGAGGCCCAGCAGTCGAACCTCAGGGCCAGGGGCCTGCGCTGCCAATGAGCAGGTGCCGAGGATGGTCGCCTGCATGGAGAATGTCCTTCACCAGATCCCTGAACACTGGCCACTGAGAGACACTATGCACCTTTTCCTTCTGTTGCCTTTAGAAGTGGGGTTACGAAGATGGAGCAGTGGTCTGAGCCTCGGGAATCAGCTGCTCTTTCCCAATAGTAATGGCAAGCGTCCAACACGAGCAGGAGGTCAATGATAGACGAGCGTCCTGGTCGGATGAAGATAAGGGCCATGGGCTGCAGGACACGGAAGCTTCCGGCGATGGTGGCATCCAGGAATTTTCTGCCTCTCGTGGTCAAGGTTCGGTTGCCCCATTCCCTGTGAAGAGAATTAAAATCACAACAGATAAGAACACTCTAGCCGATCCGAGCATGGAGGGCAAGAAGGCACTGCTGGATCCCAAGACACACTGGGAGCTAGGTAGACTGCGGACACAGGTATCCATGCGGCCCATTCGCATTCCCGCACCACAAATCTCCAAGTGGCCCAAGTGAGGGATGTTATTCCTTATGTAGATGGCTCTACAGGGCCTCACCTTGGAGTGAGCGTCGTCCAAGCGGGGGGCATCGCTGCAGCCATGGAGGGGTCAGAAGGAGAGATCGGAGTACCTAGTTTACCCAGGCAGACTGCAGGCTTCGGCTGAGATCAGGGTCCCTGGGGTGCGAGCACATCGTATTCCATGGTACCCACCAATACAAGGTCATTTAGGTCAGAAACATGCGCGAGCAGGGAATTCACATTCCACAGCATAATGCCTGACCTTATAGTTTCCTTTAAGAGGACTGCCATGATGGCGGTCGAGAGAACTCTTGGCAGCGAGAAAGCTCTCGTACAGCTTGCGAGCCTCTGACCTGAAATGGTTGGCCGTCCTGCGAACGATCGTGGTGACCTGGCTCTGCTCCTTCCCCCTGAGAGGGCTGGAGTCCGAAGCCCTGACGCCTTCCACAGTGGAGGCACCTGCGTTCAGAAGCCGAGCAATCGCCATGGCGATGTGGTCATCATCAGCCTGACTAATCTCACTGCAGGCCAAAAGCTTTTCCCATGTCTCCCCAATTAACCTTGTTTTTTGCCAGCTGCGTCCACCGTATACCCACAAACTTCTTCAACTCATTCGCCCATCTAACTTTCTACCCCCTTTTGCTACGCTCTCTTTCTCTTGGTGTCCACTCCATTACTCTTAAGGACCGGCGGTTGCCTTCATGTCCTGCCCAAGCATATTTCTTCCTCTTCATTTCGACTAGGATGTGATAACCTGCATTTGTTCTCTCAGCCGTCCGCCCCCTACCGATCTCTTCAAGTCACACCAATCAATTTTCTTTCAATAACTCACTGCGTTGTCCTTAATGCACCGAAGCATGGCCTTGTGGTAGAGCATCCGCCTTGCATTCGGGAGGTGTTGGGTTCGATCCCCAGTGCCGCCGGGTACCCATCGGTTTCTTTAATGGGTACAAGATTTCTCCTGGCCTGGTGCTCGGCTCTTCTAGGGTGAAATGCTTGGGAAAAGGGTCTTAGACCAAACAGTTGCCTTGACGGATGAGTGATAAGTTCCCCGCCAAGCAACCATAAGCCCGCCTCGTGCGGCATAAGCCCAATTTGTGGCCTTTTTTTTTTTTTCTGTAAGGCGCAGCTTTTCAATTTCTCAAGTTGGCGCAGTGCCACTGAGGTCACGTTAGAGCGAACTCGTCTAAACTTCATCGAACTCTCCAAACTCCGTTGAACCTGTAAAGTCTGAACTGAATCACGAACCACCTTTGCAGGCTGATGTGTTCGAAACTGGTTTTGCCCCCGAAAGGACACAGCGGGGTTTGCGGAGCCTCTTCCAAGCGCACACCCCTGAAGAAGCCGGGCGCCGGGCCGGGGGTGGCTTGTACCCTTTTTTACCAGTGGGTGTCCGGCGGTGGGTTTCGAACCAACCACCTCCCGCAGCCGAGCCGGACGACCCAGCCTCTAGGCCACGACTGCGGTAAATTAAGCTGAGCCATCTTTGTTAGCCACCTCGTTTCTGCATTATAGGTGAGCTCCGGTAGACGTAGCTGTTGTATTCTTTTCTCTTGAGGGGCTTTGGTAAACTGCCATTCCTGATCTGAGAGAACCTGCCATATGCGCTCCAACTGATTCTTATTCTTCTAGTTATTTCAGTCATGATGCGGATGAGCGGTCACTACTCGCCTAAGTAGACGTGTTCTCTTACTACTTTCAGCAACTCCATGGTAATGCTCACTGATACAAGTCATGCAGCGCTGGGGCCTCCTGCAGGTGGCAATCATTTGCTTGTAGCCCCTGCACTAGGAGCACTGAAGGGTCCGGACAAGAGAGGGCGCACCCCGAAGCGCATTCCTGTAATGAACACATGGTCAGCGGTGATGGCATGGCCACGGCGCCTTAGGCTACTAATGTCGACTGGAGCCTCGATGGTAGCCACAACGTCGCTGTCGCACACTTCGCGGTCGGCCCCGTAGATACCGCCCGTGCTGCCCTCAGGAAGGGATGTCTCGAAGGTGCGGACCGGAGTGGAGAGGAGGGTGGTGTAGGCCAGAAGCTGCTCCTGGGGTACCTTGGTAGAGACGTCTCCTGTATTCATGTTGCGTTTGCAGTTCATCCGCACCTATAGGACTCCGGGCTGGCTGTAGAGGAAGGGGCTGTAGTCCTCTCTGACGAAATCCTTGAGGGAGAGGGTCTGTCGTAAAGGAAAGATAAGAACCGTGGTCAGCCTTGGAAATCTACGGTAGGCTGGACGCCAGGCCTTGCGCTGGACTTTGATCCAGCCACCTGGATCGCGGTCGACGCCCGAAGGCTCAGCATTTCCCAGCGAGTTGGCGTGGGTACTCACCCTCCAGGCAGAGTGGTCTCCTGCTCACTGGTCACTTCTGGCCAGATATCATATCGGGCTCAATGCAGCAGTGCCGATTGATCAGATGTGAGAAGGCGGGAATTAGCAAATCTGCAACGAAAAATTAATGGTGACGACTCGCAGGCGTATCACATTTGCGCAAACTCACCGTGCCAGCCAACTCGGCGCGACTGAAGCCTCAAGCCGAGAAGCTGTTCACCATGGGGCTGAAAAAAAGCATAAAGAAAGCGAACTACCTACCTTGGCTGCAGCGGAATCACGATGTGCCGCAGACCGTAGGCAACGTCCATTCTTCTGAGTTGCTTGTCGTCGCTGGCGAGAACTTCCGAGCGCCGTGTGCTTCCACAAACCACATGTCGCTTAAGAGCACATCCGCACCCTTGCGTTTGATGGCATGACATAGTAGTGGCTTGGTCGCAACGACGTTCGGAACGGATTTCTTTCCGTGACGCAAACGACAGCGGCTCGCTTATGTTACCCCCTTGAGGCAGCAAGCAAAGCCGGCCCTGTATGCACTTTCCTCGCTGGCTCAATACCTACAGCTGACCTGCCTACAGTGAGCTAAGCCTAGAGCTGTACGCACCACGAATCCAAGCTCACCGCGCTTCCGTCACGGAGAAGAAATCCGATGGCGACGGTCCATGAAACCTCTATTTTACATTCTGCTGTTACTTTCTGACTATTATGTAATGGTGCTTGAAACAGCACAAATGAAGCTTAAATTTGCGAAGTCCAGAAGAGGTTTCACAGACCTATATCGCTCTCGCCGCGAGGCCTTGCCTCGCACTCACCTTCGATGCCGGTGGCCTGGCTCAGAAGCATTACCGTTGTCGTTTCGTCGTGGGTTTAACTGCATCCAGGCGTCTCCGGCGGAAGGCGAAGGCATCCCTCTGGTACTTGCATGTCACGTTCAGAAGTTCTGCAGATAGTACAACAAAAATAAGGGCTCCTAAGATCGTGAAAGAAATACAGGCCGGTTTTCCCATCCGCAAAATTCAACCACTTGAGCGCGCGAGTTAGTAGAGATCTTTAGCAGACGGTGTACTGTGTTACCTTGTGTCTATGTCGTTGCTGCAGTCATAGTCCAGGTCTGAATGCGGAGGTCCATAAAGTAACAGGTCCAGGCAGGCCGCAGGCTTAGAGGAGAGCGTATAGGCTAGTCTTTTTTAGATAGGCAAGCAGGACACTGTGGGCACAGAGGTGGTTTCGGGCCGGGAATGAGAGCTGGTTCTCCACGTTGGCTGGCAGTCCGAGGGCCGGTAGCTTGAAAAGAGATGGCGATGGATTGGGTCAGAGTTTGGACACGCACACAGCAAGCATCCCGAAGTGCCCGCATCGCCGCACGACGGTCTTGCAAGGGAGCACGCCAGATCAACGATGAACTTTCCGCGTTGGCGTCCAGGAGCAGCCGATGCAGACGCAGCACGAAGGCGCCGTATCTTGTCCGAGAGCCGGTGGAAGGTTCGGTACGCCGAGATACCCTTGTCAGGGCGAAGTGCCCTTATCTTCTGCTTTTGTAGCAGAGCGCCAAAGTCGTGGGGGGCTGATACATAGTCACTGGCAACCCGTTGCTGTTGCCCGCCTTGGCAAGGACATCGACGTCCTCAATGCCCTGGATGCCGGCATAGGCAGGCACACAGTGGTGAGCCACCTGGTCTCCGGCGTCCTCAAGGGCGTTACTCTGGGCGCGCGCAGACACTGGTCAAGGTCTGGGAGATGTGGAGCTTCCTCAGGAGCTGCAGGGCTGCCCGGCAATCACAGAGGACAACAACGAGGTGAGTAGGGTCGATGGTCCCGATCGAATCAGCTCTTACGTGGAGACCTGCAAGTTCAGCCTTTCGGCAGCTGCACAGAAAAGAGAGCCTATAGGTGCGGGACTGCTCCAATTGAGGGAACGCCAGAGGCGCGGCCTGCCAAGCGGCTCGTAGAGCCGAGCCGTCGGCGAACATGAGGGTCGTACCTTTTCAGTCATCCAGTAAGGCTACGGTGGCCAGGCGGAGTGCGACGGCAGGGGACCGACATTTCGTCACCTTGTTAAGGCCCAGGGTAACCTACAGGGGAGATCGGGTTGAGAGGGAGGACCGGTCGCCTGTGGGAAGGTAAAACCGTTTCCACATAGGCTCCAGGCAGCTTACCCTTCATGGAGTTGGGTTGGAATGCAGTCGCTCACGGAGGGCGCCTGCATTCTAGAATGTGATTGAGCCGGTCTGTGAACATCAGGTCTCTCTGGAGAAGCAGGAAATTCAGTCGTTAGACGACCGCCTCTGCCAGGGTGCGAGCACCAGAGACTGCTGTGGGGCTCCCATGAGTCGACGAATCCATCTCCTGCGAGGTAGTTCCAAGCGAGTAAGGAGGTAGTTCCAAGCAAATAAGGTTAGTGCGAGGCTTTGCCTCGCACTCACCTTCGATGCCAGTCGACTGGCTCGAAGGCATTACTGTTGGCAGTCGTCGCTTCGCCGTGGGTTTAACAGCATCCAGGTGTCTGCGGAGGATGGCGACGACGACGGCATCCCTCTGGCACTTGCAAGTCACGTCCAGAAGTTCTGCAGATAGTACAACAAAAATAAGCCCTCTTAAGATCGTGAAAGAAATACAGGCCAGTTTTCCCATCCGCAAAAGTCGGCCGCTTGAGCGCGCGAGTTAGTAGAGATCTTTAGCATACGCTGTACTGTGTTACCTTGTGTCTATGTCGTTGCTGCAGTCATGGTCCAGGTCTGGATGCGGAGGTCCATAAAGTAACAGGTCCAGGCGGGCCGCAGGCTTAGAGGAGGGCGTATAGGCTAGTCTCCGATAGATAGGCAAGCAGGACACTGTGGGCAGAGAGGTGGTTTCAGGCTGAGAACAAGAGCTGGTTCTACGTGTCGGCTGGCAGTCCGAGGACCCCGTAGTTTGAAAAGAGATGGCGACGGGTTGGGTCAGAGTGTGGGCACGCACACAGCAAGCGTTCCGAAGTGCCCGCATCACCGCACGTCCCAAACTTCCCAAAGTAACTCAGGCTATGAGGGATGACATAGAGAAGGGTGGCGGAAATTTCGACCACCTGGGGTTCTTTAACGTGCACTGACATTGCACAGTACACGGGCCCCTAGAATTTCGCCCTCGTCGAAATTCGGCCCGCGGCCGGGATCGAACCCGCGTCTTTCGGGTCACCAGCTGAACGCCGTAACCGCTGAGCCACTGAGGCGGGTAGATCCATACAGAGTTTTGTTACAATTTTCATATGAAATTATAAAGTAATATGACATACTGACTAAAGAGTGTCAATAATTTAGAACTCATTATATGCATAGCACTGTGCTTATAGCGTACTCAAAGATGTGCCTGATATACGTGAGGTCTTAAATGTCAAATTTAGATGGTTAAGAAATGTGTTTTGTTTGTGCCACTGAAATGCTGATCTCTGCAATCATCTACTTTCTCAGAGTCTTTATTGGTAACGAGTAAAGGCAGATTAAGGGAACATGTCTTTTCTAGGCATATAACTTTCATCGTTGGAAGCATCTGAAGTGATATCATTATCTGAAACCGAAGCACTGCAAGATGAAGACCTCTCCGATATCCCTCCTATTAGCCATATCATCCTGCTCAAGATGTGGCCACCTTATCCCTGCAATCTTCTTGATCTCATCCACCCACCTGACTCTCTGCTATGCCTGTCTTGTCCTGGAATTCATTCCTTTGGCATAATGGATCATCAGTTATCTGTTCTCCGCATTACATGCTATGCACATTTAATTGATTTCAGCTAGCACATCCTTAACTCCCATTTGTTCCCTAACCCATTAGGATCTCTTGTGCCCTTTACCGTCACCCCATCATTTTACTTTCCGTACTTTACTGCGTTGTCCTCAATTCGAATTCCACCGCCTTTTTCAACTTCAAAGTTTCTGCCTCATCAGTGAGTGCAAGCAAGTTGCTATGCCTTCTTCTTTAGGAATACTGGTTACCTGGTTTTCACAGTTTAATTGAGAATATCTGCCAAATGCACTACATCCTACTCGTATTCTCATAGCATTTAAGGCATACTACTAAACCTCCCAATAAATGTGCGACTCCCCAGGCCACTTTATTATTGTAGCCATTTCAACCCATCATTAAAGGCACGTTTCGGAGGCTGTGTCATGTGCCTGTGCATGCTTAGGAAAATTAAACGTCTTTTCTCACTTTCAGTGTCTTTCTTTTCCTACACTAAACAGAAAAAAAAATAAGCTGGATGGTCTTCGTCACAGTTCACACAACATGTTAGAAGGTAGAAGTGCTGCTGATGCCCACAATTGCCAAAGCTGCTTCTGTTCACACAAACTGGACCGTAGGGACTGATCTGTACAAGGATGGGGAGGCAACACTTTCCCAAGCAAGAAATTTTACATAGGAAAACCACATGAACCCTATTTTTTGGACAAAAAAGGCCCCAAGAATATACGATCCAGATGGGATTCCCCCCACCTCCCCAAACCACACCCCCCCAAGAGATGACCTGTAAGTCTACCCCTGCTCGTCACATGCCCATATTTGTAACAACTTGTGCCATTAAGGTGCATAGCTCTTTTCATGCTAGATGTGATTTTTGTTATAGGTACAAGCATGGAACTAAATTTAGAAATCACAATTTCATTTTTTTTGCACATACCATATGATTGTCTGCACAGCGATTACAAAATCGTATTCAGCACTTTCAACATTTTGTTTTTATAGACATCAACACTTTTTCAGCACAAGAATCTGCTCCACGTTTGCAGACTAGTGGAATGTGGGTGTTTCACTGAAGGTATTTAGTTTTCGAAGATTTGGGCTGAGCCTGACAAAAAAAAGATCGCTTTAAATTTGGCACTGCAGGTGTACTTAAGTGACTAAATGAACTGCAAAATAAGTCGCACCAGGAACTGCATTTTGTAGCTCTGGGATACTGCAGATGTGCCTTGGAGCTCAAATGTGTAAGGCATTTTATTTTGTGTGCTGTAGCCTTTCAAAGGATCATAAGGAGGAATTTGATGTTCCGTGCAGTTTTTTTGCCCTACCGATGACATCAGTCACTCACCATATATAGCAATTAAATTTTGTAAATGTTTCCCTACTGTCCTGTGGGGAGAATGTAGGTAAACTCCCTCACACAAGACAAATTTCCGCACCCCAGAAATTGCAAAAAGAATTTAAATGTAAACTGTGTGGTTTAATGTCCTTCAGCAACACATGAGCTATGAAGGATGCCGTAGTTAGAGCACTGTACCGTAATGGAGGACACCGAATTTTAACCACCTGAGGTTCTTTATCGTGCATGTGCAACGCACAGCAAATGGACATTTCTGATATTTTTCCTCCCCTGAAGTCCTGCCGCCATGGCCGGGAGCCAAACTGTAAGGTGGCTGGCGCACCATGGCAGTTTAAATCAGATAAGTGGAAAAACAACAGCAGAAAAAAAAAATGTTGAGAAAAGGACTTAAAGAAGAGAAAAACTTACGAATTCACAGACAGGAAAACGTAGTACATAGCCTTTTCACGTTAACATCCTAAAAGACTCTGCTTGAGTATTTCGAAAAGCAGAGCCCAAAGCTCATATGTGCAACCAAGATGTGCATTTGGCCTAATGCACCATTTCCAACTGTGGTTGTCACTTTATCAGATAAGAAATAATGACCTTATTGCTGCGCAAGTAGACAAAAACAGTTCATAATCAAGGACGTGCAAAGGATTAGTCAGAGGCTGCCTTCGTTGGAGAAAAAAAAAGTTGGAGCTAGATGAGCGCCTGTGGCTTTTATTTCAGGCCGCACTGCCCGAGACCTTATTTTCAAAAACATGCGCAGGTATGCACCTCGCTTTATGTGACGGTAACCAACGAAAGCCTGATAAATGGCCCGGCTTCAGAACACTTTAGGTCTTCCTTACTTGAAGGCATCATGAAATCTTGACAACCTCCCAGAAAAATGATGCCAGAGCCACAAGAAACTTTTCATCATTTTGACGAGCTTGAATTGTCATAGTGCCATCGAGCACAGTGTGCCATTGAAGCCCTGCGTGCCGTTAAGAAACTGCACTCCATGAAATTGCTATGTGCGTCCGAATCTTCCGAGATTCTGTGCGAAAAATTTTTTTTTTCCCTGTAGTACAGTGGTGAGCTGACCCAGCTGAGATAGTCCACTAGTTCCACTAGCCGTGCACGGCAAAGAAGGATGATGTTGATGATGACTATGGCCTTGTCCTCTGAATGGGGTGGATGTCGTCGGTGTGGTGCCCAGCCAGAGTACACAAAATGCACGCACGCAACACACACAACTAATCACTCCCCACACAGAATGCATGCACGCACATCAACACATACATGCTCACATGGCTAATGGGGTTCAACGTCCCAAAGCTACTAAGGCTATGTGGGACATACACACTCATATGAACGACTGGAACAGAAATGACAGCAGTACATCGTGAGCTCGGTGGCCACTCCAGTGGCTGCTGCCACGTTACATGCCCAACTATAGTCGGATACAACTTAAGGAGGCAGCGGCTTTACCCCGTCAAAGGACCCCCCTCAAGCCAACGGCGTCGGCCGATTATCATGACCCTGCTGGGGTGACAATACAGGGAGCGGTGCCACAATGGAGAGAAGGGTCCATTCCCAAACAATGAAGGGAGAGGACTATCCCCTTTCATCTGCCACTCCCTGCATTGTCACGCTAGCAGGACAATGAGAATCGGCCGACGCCATTGGCTGGAGGGGGGTTCTTTGACGGGGAAAAGCCGCTGCCTTCTTAAGTTGCATCCGACTATAGTGCTTTTAGGTACTCCTCGAATTGTCGGCGCACAGCACCCCACCACTCGGCAAGGCGCTTCTTGGTGGCCTGTACTGTGACTGCGAATTCCTCTGGCTGGGTAGGACAGGAAGACCCAAACGACTGTAGAATGTGACATCCGTGGTGGACTAGAGTTACCTTGGCATCAGAGCGCTGAGTGTTCCGTGGTTTCGTCTGATTCCCCTCACTTTCAGCTTAGCGTTCTCTCCACTGTGTGATGAAATCGATGCTAGTACTGTAGGGTCTGCAGAGCTCCTCGCTGTTGCCTCAAACAGGAGGCTGCTGCAACACTCACTGTAGAGCACTGTAGGCTGGGGTGCCTATTTCTGGAGGCTATACAGGAAGAATGTGGTCTTAGCTTCTACTGCAGCCCATGACATCTCCCTATCTGAAGCTCTGTGCATCTACGAAGCTCTGTTTGCCACTTTACTGAGCAGCTGCCTTCAACCCGCTCTTGAAAGAAGCCACACTTCTTTTCGAGATGGTAGATGCACTTTGTCCGTTGGGAGCAAAGGCACACTGCGGCCAGATGGTCAAACACTCAGCACGCCCAACGAGTTCTAGGTACGCACTGGAGACGACCCTTGTAGGTTAGCTTACTCAACGCTTCTCGAGCCACAAAGCTGGGCCAACCTAGGTCTCCCTGCACCACCTTGTTCGCTACCCGGCCACGACAGCCAAGCGAAGTTCGGCCAGCCTCGCACTATTGTCTCTCGAAGCCACTCTCGTGTCCACTAGCAGGCACACTACAGCATTTGCAAGCATCAATACAGGGAGATGCTCAAACTTCCACACGTCGCCAAACATCACGTCGAGATTACCCTTTGAAGCATCAGCGATGCAGGAAAAGCTGAATCCGCAGGGAAGCCTATCGGACCTAGCCTCGTGAAGGCTGTACATGGATTTTCTGTGCGTGCCTCCGCTGCCGGGCACCAAAACTCTGAACTCGGACAGCCACACTCTTCTTGGAATTGGCCCTCAGGTGCAGACGCGTAATCTCATTCTGGCAGATGTTTTGCAAACACTGCAAATCCTAGGAAGATTTCTGAAGTAGTACTAGATCGTCCGCAAAGGCTAAACCCGCACTCATCGGTTGTCATCCGTACCAGCTGTCTCGTAGCACCACTCGTAGCAGCCCTCACTCGATGCTACGAGTGGCGATGACGAGTACCCTTGGCGCAGACCTTTCTTCATTGCAATGGGGCCTTAAGACCGATCTAGGACTCGAATTGCATGACGACCGTGTTTTCCTTACACAGGCATCGAATGTTGGCCAGCAGTAGCTCCGACAGGTCCGACAGGGAGTAAAAGCAGGGGCCCGGCATGGGGTATGTTGTCCTACCAACTCTCTCCTTTTTACTATATTTTTACTTCTAAAGAGGCTGTCGCCGGATGCTGCCTCCTCTGTTTCTTTCCTCCATGTTTTATAGGAAAATATTTAAGCTATAATGCATTATTTCAAGCGTTTAAGTTGATTTTATGCGTTTTTGTTTTTATTGTGGCAGCAGCAAAGTAGCCCGCTACCGCACTGGTCATAGAGCTGCTGCTGCTTCTTTTGCACATGGTCTTGTATCTGGTGCAGTACTGCTCCCCTCTTCTTACTACTAGTTTTTTTCAGCTCCATGGCAATTTTTTCGAACATTGCTTTTTGTTCCTGAATTTCTTCAGAGGCCCAACTTGTCCAAGTATGTGGCATATAAATTAAGAAGTAATTTAGTTTCTCCTCCCGTCCATTTGCAGGCATCAGCAGGAAAAAGAGGTACATAATCAAAGAGAGTGGAAATACAGTGTCCACATAACACATGTTCCTTGAATGATTCTGCCCCCTTAGTGTGGCCATGCGAGCGGCCAGACCGTCCTTCCACACCACGAAGTGCAGTGGTGCAAAACTGCTTTCTTCGCTGTTGATTACAGTGCGGATCTTAAATGAACTAGCAAGAGGTTGGGTGCTTTAAGATATATGAGCCAGTCTATGACGGCCAAACATAGTTGATTGCTAGAAGATTGAAGGACACAAACAGTGTGAAATAAAACAGTTCTTTGTTTGTATACTTAAAGTTAAATCAGTTATCTCACCAACTGTAAACTTATAAATTAAAGAGTGGAATCTGGTACAAGGCACTAATTCATAAAATATGTACTGGAAGTTAAATCAATTATCTCGCCAACTGCAAACTTATAAAGGAATTGGATACGAGGAATCCGTAAAATCTATCGTGTCGAGCAGTGAGAGCCTCAGTTAGCACACCCTTCAACCAAAGTAGGTTAGAGCACACTTACTAATTTCTGGTGACACCTCCGCATGACCAAGCTCTGCTCCTGCCTCTGCAACAATATTCACACAAAAAAGTTAAGAGGGTATTCTGGACGGTCCATATATATAACGCTACGATGCAATGTGAAGAGGTGTCTATAATAATATGAAGATGCCTTAACGACAGGTATTTCGATTGTGATCGCTCACAGCTTTAGCGCCGCACAGCGCACAAGCAGCACCTCAGATAATGGCCTGCATCTGTTAGTACCACAACGACGTAAGCAAATCAAAGGATAGAGCCGCAGCGGCTACCTTGCTCCGGCCGTTGCCCCAGAAAGAAACTAACATGCAGGGTCTGTTTGCAATCGTTGCGCGAGGATAGCAGTTGGTACACACTTCATGCCGGCTGACAACATATGACTGAGTAAAAAATCTAGCTGGGCGAGTTGATAAACCGACGCACCGTAAACCGTAAAGCACTCTGCAGACATGCCATATATATTCATTTATGAACTTACCTAGAGCATAACCGCGCTCCTCGTTGCCTACGAGGTTCACCAAAAATGCGGTACACCTCAGGCGCACCATGAACAAAGCGACTGGTAGGTTCCATCCCGAAAGAAGTGCTTGCTTATCGCTGTACTTGCCGCGTCTCGTCGTCTGCTCAAGCGTATTTGGCGCCAGACCTCAACTTCCGGAATCAGCACTTCCACTGCGCGTTCTAGTTTGTCTTTTGCCGCTAGGATAGAAACATAATGGACTGCGTGGCGCTGCTATAACCCTGTTGAAAAAATGGCCTCTTCCTTCATTTTACTTCAAACAAGACAGTTTTATCGTTTATCCACGCGGTCATCATCATCAATCATTTATCTACGGTGGCGCCATCAAAAAGAAAGACACTTTTTATACTCTTCTGTAAAGGAAAATCGTTATCATGGTTGTTTTCATTGCTGATGTTAATATAGTGAAGAACTACAAAGCTTATGTATTGAATAGCGCGCACGAATATTGGCAAACGATGATGATGTTGATGCTTTGAGCGACATGGTGGCGGCAGTTATCGAGGAAAAAAAGGCAGTGGCATAGAGTTAATATAACCAAAGTGGTCTTGAGAGAGCCCCATGCAAACTCCCATAGACGGGGCGCCAGCTTTCCCTCTAGATTGAGAAACCCTATGGAGCTGGTGACACGCCTTTCTCCGCTGGATACAAGATGGCGCCACAGTACCATTGTTGCGATGTTTTCGGTTTTCGTTCTCCGTCGCCGCAGACGATGGTGTTTCCAAATAATTCTGACCGAATCGGGCAAGTGCATCACCTAGATGCAGTATAAAATAAAACTTACCATCAAATTCAACCTCTGTGCAAAATTTGCGGTTCTCAAATGCCATGAAAAGCGCACGAAACGGAACCACACACTGTAGCAGACGACGCCGCAGAAGTTGCGATATCGCCCGGGCGGAATTCTCATCTTCGAAGGGTAGACGCTTGGGCTTGTTGGTTCATATTGTAAGGAAAAACTTAGCGCAAAAGATGACTCAGAAAAGACTGAGCGCTGTGTGTGTCTGTCTTTCTGAGTCCTTGTCTTTTGCGCTACGCTTTTACCCTCATCTTCGAGTCGTCCAGCAAAGTACGAACTGAGGACGTTCGGCTGTAATGCAATAAAAAAGTGCTCATATCCTGTTCAGGATGAGGACGTTTAGAACATTTGATGATGTCCTCAGACGTTCGGTGTTGCCTGGGTTCCGTCCTCTTTTCATTGCGCACTACCAGTATGGTATTACAAAAAAAAAAATATATATTTAATATTCTTTTGTTGCTGTTTTGCCTAAGAACACAGTTGGTGAAAGTATACGCACCATTTCCAGGTCCTGGACGAGAGTTTTTAGTCAGTTTCACGCACTGAATCGCATGCAGACGTTATCAACAGCGCGCTTCTGAAATTTATCAATTTTCACCTGAGACACACACTGCATCTTCCATATAGCGTCTGTACAGAGATATCTGTATCCCGGTCTCATCATACTCACTGATTGGCTGTCGTTGCGCAGCTGTGTAGTTCGGGGTGCCAGCGGACTGCGACTCAGTTTTGCACTTTCTGGCCTCATTTCCATTCCCGGGCCATTCTGCTGGGATTCATTCCTGGTCGCTGAATACCTACAGCAGTTAAGGCGCTTGGTTTCAGCAGTCGTTCCTTGCTGTCGTATTTAAAATCTGAAAGTCAAAAATGCGAGCTACAGATGTTGGAGTAAATATGCAAATCACGACAGTGCAACAGTCCTCATTCGAAACTGCTTAGCCATTGCTCACGTAAACTGACGGTATTTCATGAAAAGATACATCGGGTTCTTTTCTTTGGTGAGTTGACTTACGTTGCGGCACGCAGCAGTACAGCATCTTGACGAGCTATGCAAGCAAAGCAGGAGCTGGGACTCAACAGACAGCCGGCACTGAGCGGACAGACTGAACTGCAGCGGTACTATTACCTACGTCTGCTGTTATGGAGTGGAAAAACCCTTTGAATTCAGTGAACACAGCTTAAAAAAGCAAAATTATGCTTTTGAGTAGTTTATTTACTTACAATACGTGTTTTCTTTCAGTAATATAAACGCGCAGTTTCGTCTGCTAGCTTTAACTGAGAGCAATGACCTCTTCGCGGTCATGATAGAGGTTGAGGCGTCTGCTACGAATCGCCCCTAGCAGACGACACTTGCAGTGTTTCTTCCGAGATAATTTTTTAATTTTGTAGTCTTATATATATATATATTACATATAGGAAGGTATTTGTTTGGTGTGCGTTGTCAGTGCTCAAGTCGTCGCTTGGTTCTTTCAACCAGCTTTCATTGCGGTGGCTCGTCGAGTCGGCGGAAACCGATCACCATCGCTATGCACCAAGGCTGCCGGGTCCGTTGATCGCGTCAGGTTAGTCAGGTATGGGCGAAGTGTACTAGGAAGTTTGGTACGGTACGTATCGGCCTGTGTATCCGAAACCGAGGGTTGAAGGTCTGCACATTCCAGCACTATGTGCTTGATGATCTCCTCGACCCCTCCGCAAAGTTGGCATGAGTGCTCATACCTCCGTGTACTTTGCCCGAGCGCCCGTTCCAAAGGGTTGTCAACATGTGTCTTGAAGTCTTGACAGCCGAGCAGGGCCGCCTCCCATCCTCTCTGGCGGGGCTGGGGGGGGGGGGAAGGTGGGTTTGATTGGCACACCCAAACCGTGTGGAAGGTGTCAGCAGCCACTTCCCCACAAAACTGACACGCGCCATTAAGGTATCTTCTGTCGGAATTTTTAAGCACCGCCGGGCACAGTACAGTGTTGGTGACAATTTTGATGAGGAGGCGCTCGTCAGCACGATCCAGTCCCTTACAAGGGGCCGGGTAGCGCCGGTGCTCCTCCTTGTAGTAATCGGTGATGTGTTTGAATGTAAGGGCCAGATTGTCTGATTAGGAGTAGGCTTCCAAGGACCGGAAGATGGTCTGGGGAGAGAGTGCGCGGGTGGCCTGATCGGTCTGTTCCTTTCCCTGAGTCCCTGGTGACCGGGGGCCTAAATCAAGTTACTTGGTACATGACCATCATCATCAATCGAGTGCAAGAGTGCCGCATCTCTTGAACTGATGTAGAAAATGCTTGAGCCAAATTAATTCTTTACCGCCTGTCACGTCATCTATGGATATATAAAAAAAAGCTGCTAGTCATATGAAGCTTTTGAGGTTGCTGTTAGCGCAGTGAGATGGTGTCGCAGAGGCTGCGGTGAGCGCTTCGCTTGCAGCAATCTCAAAAGTGATATGTGACCCGTTTATCGTGCGCTGCACGCGCTGGCCACCTGCTGTTAACATCAAAGTAATCGAAATGGATGATGGAAGCTTCAGGCCGAACGTATGAGGTAAGAGCAGTAGGAGGCTAGGAGCCATCGAAGGTCCGCAAGCGGCCCGAAGCACCGGAGCCAGCAGCAGCTGTCGTCAACACTGAAACGATTGGCAACTAAGCGTTACAGTAGTGAGTTACTCCTGTGCCGAATAAAAGTAGCTTACCTCGAACTGAAATGGCAGTGTGAGATGGCTGTAAAGTGCGGGCACAGAGCACACATACTCTCATTGTGCTTGTTTGCAACGTTTACAGGGACGGCGCCGAGGTGTTCGTATGGGAAGTCGAACCTCTGGCAGGCGTGAGATGCCCTATTGCTCCTTATAAACATTAACTAAATAAAACGAACAAACTGCTGCATGCAAATTTTAGGGTGGCGGCTCTCGGCCCTCTGCCCCCCTTGTTGCCGTCACTGCTTAATTTCCAGGCCTGCCACGGCCAAGGAACTTGCATGTAATGGATATGTTGTGAAAAAATCCAGAGTCCTCTTAGAGCTCAAGTAACCGCAGTAGTAGATGTCCTTGAATTTGTTTAAACACCTTTATTTAGCATTTCGGGTACGTAGTGGTTTATTTAAATTTGTGTTAGGAAGAAAACGACTGACATGGTAGCCAGCCCCAACAGCTTCTTCATTTGCATGTGGGGAAGTTGTGGAAAACTGACCAAAAACTGTTATGGTGTGTGCGTAAACAGTAGACTGTGCGTGTCTTCAAGCAGTCTCAAGAATGCTGAGGCGGTACTCAGACGCAAGAAAGATAAAACTGAGCCAGCATGTATTGTTCAGGAGAGCCAGTCGCTACTGTGCAGGCCTCTCAATACAATAAATGGATTAGGCAGTTGCTTGGATGAGTGTCATTCTGTACCAGCAGCTAATGCAGCACTTGCTGTGCCAGTAAATTCACTACACTATTTTTATTCGGCGCCTATTCATTTTGTCAATGTGCTAAATGCGCGTGTAAACCTGTAGGTGCCAGCGTCACTACTTAGTTTATTGTTAGATTGGAGCCCTCGCATGTTTTTTGCCCGTTGTGGGTGTGGGGTTGTTAAATTTTTACTGTACAGACTAGCTATAATTGTAGGATTTCTCTTATTCTCTGTGTCCTCTTTTTATTTGCATGTGCAGAAACAGGGGGACCTTTTGCTTGGCGTGCAGTTTTCGTCCATCATCTCGATTGTGTCCAGCTAAGATCTATGACTGGTATGGCCAAATGCATACTCTCACTGTTATCGCAGGTTTAAAGGTTTTTCAGTTAAAAAATTTGGGACCTTTGAAAGCGTACCTGCAATGTTTTCTAATTTACCTCGGAATATGTAATATTGTAACGTCTCTGCATTTCCTGCTATGTTGCTGTTTGAAAAATTATTCTGGGCACTTGCTTCGCAAACGTATGATTTTAGGAAATAATTTTGGGTAAATATAGTTATCTGCCACTACTATTTCGTGAGTTCAGAATTAAAGCAGCAGATATAGACCTGAACAGATCTGTCATGTATTCATAAGAATACATTGTGTTATATGAAACAAGCTACATTCAGCCCCTTGTACTGATTTGACAACTGTGGTTCCGAGTGAGAACTTTTATATGTGTGGTGCTTTGTCCAAAGTAACACAGCATGCAATTGGTCATATCTTCTTGCAGTGTTCAGTCGACATTTATTGCAGCATGTATGAGGAAACATGCCCGCAGATCTCTCGATTTCTGGGGCAGTTGCATGTCATCATCATCATCATCATCATCAGCCTGACTACACCCACTGCAGGGCAAAGGCCTCTCCCATGTCTCTCCAATTAACCCTGTCCTTTGCTAGTTGCCGCCACTGTATCCCCGCAAACTTCTTAATCTCATCCGCCCATCTAACTTTCTGCCGTCCCCTGCTACGTTTGCTTTCTCTTAGAATCCACTCCGTTACCCTTAAGGACCAGCGGTTATCTTGCCTTCGCATTACATGCCCTGCCCAAGCCCACTTCTTCCTCTTGATTTCAACTAGGATGTCATTAACCCGCGTTTGTTCCCTCACCCACTCCGCCCTCTTCCGATCTCTTAATGTTACACCTATCATTTTCCTTTCCATAGCTCGCTGCGTTGTTCTTAACTTAAGCTGAACCCTCTTTGTTAGCCTCCACGTTTCTGCCCCATAGGTGAGTACCGGTAGGATACAGCTGTTATATACTTTTCTCTTCATGGATATTGGTAAGCTACCATTCATGGCCTGAGAGAACCTGCCATACGCGCTCCACCCCATTCTTATTCTTCTAGTTATTTCCCTCTCATGATCCGGATCTGCGGTCACTACCTGCCCTAAGTAGACATATTCTCTTACTACTTCTAGCACCTCGCTACCAATTGCGAACTGCTGTTCCTTTGCAAGGCTATTGAACATCACTTTGGTTTTCTGCATGTTAATTCTTAGCCCCACCGTTCTACTCTGCCTGTCTAGCTGATTGATCATGCTTTGCAGTTCTTGTCCTGAGTGGCTTAGCAAGGCAATGTCATCAGCGAATCGCAAATTACTCAGGTATTCTCCATTAACTCTTATCCCCAACTCTTCCCATTCCAGTCCCCGGAATACCTCCTGTAAGCAGGCAGTGAAGAGCATTGGCGAGATCGTGTCTCCCTGCCTGACACCTTTCCATATTGGAATTTTATTGCTGACTTTATGGAGAACTATAGTAGCTGTGCAATCGTTATAAATATCTTCCAATATTTTCACATAGCACTCTTCCACACCCTGATTCCGCAATGCCTGCATGACAGCTGAGGTTTCCACTGAGTCGAATGCTTTCTCGTAATCAATGAGGGCTATATATAGAGGTTGGTTATATTCTGCGCATTTCTCTATCACCTGATTGATAGTGTGAATGTGGTCTATTGTCGAGTATCCTTTACGAAAGCCTGCCTGATCATTTGGTTGACTAAAGTCCAAGGTTGTCCTGATTCTATTAGCGATTACCTTAGTAAATACCTTGTAGGCAACGGACAATAAGCTGATCGGTCTGTAATTCTTCAAGTCCTTGACGTCTCCTTTCTTATGAATTAAGATAATGTTAGCGTTCTTCCAAGCTTCTCGTACTCTCGAGGTCACAAGGCATTGCGTATACAGGGTGGCTAGTTTTTGTAGCACAATCTCTCCTCCGTCCTTCAGTAAATCTGCTGTTACCTGATCCCCACCAGCTGCTTTCCCTCTTTGCATTGCTCCTAAGGCTTTCTTTACTTCCTCCTTCGTTACTGGCGGGATGTCCCATTGCTGTGCTCGACTGCCTCCCTCAGTAACTTGATGATTACTAGAGACCGGATTTTAGGCAAATGCCTATTTTTTTCAACGCTTCGTAGGCGCACCATTTTTACATATGAGCACGAATTAGGTGTTGACAATATGTTTAATACTCTTTTTATAGTGCCTATAAATGCCTATTTTGGTGTCAGTGCCTATAAATGCCTATTTCCGACGTCGGTGCCTAAATATGCCCTATTTTACAGAAAAGGGGCCTGAAATACGCTGTGGTTTTGCATTCAGATTCTGTTTGCTTTCGAATCCATTTCGGTTTTGAGTAGAACACACGCGTGGCAACATTAGATGACTCGTCAGTTGGCTGTGGTGAACACTGCACCTACGCCGTATGCGTACACAATACCAACCACGTCAGCCGAAAATATCGAAGCAACCTTTTTCTTATTTTCTGCCATTTTATATTGGCAGCTTGTTGATGACTTTGGCTGTTAAAGTGGTAGTTGACCAGATGGCACCACAAATGACAAGATGTTGAAGCATCGTGTATGCCTGCAATAAATAAGTACAATTCCTGTGTGAGCGAAGACTGAACTCATTTGTCAGATGCTTTGAATTGACAATGTTTCTATCAAATTCTAAATACATGGCCTCCTTTTAAGGTGTTCATTGTTTCTACTTTTGTGCACGACAAGCGAATTGTTTGTTTCGAGGTATACCAAAGTGTTTCAAAAGGGTTGGTAACCGTCCCTTTTGCTCTGCTGAAGCATGTGTATTGTACGAAAAGTTGCGTGATAGCCTTAAAAAAAACGGCTTCTAATGTTCGCACCTTACTTAAGGTCCCAAATCATTCTTGCTGTGTTTTTCTTTTATTTTACGACAGATATTGCACGCTGAACTTCGGAACTGTGTGCACTTTTGATAAAATTTATAGTGCCTATTTTTCTCCGTTAGGTGCCTAAAATGGAATTTTAGCCGCCTATTTATGGCGCCTAAAACGTGCTTTTTAGTGCCTAAAAATCCGGCCTCTAATGATTACATTCGCTACTGTATAGATTTGTGTAGAACTCTTCGGCTAATTCAACTATCTTATCCATATTGCTGATGACATTGCCCTGTTTGTCTTTTAGCGCATACATCTGGTTTTTACCTATGCCCAGTTTTCTCCTCACTGATTTTAGGCTACCTCCATTCCTTAGAGCATGCTCGATTTTCTCCATGTTAAACTTTCTTATGTCGGCTACCTTGCGCTTATTTATTAACTTAGATAGCTCTGCTAATTCTATCCTGTCTGTGGAGTTAGACGTCCTCATGCTTTGACGTTTCTTAATCAGATCTTTAGTCTCCTGAGATAGCTTGTTGGTATCCTGTCGAACCATCCTACCACCTACTTCTGCGGCGCACTCTGTAACAATAGCTGTAAGATTATCATTCATTGTTTCAACACTACGGTCGTCTTCTTCAGTTAAAGCGGAAAATCTGTTTTGCAGCGACATTCTGAATTCCTATACCTTCCCTCTTAATGCTAACTCGTTAATAGCCTTTCGATTCACCAGTTTCCTCCGTTCCCTCTTCAAATCTAAGCTAATACGAGACCTTACCATTCTGTGGTCGCTGTAACGGACCTTCCCGAGGACATCCACATCCTCTACGATGCCAGGGTGTGCACACAGTATGAAGTCTATTTCATTTTTAGTCTCACCATTGGGGCTCTTCCACGTCCACTTCCTGTTTGCTCGTTTGCGGAAGAAGGTATTCATAATCCGTAAATTATTTCTATCTGCGAACTCTACTAATAACTCTCCCCTACTGTTCCTAGAACCTATGCCATAGTCACCTACCGCCTTGTCTCCAGCCTGCTTTTTACCTACCTTTGCATTAAAGTCGCCCATCAGTACAGTGTACTGTGATTTTACTTTGGTCATTGCCGATTCCACATCCTCATAGAAGCTTTCAACTATCTGGTCATCATGGCTTGATGTAGGCGCGTAGGCCTGCACCACCTTCAGCTTGTACCTCTTATTAAGCCTAATTACGATAGCTGCCACTCTCTCGTTAATACTGTAAAACTCCTCGATGTTGCCAGCTATATCCTGATTTATGAGAAATCCCACCCCTAGTTCTCGCCTATCTGCTAATCCACGATAGCACAGTACATGCCCGCCCTTTAGTACTGTATACGCCTCATCTGTCCTCCTAACCTCACTAAGCCCTATGACATCCCATTTAATACTGGCTAATTCCTCCAGCAGCACTGCTAAGCTAGCCTCACTTGATAAGGTTCTTGCGTTAAACGTTGCCAGGTTCAGTTTCCAATGGCGGCCTGTCCGGAGCCAGAGATTCTTAGCACCCTCCGCTGCGTCACAGATCTGACCGTTGCCTTGGTCAGTTGCTCCGCAGCCGCTGGGGACTGAGGGCCGAGGGTTAATTGGTTTGTTCATAGAAGGTTGTGGCCAAGTACTACACCAGGGTGGCCAAATCCTGTTCTGATGAGGAAGTGCGTTGTCGGCTCTGGTCACCGAAATCAGGCCGCACTCCAAGCCTGGTTATGCAATTCCATCGACACGCGGAGTTTTTTTTTTTTTTATCCGGTGGAGAATTGCGTGGCACCGGGATTCGAACCCCGGTCCGCTTGCACGCGAGGCGGATGCTCTACCTCTACGCCATCGCTGCCTCCTCTACGCCATCGCTGCCTGTTGCATGTATTCCCTGCCAAAAGCAACCAGGCAGCAGGGTTTGTTTCTTACCCGTGAAGCAACTGCACCAGCATGGCAATGCTGGCGCTTCATAGGTGAAGCGTCCTAGCACCGAAATGCGCTCCTGCAGAGAACACATGCTCCACTGCTCCATGGAGTGGCAGGCGCCAGCCCAGCCCTCCCTGAGCAGTTAGGTTGGCCGGACAGCGGCAGACGGCGTCGATCCGCCGGTAGGCTATCCAATCTGCAGGCAGAGACGTTCGCTACACTCTCCGCTCTGCGCGTCACCAGCAGCTCGGAGGCCCAGCAGTCGAACCTCAGGGCCAGGGGCCTGCGCTGCCAGTGAGCAGGTGCCGAGGATGGTCGCCTGCATGGAGAATGTCCTTTACCAGATCCCTGAACACTGGCCACTGAGAGACACTGTGCACCTTTTCCTTCCATTGCCTTTAGAGGTAGGGTTCACGAAGATGGAGCAGTGGTCCGAGCCCCGGGAATCAGCTGCTCTTTCCCAATAGTAATGGCAAGCGTCCGACAAGCGGGAGGTCAATGATAGACGAGCGTCCTGGTCGGATGAAGATAAGGGCCATGGGCTGCAGGACACGGAAGCTTGCGGCGATGGTGGTATCCAGGAATTTTCTGCCTCTCGTGGTCAAGGTTCGGTTGCCCCATTCCCTGTTATGGGAATTAAAATCACCACAGATAAGAACAATCTAGCCGAGCCGAGCATGGAGGGCAAGAAGGCATTGTTCAATCCCAAGACACACTGGGAGCTAGGTAGACTGAGGACACAGGTATCCATGCGGCCCATTCGCATTCCCGCACCACAAATCTCCAAGTGGCCCAAGTGAGGGATGTTATTCCTTATGTAGATGGCTCTACAGGGCCTCACCTGAGAGTGAGCGTTGTCCAAGCGGGGGGCGTCACTGCAGCCGTGGAGGAGTCAGAAGGAGAGATCGGAGTACCTAGTTTACCCAGGCAGACTGGAGGCTTCGGCTGAGATCCGGGTCCCTGGGGGGCGAGCACATCGTATTCCATGGTACCCACCGACACAAGGTCATTTAGGTCAGAAACGTGCGCGAGCAGGGAATTCACATTCCACAGCATAATGCCTGACCTTGCAGTTTCCTCTAAGAGGACTGCCATGATGGCGGTCGATAGAGCTCTCGGCAGCGAGAGCGCCCTCGTACAGCTTGCGAGCCTCTGACCTGAAATGGTTGGCCGTCTTGCGAACGACCGTGGTAACCTGGCTCTCCTCCTTCCCCCTGAGAGGGCTGGAGTCCGAAGCCCTTTCTGGGAAACTACTGTTGAAGACAGTGATTGAACTTGTGACCGAAGATCTGCAAGCTCAGCCTGATTAGTGGTCACTCCAGCAAGCACAGAGTCATACCGTGACGAAAGGAAGTCAATAGCTGACTGTATGTCCTCGACTGCTGAAGCAACCTTTTCACTAGCTTCCTTGACCAACAACAGTTCTTCCATTTTCCCCATCAGTGCTGATACAGTGGTAGTCAAAGTATCCAGCTTCACATTCAGAGCAGACAGTTGCTGCGAGAACGAACCACCATCGGGGTTGGATGCTACGTCAGGTTGCGCCACCGAATCATCCTTGCATGAAGGACACTTCCATGTTTCACGTGTTACCGTACTCATCTTCTTGTAGGCGTTATCAGTAACTGACGATCAGTTATCAGTAACTGAGTATGGAACGATCAGAGGGAAAAGAGGTTATGAAGTGTGAGAGCTTTCCCATCGGCCGCAGTTCGTCCTGTGCTGGCTCGATGGTGGTGTGGGGCAGGCTCTTGAATGGCGACTGGTCGTCCAGGAGGACTAACCAGTCGATGTTTCCACGATGCCTCGCCTTGTCGAGGGAAGAATCTTCAACCGACATGTAGTGTGTGGTGAATCAGTGCCTGGCGTACCCTATCTGGTTCTCCGGCAGGAAGTTGGCACCCGCTGCGGTACATATGAGTCTTTCGAGTGCCCCTGAATCCAATGTTTTACAGGCAACAGAGGTCCGTGAGACTATCTGTAGGAACACAGCTCCCTGGAGGCCTTGCGGGGCATCAGGATGGGTACCACGATGACAGTGGTCCAACACGATTTTCGTCGAACACGGCCAGGTGACGAGTCTATTCTTGGGCATACAGATTCTGCAGCATCTGCACTGTGACCCGTTGGCCCGAGGGCGCTATGGATCGATTGAGGGCCCTGTGGAGCTCGTGGGTGGTGACTGGATCGTTGCACAACGTGTGTGCTTCCATAGTGCCTGCAGGCGCAGGAGGGCAGCTCTGCGGTGTCTGGGATCTCAGCCAGAGGCTGGGGCGCAGGTGGGTTGCCTTGGAGAGGTGGCCTGCCACCTAATCTGCGAGTGCCTGACAAGACACTCCCTGTGCGACGGCCGCTCCGAAGACAGGATAGCGGTTGGTGGCGACCTGGAGCAGAGACCGCAGGAGGCGGCAGGGTGTAGCCGACTGCCGGGCAGAGCGGATGGAGTGGCAGAAGCCAGCCCAGCCGTCCCCGAGCAGTTAGGTTGGCCAGACAGCGGCAGACAGCGTCGATCCGCCGGTAGGCTATCCAATCTGCAGGCAGTGACGTTCTCTACACCCTCCGCACTGCGCGTCCCCAGCAGCTCGGAGGCCCAGCAGTCGAACCTCAGGGCCAGGGGCCTGCGCTGCCAATGAGCAGGTGCCGAGGATGGTCGCCTGCATGGAGAATGTCCTTCACGAGATCCCTGAACACTGGCCACTGAGAGACACTATGCACCTTTTCCTTCTGTTGCCTTTAGAAGTGGGGTTACGAAGATGGAGCAGTGGTCTGAGCCTCGGGAATCAGCTGCTCTTTCCTAATAGTAACGGCAAGCGTCCAACACGAGCAGGAGATCAATGATAGACGAGCGTCCTGGTCGGATGAAGATAAGGGCCATGGGCTGCAGGACACGGAAGCTTCCGGCGATGGTGGCATCCAGGAATTTTCTGCCTCTCGTGGTCAAGGTTCGGTTGCCCCATTCCCTGTGAAGAGAATTAAAATCACAACAGATAAGAACACTCTAGCCGATCCGAGCATGGAGGGCAAGAAGGCACTGCTGGATCCCAAGACACACTGGGAGCTAGGTAGACTGCGGACACAGGTATCCATGCGGCCCATTCGCATTCCCGCACCACAAATCTCCAAGTGGCCCAAGTGAGGGATGTTATTCCTTATGTAGATGGCTCTACAGGGCCTCACCTTGGAGTGAGCGTCGTCCAAGCGGGGGGCATCGCTGCAGCCATGGAGGGGTCAGAAGGAGAGATCGGAGTACCTAGTTTACCCAGGCAGACTGCAGGCTTCGGCTGAGATCAGGGTCCCTGGGGTGCGAGCACATCGTATTCCATGGTACCCACCAATACAAGGTCATTTAGGTCAGAAACATGCGCGAGCAGGGAATTCACATTCCACAGCATAATGCCTGACCTTATAGTTTCCTTTAAGAGGACTGCCATGATGGCGGTCGAGAGAACTCTTGGCAGCGAGAAAGCTCTCGTACAGCTTGCGAGCCTCTGACCTGAAATGGTTGGCCGTCCTGCGAACGATCGTGGTGACCTGGCTCTGCTCCTTCCCCCTGAGAGGGCTGGAGTCCGAAGCCCTGACGCCTTCCACAGTGGAGGCACCTGCGTTCAGAAGCCGAGCAATCGCCATGGCGATGTGGTCATCATCAGCCTGACTAATCTCACTGCAGGCCAAAAGCTTTTCCCATGTCTCCCCAATTGACCTTGTTTTTTGCCAGCTGCGTCCACCGTATACCCACAAACTTCTTCAACTCATTCGCCCATCTAACTTTCTACCCCCCCTTGCTACGCTCTCTTTCTCTTGGTGTCCACTCCATTACTCTTAAGGACCGGCGGTTGCCTTCATGTCCTGCCCAAGCATATTTCTTCCTCTTCATTTCGACTAGGATGTGATAACCTGCATTTGTTCTCTCAGCCGTCCGCCCCCTACCGATCTCTTCAAGTCACACCAATCAATTTTCTTTCAATAACTCACTGCGTTGTCCTTAATGCACCGAAGCATGGCCTTGTGGTAGAGCATCCGCCTCGCATTCGGGAGGTGTTGGGTTCGATCCCCAGTGCCGCCGGGTACCCATCGGTTTCTTTAATGGGTACAAGATTTCTCCTGGCCTGGTGCTCGGCTCTTCTAGGGTGAAATGCTTGGGAAAAGGGTCTTAGACCAAACAGTTGCCTTGACGGATGAGTGATAAGTTCCCCGCCAAGCAACCATAAGCCCGCCTCGTGCGGCATAAGCCCAATTTGTGGCCTTTTTTTTTTTTCTGTAAGGCGCAGCTTTTCAATTTCTCAAGTTGGCGCAGTGCCACTGAGCTCACGTTAGAGCGAACTCGTCTAAACTTCATCGAACTCTCCAAACTCCGTTGAACCTGTAAAGTCTGAACTGAATCACGAACCACCTTTGCAGGCTGATGTGTTCGAAACTGGTTTTGCCCCCGAAAGGACACAGCGGGGTTTGCGGAGCCTCTTCCAAGCGCACACCCCTGAAGAAGCCGGGCGCCGGGCCGGGGGTGGCTTGTACCCTTTTTTACCAGTGGGTGTCCGGCGGTGGGTTTCGAACCAACCACCTCCCGCAGCCGAGCCGGACGACCCAGCCTCTAGGCCACGACTGCGGTAAATTAAGCTGAGCCGTCTTTGTTAGCCACCTCGTTTCTGCATCATAGGTGAGCTCCGGTAGACGTAGCTATTGTATTCTTTTCTCTTGAGGGGCTTTGGTAAACTGCCATTCCTGATCTGAGAGAACCTGCCATATGCGCTGTAACTCATTCTTATTCTTCTAGTTATTTCTGTCATGATCCGGATCAGCGGTCACTACTCGCCTAAGTAGACGTGTTCTCTTACTCCTTTCAGCAACTCCATGGTAATGCGCACTGATACAAGTCGTGCAGCGCTGGGGCCTCCTGCAGGTGGCAATCATTTGCTTGTAGCCCCTGCACTAGGAGCACTGAAGGGTCCGGACAAGAGAGGGCGCACCCCGAAGCGCATTCCTGTAATGAACACATGGTCAGCGGTGATGGCATGGCCACGGCGCCTTAGGCTGCTAGTGTCGACTGGAGCCTCGATCGTAGCCGCAACGTCGCTGTCGCACACTTTGCGGTCGGCCCCGTAGATACCACCCATGCTGCCGTCAGGAAGGGAGGTCTCGAAGGTGCGGACCGGAGTGGAGAGGAGGGTGGTGGAGGCCAGAAGCTGCTCCTGGGATACCTTGGTAGAGACGTCTCCTGTATTCATGTTGCGTTTGCAGTTCATCCGCACCTATAGGACTCCGGGCTGGCTGTAGAGGAAGGGGCTGTAGTCCTCTTTGACCACATCCTTGAGGGAGAGGGTCTGTCGTAAAGGAAAGATAAGAACCGTGGTCAGCCTTGGAAATCTACGGTAGGCTGGACGCCAGGCCTTGCGCTGGACTTTGATCCAGCCACCTGGATCGCGGTCGACGCCCGAAGGCTCAGCATTTCCCAGCGAGTTGGCGTGGGTACTCACCCTCCAGGCAGAGTGGTCTCCTGCTCACTGGTCACTTCTGGCCAGATATCATATCGGGCTCAATGCAGCAGTGCCGATTGATCAGATGTGAGAAGGCGGGAATTAGCAAATCTGCAACGAAAAATTAATGGTGACGACTCGCAGGCGTATCACATTTGCGCAAACTCACCGTGCCAGCCAACTCAGCGCGACTGAAGCCTCAAGCCGAGAAGCTGTTCACCATGGGGCTGAAAAAAAGCATAAAGAAAGCGAACTACCTACCTTGGCTGCAGCGGAATCACGATGTGCCGCAGACCGTAGGCAACGTCCATTCTTCTGAGTTGCTGGTCGTCGCTGGCGAGAACTTCCGAGCGCCGTGTGCTTCCACAAACCACATGTCGCTTGAGAGCACATCCGCACCCTTGCGTTTGATGGCATGACATAGTAGTGGCTTGGTCGCAACGACGTTCGGAACGGATTTCTTTCCGTGACGCAAACGACAGCGGCTCGCTTATGTTACCCCCTTGAGGCAGCAAGCAAAGCCGGCCCTGTATGCACTTTCCTCGCTGGCTCAATACCTACAGCTGACCTGCCTACAGTGAGCTAAGCCTAGAGCTGTACGCACCACGAATCCAAGCTCACCGCGCTTCCGTCACGGAGAAGAAATCCGATGGCGACGGTCCATGAAACCTCTATTTTACATTCTGCTGTTACTTTCTGACTATTATGTAATGGTGCTTGAAACAGCACAAATGAAGCTTAAATTTGCGAAGTCCAGAAGAGGTTTCACAGACCTATATCGCTCTCGCCGCGAGGCCTTGCCTCGCACTCACCTTCGATGCCGGTGGCCTTGCTCAGAAGCATTACCGTTGTCGTTTCGCCGTGGGTTTAACTGCATCCAGGCGTCTCCGGCGGACGGCGAGGGCATCCCTCTGGTACTTGCATGTCACGTTCAGAAGTTCTGCAGATAGTACAACAAAAATAAGGGCTCCTAAGATCGTGAAAGAAATACAGGCCGGTTTTCCCATCCGCAAAATTCAACCACTTGAGCGCGCGAGTTAGTAGAGATCTTTAGCAGACGGTGTACTGTGTTACCTTGTGTCTATGTCATTGCTGCAGTCATAGTCCAGGTCTGAATGCGGAGGTCCATAAAGTAACAGGTCCAGGCAGGCCGCAGGCTTAGAGGAGAGCGTATAGGCTAGTCTTTTTTAGATAGGCAAGCAGGACACTGTGGGCACAGAGGTGGTTTCGGGCCGGGAATGAGAGCTGGTTCTCCACGTTGGCTGGCAGTCCGAGGGCCCGGTAGCTTGAAAAGAGATGGCGATGGATTGGGTCAGAGTTTGGACACGCACACAGCAAGCGTCCCGAAGTGCCCGCATCGCCGCACGACGGTCTTGCAAGGGAGCACGCCAGATCAACGATGAACTTTCCGCGTTGGCGTCCAGGAGCAGCCGATGCAGACGCAGCACGAAGGCGCCGTATCTTGTCCGAGAGCCGGTGGAAGGTTCGGTACGCCGAGATACCCTTGTCAGGGCGAAGTGCCCTTATCTTCTGCTTTTGTAGCAGAGCGCCAAAGTCGTGGGGGGCTAGATACATAGTCACTGGCAACCCGTTGCTGTTGCCCGCCTTGGCAAGGACATCGACGTCCTCAATGCCCTGGATGCCGGCATAGGCAGGCACACAGTGGTGAGCCACCTGGTCTCCGGCGTCCTCAAGGGCGTTACTCTGGGCGCGCGCAGACACTGGTCAAGGTCTGGGAGATGTGGAGCTTCCTCAGGAGCTGCAGGGCTGTCCGGCTACCACAGAGGACAACAACGAGGCCAGTAGGGTCGATGGTCCCGATCAAATCAGCTCTTACGTGGAGACCTGCAAGTTCAGCTTTTCGGCAGCTGCACAGAAAAGAGAGCCTATAGGTGCGGGACTGCTCCAAATGTGGGAACGCCAGAGCCGCCGCCTGCCAAGCGGCTCGTAGAGCCGAGCCGTCGGCGAACATGAGGGTCGTACCTTTTCAGTCATCCAGTAAGGCTACGGTGGCCAGGCGGAGTGCGACGGCAGGGGACCGACATTTCGTCACCTTGTTAAGGCCCAGGGTAACCTACAGGGGAGATCGGGTTGAGAGGGAGGACCGGTCGCCTGTGGGAAGGTAAAACCGTTTCCACATAGGCTCCAGGCAGCTTACCCTTCATGGAGTTGGGTTGGAATGCAGTCGCTCACGGAGGGCGCCTGCATTCTAGAATGTGATTGAGCCGGTCCATGAGCATCAGGTCTCTCTGGAGGGGCCGGAGATTCAGTCGTTAGTCGACCGCCTCTGCCAGGGTGCCGGCACCAGCAACTGCTGTGGGGCTCCCATAAGTCGACGAATGCATCTCCTGCGAGACAGTTCCAAGCGAGTAAGGAGGGTAGGGCAGAGGGTGACAAGAGGCAAGGCACAAGCGATGGCTGATGTGGCCGTTCCCTCGAACAGTCGGATGGCCCAGGTGGGATCCAGGCGCTGCCTCGGACGAGGAGGCACTGGGCTGCTCGGCCGACTCCATCAATGTGGCTCAGGAGGGCCTTGTCAGCAGGAAACCAGGTGACCCGGTGGTCGATGGTGAGACTGAGGTACTTCACCTGGGGTTTCCAAGGGAGGTTACTTTCATTGATCTTGAGGGTAGATATTCCAGCCGTGGCTCGTGCTCCGCTCGGATCGACAAAAAGTCCCTCGAACTTGTTGGCTCAGAGTGAGAGGCCCTTGGTCGCCAGGAACCGCTGCACCCGGTTGAAGGCACGCTGGAGGGCCTCCCTGCCTGAGGTGATCTGCCTCGTCGGTGCTCGGAACCAGAAAGCCACATCGTCCACGTACGCAGAGCAGTGAACATTGTGGCGGCGGCACTCCTGGATGGGACCGGGCAGTCCTGCCTTCACCAGGTTGAACAGGAAATGCTCAGGATCGAGCCCTGAAGTATCCCGGAGGTGATGAGGTGAGGAGTGCTCAGGATGGTGCCTTCCCGTAACTACATGGAACGATCAGAGGGAAAAGAGGTTATGAAGTGTGAGAGCTTTCCCATCGGCCGCAGTTCGTCCTGTGCTGGCTCGATGGTGGTGTGGGGCAGGCTCTTGAATGGCGACTGGTCGTCCAGGAGGACTAACCAGTCGATGTTTCCACGATGCCTCGCCTTGTCGAGGGAAGAATCTTCAACCGACATGTAGTGTGTGGTGAATCAGTGCCTGGCGTACCCTATCTGGTTCTCCGGCAGGAAGTTGGCACCCGCTGCGGTACATATGAGTCTTTCGAGTGGCCCTGAATCCAATGTTTTACAGGCAACAGAGGTCCGTGAGACTATCTGTAGGAACACAGCTCCCTGGAGGCCTTGCGGGGCATCAGGATGGGTACCACGATGACAGTGGTCCAACACGATTTTCGTCGAACACGGCCAGGTGACGAGTCTATTCTTGGGCATACAGATTCTGCAGCATCTGCACTGTGACCCGTTGGCCCGAGGGCGCTATGGATCGATTGAGGGCCCTGTGGAGCTCGTGGGTGGTGACTGGATCGTTGCACAACGTGTGTGCTTCCATAGTGCCTGCAGGCGCAGGAGGGCAGCTCTGCAGTGTCTGGGATCTCAGCAAGAGGCTGGGGCGCAGGTGGGTTGCCTTGGAGAGGTGGCCTGCCACCTAATCTGCGAGTGCCTGACAAGACACTCCCTGTGCGACGGCCGCTCCGAAGACAGGATAGCGGTTGGTGGCGACCTGGAGCAGAGACCGCAGGAGGCGGCAGGGTGTAGCCGACTGCCGGGCAGAGCGGATGGAGTGGCAGAAGCCAGCCCAGCCGTCCCCGAGCAGTTAGGTTGGCCAGACAGCGGCAGACAGCGTCGATCCGCCGGTAGGCTATCCAATCTGCAGGCAGTGACGTTCTCTACACCCTCCGCACTGCGCGTCCCCAGCAGCTCGGAGGCCCAGCAGTCGAACCTCAGGGCCAGGGGCCTGCGCTGCCAATGAGCAGGTGCCGAGGATGGTCGCCTGCATGGAGAATGTCCTTCACCAGATCCCTGAACACTGGCCACTGAGAGACACTATGCACCTTTTCCTTCTGTTGCCTTTAGAAGTGGGGTTACGAAGATGGAGCAGTGGTCTGAGCCTCGGGAATCAGCTGCTCTTTCCCAATAGTAATGGCAAGCGTCCAACACGAGCAGGAGGTCAATGATAGACGAGCGTCCTGGTCGGATGAAGATAAGGGCCATGGGCTGCAGGACACGGAAGCTTCCGGCGATGGTGGCATCCAGGAATTTTCTGCCTCTCGTGGTCAAGGTTCGGTTGCCCCATTCCCTGTGAAGAGAATTAAAATCACAACAGATAAGAACACTCTAGCCGATCCGAGCATGGAGGGCAAGAAGGCACTGCTGGATCCCAAGACACACTGGGAGCTAGGTAGACTGCGGACACAGGTATCCATGCGGCCCATTCGCATTCCCGCACCACAAATCTCCAAGTGGCCCAAGTGAGGGATGTTATTCCTTATGTAGATGGCTCTACAGGGCCTCACCTTGGAGTGAGCGTCGTCCAAGCGGGGGGCATCGCTGCAGCCATGGAGGGGTCAGAAGGAGAGATCGGAGTACCTAGTTTACCCAGGCAGACTGCAGGCTTCGGCTGAGATCAGGGTCCCTGGGGTGCGAGCACATCGTATTCCATGGTACCCACCAATACAAGGTCATTTAGGTCAGAAACATGCGCGAGCAGGGAATTCACATTCCACAGCATAATGCCTGACCTTATAGTTTCCTTTAAGAGGACTGCCATGATGGCGGTCGAGAGAACTCTTGGCAGCGAGAAAGCTCTCGTACAGCTTGCGAGCCTCTGACCTGAAATGGTTGGCCGTCCTGCGAACGATCGTGGTGACCTGGCTCTGCTCCTTCCCCCTGAGAGGGCTGGAGTCCGAAGCCCTGACGCCTTCCACAGTGGAGGCACCTGCGTTCAGAAGCCGAGCAATCGCCATGGCGATGTGGTCATCATCAGCCTGACTAATCTCACTGCAGGCCAAAAGCTTTTCCCATGTCTCCCCAATTAACCTTGTTTTTTGCCAGCTGCGTCCACCGTATACCCACAAACTTCTTCAACTCATTCGCCCATCTAACTTTCTACCCCCTTTTGCTACGCTCTCTTTCTCTTGGTGTCCACTCCATTACTCTTAAGGACCGGCGGTTGCCTTCATGTCCTGCCCAAGCATATTTCTTCCTCTTCATTTCGACTAGGATGTGATAACCTGCATTTGTTCTCTCAGCCGTCCGCCCCCTACCGATCTCTTCAAGTCACACCAATCAATTTTCTTTCAATAACTCACTGCGTTGTCCTTAATGCACCGAAGCATGGCCTTGTGGTAGAGCATCCGCCTTGCATTCGGGAGGTGTTGGGTTCGATCCCCAGTGCCGCCGGGTACCCATCGGTTTCTTTAATGGGTACAAGATTTCTCCTGGCCTGGTGCTCGGCTCTTCTAGGGTGAAATGCTTGGGAAAAGGGTCTTAGACCAAACAGTTGCCTTGACGGATGAGTGATAAGTTCCCCGCCAAGCAACCATAAGCCCGCCTCGTGCGGCATAAGCCCAATTTGTGGCCTTTTTTTTTTTTTCTGTAAGGCGCAGCTTTTCAATTTCTCAAGTTGGCGCAGTGCCACTGAGGTCACGTTAGAGCGAACTCGTCTAAACTTCATCGAACTCTCCAAACTCCGTTGAACCTGTAAAGTCTGAACTGAATCACGAACCACCTTTGCAGGCTGATGTGTTCGAAACTGGTTTTGCCCCCGAAAGGACACAGCGGGGTTTGCGGAGCCTCTTCCAAGCGCACACCCCTGAAGAAGCCGGGCGCCGGGCCGGGGGTGGCTTGTACCCTTTTTTACCAGTGGGTGTCCGGCGGTGGGTTTCGAACCAACCACCTCCCGCAGCCGAGCCGGACGACCCAGCCTCTAGGCCACGACTGCGGTAAATTAAGCTGAGCCATCTTTGTTAGCCACCTCGTTTCTGCATTATAGGTGAGCTCCGGTAGACGTAGCTGTTGTATTCTTTTCTCTTGAGGGGCTTTGGTAAACTGCCATTCCTGATCTGAGAGAACCTGCCATATGCGCTCCAACTGATTCTTATTCTTCTAGTTATTTCAGTCATGATGCGGATGAGCGGTCACTACTCGCCTAAGTAGACGTGTTCTCTTACTACTTTCAGCAACTCCATGGTAATGCTCACTGATACAAGTCATGCAGCGCTGGGGCCTCCTGCAGGTGGCAATCATTTGCTTGTAGCCCCTGCACTAGGAGCACTGAAGGGTCCGGACAAGAGAGGGCGCACCCCGAAGCGCATTCCTGTAATGAACACATGGTCAGCGGTGATGGCATGGCCACGGCGCCTTAGGCTACTAATGTCGACTGGAGCCTCGATGGTAGCCACAACGTCGCTGTCGCACACTTCGCGGTCGGCCCCGTAGATACCGCCCGTGCTGCCCTCAGGAAGGGATGTCTCGAAGGTGCGGACCGGAGTGGAGAGGAGGGTGGTGTAGGCCAGAAGCTGCTCCTGGGGTACCTTGGTAGAGACGTCTCCTGTATTCATGTTGCGTTTGCAGTTCATCCGCACCTATAGGACTCCGGGCTGGCTGTAGAGGAAGGGGCTGTAGTCCTCTCTGACGAAATCCTTGAGGGAGAGGGTCTGTCGTAAAGGAAAGATAAGAACCGTGGTCAGCCTTGGAAATCTACGGTAGGCTGGACGCCAGGCCTTGCGCTGGACTTTGATCCAGCCACCTGGATCGCGGTCGACGCCCGAAGGCTCAGCATTTCCCAGCGAGTTGGCGTGGGTACTCACCCTCCAGGCAGAGTGGTCTCCTGCTCACTGGTCACTTCTGGCCAGATATCATATCGGGCTCAATGCAGCAGTGCCGATTGATCAGATGTGAGAAGGCGGGAATTAGCAAATCTGCAACGAAAAATTAATGGTGACGACTCGCAGGCGTATCACATTTGCGCAAACTCACCGTGCCAGCCAACTCGGCGCGACTGAAGCCTCAAGCCGAGAAGCTGTTCACCATGGGGCTGAAAAAAAGCATAAAGAAAGCGAACTACCTACCTTGGCTGCAGCGGAATCACGATGTGCCGCAGACCGTAGGCAACGTCCATTCTTCTGAGTTGCTTGTCGTCGCTGGCGAGAACTTCCGAGCGCCGTGTGCTTCCACAAACCACATGTCGCTTAAGAGCACATCCGCACCCTTGCGTTTGATGGCATGACATAGTAGTGGCTTGGTCGCAACGACGTTCGGAACGGATTTCTTTCCGTGACGCAAACGACAGCGGCTCGCTTATGTTACCCCCTTGAGGCAGCAAGCAAAGCCGGCCCTGTATGCACTTTCCTCGCTGGCTCAATACCTACAGCTGACCTGCCTACAGTGAGCTAAGCCTAGAGCTGTACGCACCACGAATCCAAGCTCACCGCGCTTCCGTCACGGAGAAGAAATCCGATGGCGACGGTCCATGAAACCTCTATTTTACATTCTGCTGTTACTTTCTGACTATTATGTAATGGTGCTTGAAACAGCACAAATGAAGCTTAAATTTGCGAAGTCCAGAAGAGGTTTCACAGACCTATATCGCTCTCGCCGCGAGGCCTTGCCTCGCACTCACCTTCGATGCCGGTGGCCTGGCTCAGAAGCATTACCGTTGTCGTTTCGTCGTGGGTTTAACTGCATCCAGGCGTCTCCGGCGGAAGGCGAAGGCATCCCTCTGGTACTTGCATGTCACGTTCAGAAGTTCTGCAGATAGTACAACAAAAATAAGGGCTCCTAAGATCGTGAAAGAAATACAGGCCGGTTTTCCCATCCGCAAAATTCAACCACTTGAGCGCGCGAGTTAGTAGAGATCTTTAGCAGACGGTGTACTGTGTTACCTTGTGTCTATGTCGTTGCTGCAGTCATAGTCCAGGTCTGAATGCGGAGGTCCATAAAGTAACAGGTCCAGGCAGGCCGCAGGCTTAGAGGAGAGCGTATAGGCTAGTCTTTTTTAGATAGGCAAGCAGGACACTGTGGGCACAGAGGTGGTTTCGGGCCGGGAATGAGAGCTGGTTCTCCACGTTGGCTGGCAGTCCGAGGGCCGGTAGCTTGAAAAGAGATGGCGATGGATTGGGTCAGAGTTTGGACACGCACACAGCAAGCATCCCGAAGTGCCCGCATCGCCGCACGACGGTCTTGCAAGGGAGCACGCCAGATCAACGATGAACTTTCCGCGTTGGCGTCCAGGAGCAGCCGATGCAGACGCAGCACGAAGGCGCCGTATCTTGTCCGAGAGCCGGTGGAAGGTTCGGTACGCCGAGATACCCTTGTCAGGGCGAAGTGCCCTTATCTTCTGCTTTTGTAGCAGAGCGCCAAAGTCGTGGGGGGCTGATACATAGTCACTGGCAACCCGTTGCTGTTGCCCGCCTTGGCAAGGACATCGACGTCCTCAATGCCCTGGATGCCGGCATAGGCAGGCACACAGTGGTGAGCCACCTGGTCTCCGGCGTCCTCAAGGGCGTTACTCTGGGCGCGCGCAGACACTGGTCAAGGTCTGGGAGATGTGGAGCTTCCTCAGGAGCTGCAGGGCTGCCCGGCAATCACAGAGGACAACAACGAGGTGAGTAGGGTCGATGGTCCCGATCGAATCAGCTCTTACGTGGAGACCTGCAAGTTCAGCCTTTCGGCAGCTGCACAGAAAAGAGAGCCTATAGGTGCGGGACTGCTCCAATTGAGGGAACGCCAGAGGCGCGGCCTGCCAAGCGGCTCGTAGAGCCGAGCCGTCGGCGAACATGAGGGTCGTACCTTTTCAGTCATCCAGTAAGGCTACGGTGGCCAGGCGGAGTGCGACGGCAGGGGACCGACATTTCGTCACCTTGTTAAGGCCCAGGGTAACCTACAGGGGAGATCGGGTTGAGAGGGAGGACCGGTCGCCTGTGGGAAGGTAAAACCGTTTCCACATAGGCTCCAGGCAGCTTACCCTTCATGGAGTTGGGTTGGAATGCAGTCGCTCACGGAGGGCGCCTGCATTCTAGAATGTGATTGAGCCGGTCTGTGAACATCAGGTCTCTCTGGAGAAGCAGGAAATTCAGTCGTTAGACGACCGCCTCTGCCAGGGTGCGAGCACCAGAGACTGCTGTGGGGCTCCCATGAGTCGACGAATCCATCTCCTGCGAGGTAGTTCCAAGCGAGTAAGGAGGTAGTTCCAAGCAAATAAGGTTAGTGCGAGGCTTTGCCTCGCACTCACCTTCGATGCCAGTCGACTGGCTCGAAGGCATTACTGTTGGCAGTCGTCGCTTCGCCGTGGGTTTAACAGCATCCAGGTGTCTGCGGAGGATGGCGACGACGACGGCATCCCTCTGGCACTTGCAAGTCACGTCCAGAAGTTCTGCAGATAGTACAACAAAAATAAGCCCTCTTAAGATCGTGAAAGAAATACAGGCCAGTTTTCCCATCCGCAAAAGTCGGCCGCTTGAGCGCGCGAGTTAGTAGAGATCTTTAGCATACGCTGTACTGTGTTACCTTGTGTCTATGTCGTTGCTGCAGTCATGGTCCAGGTCTGGATGCGGAGGTCCATAAAGTAACAGGTCCAGGCGGGCCGCAGGCTTAGAGGAGGGCGTATAGGCTAGTCTCCGATAGATAGGCAAGCAGGACACTGTGGGCAGAGAGGTGGTTTCAGGCTGAGAACAAGAGCTGGTTCTACGTGTCGGCTGGCAGTCCGAGGACCCCGTAGTTTGAAAAGAGATGGCGACGGGTTGGGTCAGAGTGTGGGCACGCACACAGCAAGCGTTCCGAAGTGCCCGCATCACCGCACGTCCCAAACTTCCCAAAGTAACTCAGGCTATGAGGGATGACATAGAGAAGGGTGGCGGAAATTTCGACCACCTGGGGTTCTTTAACGTGCACTGACATTGCACAGTACACGGGCCCCTAGAATTTCGCCCTCGTCGAAATTCGGCCCGCGGCCGGGATCGAACCCGCGTCTTTCGGGTCACCAGCTGAACGCCGTAACCGCTGAGCCACTGAGGCGGGTAGATCCATACAGAGTTTTGTTACAATTTTCATATGAAATTATAAAGTAATATGACATACTGACTAAAGAGTGTCAATAATTTAGAACTCATTATATGCATAGCACTGTGCTTATAGCGTACTCAAAGATGTGCCTGATATACGTGAGGTCTTAAATGTCAAATTTAGATGGTTAAGAAATGTGTTTTGTTTGTGCCACTGAAATGCTGATCTCTGCAATCATCTACTTTCTCAGAGTCTTTATTGGTAACGAGTAAAGGCAGATTAAGGGAACATGTCTTTTCTAGGCATATAACTTTCATCGTTGGAAGCATCTGAAGTGATATCATTATCTGAAACCGAAGCACTGCAAGATGAAGACCTCTCCGATATCCCTCCTATTAGCCATATCATCCTGCTCAAGATGTGGCCACCTTATCCCTGCAATCTTCTTGATCTCATCCACCCACCTGACTCTCTGCTATGCCTGTCTTGTCCTGGAATTCATTCCTTTGGCATAATGGATCATCAGTTATCTGTTCTCCGCATTACATGCTATGCACATTTAATTGATTTCAGCTAGCACATCCTTAACTCCCATTTGTTCCCTAACCCATTAGGATCTCTTGTGCCCTTTACCGTCACCCCATCATTTTACTTTCCGTACTTTACTGCGTTGTCCTCAATTCGAATTCCACCGCCTTTTTCAACTTCAAAGTTTCTGCCTCATCAGTGAGTGCAAGCAAGTTGCTATGCCTTCTTCTTTAGGAATACTGGTTACCTGGTTTTCACAGTTTAATTGAGAATATCTGCCAAATGCACTACATCCTACTCGTATTCTCATAGCATTTAAGGCATACTACTAAACCTCCCAATAAATGTGCGACTCCCCAGGCCACTTTATTATTGTAGCCATTTCAACCCATCATTAAAGGCACGTTTCGGAGGCTGTGTCATGTGCCTGTGCATGCTTAGGAAAATTAAACGTCTTTTCTCACTTTCAGTGTCTTTCTTTTCCTACACTAAACAGAAAAAAAAATAAGCTGGATGGTCTTCGTCACAGTTCACACAACATGTTAGAAGGTAGAAGTGCTGCTGATGCCCACAATTGCCAAAGCTGCTTCTGTTCACACAAACTGGACCGTAGGGACTGATCTGTACAAGGATGGGGAGGCAACACTTTCCCAAGCAAGAAATTTTACATAGGAAAACCACATGAACCCTATTTTTTGGACAAAAAAGGCCCCAAGAATATACGATCCAGATGGGATTCCCCCCACCTCCCCAAACCACACCCCCCCAAGAGATGACCTGTAAGTCTACCCCTGCTCGTCACATGCCCATATTTGTAACAACTTGTGCCATTAAGGTGCATAGCTCTTTTCATGCTAGATGTGATTTTTGTTATAGGTACAAGCATGGAACTAAATTTAGAAATCACAATTTCATTTTTTTTGCACATACCATATGATTGTCTGCACAGCGATTACAAAATCGTATTCAGCACTTTCAACATTTTGTTTTTATAGACATCAACACTTTTTCAGCACAAGAATCTGCTCCACGTTTGCAGACTAGTGGAATGTGGGTGTTTCACTGAAGGTATTTAGTTTTCGAAGATTTGGGCTGAGCCTGACAAAAAAAAGATCGCTTTAAATTTGGCACTGCAGGTGTACTTAAGTGACTAAATGAACTGCAAAATAAGTCGCACCAGGAACTGCATTTTGTAGCTCTGGGATACTGCAGATGTGCCTTGGAGCTCAAATGTGTAAGGCATTTTATTTTGTGTGCTGTAGCCTTTCAAAGGATCATAAGGAGGAATTTGATGTTCCGTGCAGTTTTTTTGCCCTACCGATGACATCAGTCACTCACCATATATAGCAATTAAATTTTGTAAATGTTTCCCTACTGTCCTGTGGGGAGAATGTAGGTAAACTCCCTCACACAAGACAAATTTCCGCACCCCAGAAATTGCAAAAAGAATTTAAATGTAAACTGTGTGGTTTAATGTCCTTCAGCAACACATGAGCTATGAAGGATGCCGTAGTTAGAGCACTGTACCGTAATGGAGGACACCGAATTTTAACCACCTGAGGTTCTTTATCGTGCATGTGCAACGCACAGCAAATGGACATTTCTGATATTTTTCCTCCCCTGAAGTCCTGCCGCCATGGCCGGGAGCCAAACTGTAAGGTGGCTGGCGCACCATGGCAGTTTAAATCAGATAAGTGGAAAAACAACAGCAGAAAAAAAAAATGTTGAGAAAAGGACTTAAAGAAGAGAAAAACTTACGAATTCACAGACAGGAAAACGTAGTACATAGCCTTTTCACGTTAACATCCTAAAAGACTCTGCTTGAGTATTTCGAAAAGCAGAGCCCAAAGCTCATATGTGCAACCAAGATGTGCATTTGGCCTAATGCACCATTTCCAACTGTGGTTGTCACTTTATCAGATAAGAAATAATGACCTTATTGCTGCGCAAGTAGACAAAAACAGTTCATAATCAAGGACGTGCAAAGGATTAGTCAGAGGCTGCCTTCGTTGGAGAAAAAAAAAGTTGGAGCTAGATGAGCGCCTGTGGCTTTTATTTCAGGCCGCACTGCCCGAGACCTTATTTTCAAAAACATGCGCAGGTATGCACCTCGCTTTATGTGACGGTAACCAACGAAAGCCTGATAAATGGCCCGGCTTCAGAACACTTTAGGTCTTCCTTACTTGAAGGCATCATGAAATCTTGACAACCTCCCAGAAAAATGATGCCAGAGCCACAAGAAACTTTTCATCATTTTGACGAGCTTGAATTGTCATAGTGCCATCGAGCACAGTGTGCCATTGAAGCCCTGCGTGCCGTTAAGAAACTGCACTCCATGAAATTGCTATGTGCGTCCGAATCTTCCGAGATTCTGTGCGAAAAATTTTTTTTTTCCCTGTAGTACAGTGGTGAGCTGACCCAGCTGAGATAGTCCACTAGTTCCACTAGCCGTGCACGGCAAAGAAGGATGATGTTGATGATGACTATGGCCTTGTCCTCTGAATGGGGTGGATGTCGTCGGTGTGGTGCCCAGCCAGAGTACACAAAATGCACGCACGCAACACACACAACTAATCACTCCCCACACAGAATGCATGCACGCACATCAACACATACATGCTCACATGGCTAATGGGGTTCAACGTCCCAAAGCTACTAAGGCTATGTGGGACATACACACTCATATGAACGACTGGAACAGAAATGACAGCAGTACATCGTGAGCTCGGTGGCCACTCCAGTGGCTGCTGCCACGTTACATGCCCAACTATAGTCGGATACAACTTAAGGAGGCAGCGGCTTTACCCCGTCAAAGGACCCCCCTCAAGCCAACGGCGTCGGCCGATTATCATGACCCTGCTGGGGTGACAATACAGGGAGCGGTGCCACAATGGAGAGAAGGGTCCATTCCCAAACAATGAAGGGAGAGGACTATCCCCTTTCATCTGCCACTCCCTGCATTGTCACGCTAGCAGGACAATGAGAATCGGCCGACGCCATTGGCTGGAGGGGGGTTCTTTGACGGGGAAAAGCCGCTGCCTTCTTAAGTTGCATCCGACTATAGTGCTTTTAGGTACTCCTCGAATTGTCGGCGCACAGCACCCCACCACTCGGCAAGGCGCTTCTTGGTGGCCTGTACTGTGACTGCGAATTCCTCTGGCTGGGTAGGACAGGAAGACCCAAACGACTGTAGAATGTGACATCCGTGGTGGACTAGAGTTACCTTGGCATCAGAGCGCTGAGTGTTCCGTGGTTTCGTCTGATTCCCCTCACTTTCAGCTTAGCGTTCTCTCCACTGTGTGATGAAATCGATGCTAGTACTGTAGGGTCTGCAGAGCTCCTCGCTGTTGCCTCAAACAGGAGGCTGCTGCAACACTCACTGTAGAGCACTGTAGGCTGGGGTGCCTATTTCTGGAGGCTATACAGGAAGAATGTGGTCTTAGCTTCTACTGCAGCCCATGACATCTCCCTATCTGAAGCTCTGTGCATCTACGAAGCTCTGTTTGCCACTTTACTGAGCAGCTGCCTTCAACCCGCTCTTGAAAGAAGCCACACTTCTTTTCGAGATGGTAGATGCACTTTGTCCGTTGGGAGCAAAGGCACACTGCGGCCAGATGGTCAAACACTCAGCACGCCCAACGAGTTCTAGGTACGCACTGGAGACGACCCTTGTAGGTTAGCTTACTCAACGCTTCTCGAGCCACAAAGCTGGGCCAACCTAGGTCTCCCTGCACCACCTTGTTCGCTACCCGGCCACGACAGCCAAGCGAAGTTCGGCCAGCCTCGCACTATTGTCTCTCGAAGCCACTCTCGTGTCCACTAGCAGGCACACTACAGCATTTGCAAGCATCAATACAGGGAGATGCTCAAACTTCCACACGTCGCCAAACATCACGTCGAGATTACCCTTTGAAGCATCAGCGATGCAGGAAAAGCTGAATCCGCAGGGAAGCCTATCGGACCTAGCCTCGTGAAGGCTGTACATGGATTTTCTGTGCGTGCCTCCGCTGCCGGGCACCAAAACTCTGAACTCGGACAGCCACACTCTTCTTGGAATTGGCCCTCAGGTGCAGACGCGTAATCTCATTCTGGCAGATGTTTTGCAAACACTGCAAATCCTAGGAAGATTTCTGAAGTAGTACTAGATCGTCCGCAAAGGCTAAACCCGCACTCATCGGTTGTCATCCGTACCAGCTGTCTCGTAGCACCACTCGTAGCAGCCCTCACTCGATGCTACGAGTGGCGATGACGAGTACCCTTGGCGCAGACCTTTCTTCATTGCAATGGGGCCTTAAGACCGATCTAGGACTCGAATTGCATGACGACCGTGTTTTCCTTACACAGGCATCGAATGTTGGCCAGCAGTAGCTCCGACAGGTCCGACAGGGAGTAAAAGCAGGGGCCCGGCATGGGGTATGTTGTCCTACCAACTCTCTCCTTTTTACTATATTTTTACTTCTAAAGAGGCTGTCGCCGGATGCTGCCTCCTCTGTTTCTTTCCTCCATGTTTTATAGGAAAATATTTAAGCTATAATGCATTATTTCAAGCGTTTAAGTTGATTTTATGCGTTTTTGTTTTTATTGTGGCAGCAGCAAAGTAGCCCGCTACCGCACTGGTCATAGAGCTGCTGCTGCTTCTTTTGCACATGGTCTTGTATCTGGTGCAGTACTGCTCCCCTCTTCTTACTACTAGTTTTTTTCAGCTCCATGGCAATTTTTTCGAACATTGCTTTTTGTTCCTGAATTTCTTCAGAGGCCCAACTTGTCCAAGTATGTGGCATATAAATTAAGAAGTAATTTAGTTTCTCCTCCCGTCCATTTGCAGGCATCAGCAGGAAAAAGAGGTACATAATCAAAGAGAGTGGAAATACAGTGTCCACATAACACATGTTCCTTGAATGATTCTGCCCCCTTAGTGTGGCCATGCGAGCGGCCAGACCGTCCTTCCACACCACGAAGTGCAGTGGTGCAAAACTGCTTTCTTCGCTGTTGATTACAGTGCGGATCTTAAATGAACTAGCAAGAGGTTGGGTGCTTTAAGATATATGAGCCAGTCTATGACGGCCAAACATAGTTGATTGCTAGAAGATTGAAGGACACAAACAGTGTGAAATAAAACAGTTCTTTGTTTGTATACTTAAAGTTAAATCAGTTATCTCACCAACTGTAAACTTATAAATTAAAGAGTGGAATCTGGTACAAGGCACTAATTCATAAAATATGTACTGGAAGTTAAATCAATTATCTCGCCAACTGCAAACTTATAAAGGAATTGGATACGAGGAATCCGTAAAATCTATCGTGTCGAGCAGTGAGAGCCTCAGTTAGCACACCCTTCAACCAAAGTAGGTTAGAGCACACTTACTAATTTCTGGTGACACCTCCGCATGACCAAGCTCTGCTCCTGCCTCTGCAACAATATTCACACAAAAAAGTTAAGAGGGTATTCTGGACGGTCCATATATATAACGCTACGATGCAATGTGAAGAGGTGTCTATAATAATATGAAGATGCCTTAACGACAGGTATTTCGATTGTGATCGCTCACAGCTTTAGCGCCGCACAGCGCACAAGCAGCACCTCAGATAATGGCCTGCATCTGTTAGTACCACAACGACGTAAGCAAATCAAAGGATAGAGCCGCAGCGGCTACCTTGCTCCGGCCGTTGCCCCAGAAAGAAACTAACATGCAGGGTCTGTTTGCAATCGTTGCGCGAGGATAGCAGTTGGTACACACTTCATGCCGGCTGACAACATATGACTGAGTAAAAAATCTAGCTGGGCGAGTTGATAAACCGACGCACCGTAAACCGTAAAGCACTCTGCAGACATGCCATATATATTCATTTATGAACTTACCTAGAGCATAACCGCGCTCCTCGTTGCCTACGAGGTTCACCAAAAATGCGGTACACCTCAGGCGCACCATGAACAAAGCGACTGGTAGGTTCCATCCCGAAAGAAGTGCTTGCTTATCGCTGTACTTGCCGCGTCTCGTCGTCTGCTCAAGCGTATTTGGCGCCAGACCTCAACTTCCGGAATCAGCACTTCCACTGCGCGTTCTAGTTTGTCTTTTGCCGCTAGGATAGAAACATAATGGACTGCGTGGCGCTGCTATAACCCTGTTGAAAAAATGGCCTCTTCCTTCATTTTACTTCAAACAAGACAGTTTTATCGTTTATCCACGCGGTCATCATCATCAATCATTTATCTACGGTGGCGCCATCAAAAAGAAAGACACTTTTTATACTCTTCTGTAAAGGAAAATCGTTATCATGGTTGTTTTCATTGCTGATGTTAATATAGTGAAGAACTACAAAGCTTATGTATTGAATAGCGCGCACGAATATTGGCAAACGATGATGATGTTGATGCTTTGAGCGACATGGTGGCGGCAGTTATCGAGGAAAAAAAGGCAGTGGCATAGAGTTAATATAACCAAAGTGGTCTTGAGAGAGCCCCATGCAAACTCCCATAGACGGGGCGCCAGCTTTCCCTCTAGATTGAGAAACCCTATGGAGCTGGTGACACGCCTTTCTCCGCTGGATACAAGATGGCGCCACAGTACCATTGTTGCGATGTTTTCGGTTTTCGTTCTCCGTCGCCGCAGACGATGGTGTTTCCAAATAATTCTGACCGAATCGGGCAAGTGCATCACCTAGATGCAGTATAAAATAAAACTTACCATCAAATTCAACCTCTGTGCAAAATTTGCGGTTCTCAAATGCCATGAAAAGCGCACGAAACGGAACCACACACTGTAGCAGACGACGCCGCAGAAGTTGCGATATCGCCCGGGCGGAATTCTCATCTTCGAAGGGTAGACGCTTGGGCTTGTTGGTTCATATTGTAAGGAAAAACTTAGCGCAAAAGATGACTCAGAAAAGACTGAGCGCTGTGTGTGTCTGTCTTTCTGAGTCCTTGTCTTTTGCGCTACGCTTTTACCCTCATCTTCGAGTCGTCCAGCAAAGTACGAACTGAGGACGTTCGGCTGTAATGCAATAAAAAAGTGCTCATATCCTGTTCAGGATGAGGACGTTTAGAACATTTGATGATGTCCTCAGACGTTCGGTGTTGCCTGGGTTCCGTCCTCTTTTCATTGCGCACTACCAGTATGGTATTACAAAAAAAAAAAATATATATTTAATATTCTTTTGTTGCTGTTTTGCCTAAGAACACAGTTGGTGAAAGTATACGCACCATTTCCAGGTCCTGGACGAGAGTTTTTAGTCAGTTTCACGCACTGAATCGCATGCAGACGTTATCAACAGCGCGCTTCTGAAATTTATCAATTTTCACCTGAGACACACACTGCATCTTCCATATAGCGTCTGTACAGAGATATCTGTATCCCGGTCTCATCATACTCACTGATTGGCTGTCGTTGCGCAGCTGTGTAGTTCGGGGTGCCAGCGGACTGCGACTCAGTTTTGCACTTTCTGGCCTCATTTCCATTCCCGGGCCATTCTGCTGGGATTCATTCCTGGTCGCTGAATACCTACAGCAGTTAAGGCGCTTGGTTTCAGCAGTCGTTCCTTGCTGTCGTATTTAAAATCTGAAAGTCAAAAATGCGAGCTACAGATGTTGGAGTAAATATGCAAATCACGACAGTGCAACAGTCCTCATTCGAAACTGCTTAGCCATTGCTCACGTAAACTGACGGTATTTCATGAAAAGATACATCGGGTTCTTTTCTTTGGTGAGTTGACTTACGTTGCGGCACGCAGCAGTACAGCATCTTGACGAGCTGTGCAAGCAAAGCAGGAGCTGGGACTCAACAGACAGCCGGCACTGAGCGGACAGACTGAACTGCAGCGGTACTATTACCTACGTCTGCTGTTATGGAGTGGAAAAACCCTTTGAATTCAGTGAACACAGCTTAAAAAAGCAAAATTATGCTTTTGAGTAGTTTATTTACTTACAATACGTGTTTTCTTTCAGTAATATAAACGCGCAGTTTCGTCTGCTAGCTTTAACTGAGAGCAATGACCTCTTCGCGGTCATGATAGAGGTTGAGGCGTCTGCTACGAATCGCCCCTAGCAGACGACACTTGCAGTGTTTCTTCCGAGATAATTTTTTAATTTTGTAGTCTTATATATATATATATTACATATAGGAAGGTATTTGTTTGGTGTGCGTTGTCAGTGCTCAAGTCGTCGCTTGGTTCTTTCAACCAGCTTTCATTGCGGTGGCTCGTCGAGTCGGCGGAAACCGATCACCATCGCTATGCACCAAGGCTGCCGGGTCCGTTGATCGCGTCAGGTTAGTCAGGTATGGGCGAAGTGTACTAGGAAGTTTGGTACGGTACGTATCGGCCTGTGTATCCGAAACCGAGGGTTGAAGGTCTGCACATTCCAGCACTATGTGCTTGATGATCTCCTCGACCCCTCCGCAAAGTTGGCATGAGTGCTCATACCTCCGTGTACTTTGCCCGAGCGCCCGTTCCAAAGGGTTGTCAACATGTGTCTTGAAGTCTTGACAGCCGAGCAGGGCCGCCTCCCATCCTCTCTGGCGGGGCTGGGGGGGGGGGGAAGGTGGGTTTGATTGGCACACCCAAACCGTGTGGAAGGTGTCAGCAGCCACTTCCCCACAAAACTGACACGCGCCATTAAGGTATCTTCTGTCGGAATTTTTAAGCACCGCCGGGCACAGTACAGTGTTGGTGACAATTTTGATGAGGAGGCGCTCGTCAGCACGATCCAGTCCCTTACAAGGGGCCGGGTAGCGCCGGTGCTCCTCCTTGTAGTAATCGGTGATGTGTTTGAATGTAAGGGCCAGATTGTCTGATTAGGAGTAGGCTTCCAAGGACCGGAAGATGGTCTGGGGAGAGAGTGCGCGGGTGGCCTGATCGGTCTGTTCCTTTCCCTGAGTCCCTGGTGACCGGGGGCCTAAATCAAGTTACTTGGTACATGACCATCATCATCAATCGAGTGCAAGAGTGCCGCATCTCTTGAACTGATGTAGAAAATGCTTGAGCCAAATTAATTCTTTACCGCCTGTCACGTCATCTATGGATATATAAAAAAAAGCTGCTAGTCATATGAAGCTTTTGAGGTTGCTGTTAGCGCAGTGAGATGGTGTCGCAGAGGCTGCGGTGAGCGCTTCGCTTGCAGCAATCTCAAAAGTGATATGTGACCCGTTTATCGTGCGCTGCACGCGCTGGCCACCTGCTGTTAACATCAAAGTAATCGAAATGGATGATGGAAGCTTCAGGCCGAACGTATGAGGTAAGAGCAGTAGGAGGCTAGGAGCCATCGAAGGTCCGCAAGCGGCCCGAAGCACCGGAGCCAGCAGCAGCTGTCGTCAACACTGAAACGATTGGCAACTAAGCGTTACAGTAGTGAGTTACTCCTGTGCCGAATAAAAGTAGCTTACCTCGAACTGAAATGGCAGTGTGAGATGGCTGTAAAGTGCGGGCACAGAGCACACATACTCTCATTGTGCTTGTTTGCAACGTTTACAGGGACGGCGCCGAGGTGTTCGTATGGGAAGTCGAACCTCTGGCAGGCGTGAGATGCCCTATTGCTCCTTATAAACATTAACTAAATAAAACGAACAAACTGCTGCATGCAAATTTTAGGGTGGCGGCTCTCGGCCCTCTGCCCCCCTTGTTGCCGTCACTGCTTAATTTCCAGGCCTGCCACGGCCAAGGAACTTGCATGTAATGGATATGTTGTGAAAAAATCCAGAGTCCTCTTAGAGCTCAAGTAACCGCAGTAGTAGATGTCCTTGAATTTGTTTAAACACCTTTATTTAGCATTTCGGGTACGTAGTGGTTTATTTAAATTTGTGTTAGGAAGAAAACGACTGACATGGTAGCCAGCCCCAACAGCTTCTTCATTTGCATGTGGGGAAGTTGTGGAAAACTGACCAAAAACTGTTATGGTGTGTGCGTAAACAGTAGACGGTGCGTGTCTTCAAGCAGTCTCAAGAATGCTGAGGCGGTACTCAGACGCAAGAAAGATAAAACTGAGCCAGCATGTATTGTTCAGGAGAGCCAGTCGCTACTGTGCAGGCCTCTCAATACAATAAATGGATTAGGCAGTTGCTTGGATGAGTGTCATTCTGTACCAGCAGCTAATGCAGCACTTGCTGTGCCAGTAAATTCACTACACTATTTTTATTCGGCGCCTATTCATTTTGTCAATGTGCTAAATGCGCGTGTAAACCTGTAGGTGCCAGCGTCACTACTTAGTTTATTGTTAGATTGGAGCCCTCGCATGTTTTTTGCCCGTTGTGGGTGTGGGGTTGTTAAATTTTTACTGTACAGACTAGCTATAATTGTAGGATTTCTCTTATTCTCTGTGTCCTCTTTTTATTTGCATGTGCAGAAACAGGGGGACCTTTTGCTTGGCGTGCAGTTTTCGTCCATCATCTCGATTGTGTCCAGCTAAGATCTATGACTGGTATGGCCAAATGCATACTCTCACTGTTATCGCAGGTTTAAAGGTTTTTCAGTTAAAAAATTTGGGACCTTTGAAAGCGTACCTGCAATGTTTTCTAATTTACCTCGGAATATGTAATATTGTAACGTCTCTGCATTTCCTGCTATGTTGCTGTTTGAAAAATTATTCTGGGCACTTGCTTCGCAAACGTATGATTTTAGGAAATAATTTTGGGTAAATATAGTTATCTGCCACTACTATTTCGTGAGTTCAGAATTAAAGCAGCAGATATAGACCTGAACAGATCTGTCATGTATTCATAAGAATACATTGTGTTATATGAAACAAGCTACATTCAGCCCCTTGTACTGATTTGACAACTGTGGTTCCGAGTGAGAACTTTTATATGTGTGGTGCTTTGTCCAAAGTAACACAGCATGCAATTGGTCATATCTTCTTGCAGTGTTCAGTCGACATTTATTGCAGCATGTATGAGGAAACATGCCCGCAGATCTCTCGATTTCTGGGGCAGTTGCATGTCATCATCATCATCATCAGCCTGACTACACCCACTGCAGGGCAAAGGCCTCTCCCATGTCTCTCCAATTAACCCTGTCCTTTGCTAGTTGCCGCCACTGTATCCCCGCAAACTTCTTAATCTCATCCGCCCATCTAACTTTCTGCCGTCCCCTGCTACGTTTGCTTTCTCTTAGAATCCACTCCGTTACCCTTAAGGACCAGCGGTTATCTTGCCTTCGCATTACATGCCCTGCCCAAGCCCACTTCTTCCTCTTGATTTCAACTAGGATGTCATTAACCCGCGTTTGTTCCCTCACCCACTCCGCCCTCTTCCGATCTCTTAATGTTACACCTATCATTTTCCTTTCCATAGCTCGCTGCGTTGTTCTTAACTTAAGCTGAACCCTCTTTGTTAGCCTCCACGTTTCTGCCCCATAGGTGAGTACCGGTAGGATACAGCTGTTATATACTTTTCTCTTCATGGATATTGGTAAGCTACCATTCATGGCCTGAGAGAACCTGCCATACGCGCTCCACCCCATTCTTATTCTTCTAGTTATTTCCCTCTCATGATCCGGATCTGCGGTCACTACCTGCCCTAAGTAGACATATTCTCTTACTACTTCTAGCACCTCGCTACCAATTGCGAACTGCTGTTCCTTTGCAAGGCTATTGAACATCACTTTGGTTTTCTGCATGTTAATTCTTAGCCCCACCGTTCTACTCTGCCTGTCTAGCTGATTGATCATGCTTTGCAGTTCTTGTCCTGAGTGGCTTAGCAAGGCAATGTCATCAGCGAATCGCAAATTACTCAGGTATTCTCCATTAACTCTTATCCCCAACTCTTCCCATTCCAGTCCCCGGAATACCTCCTGTAAGCAGGCAGTGAAGAGCATTGGCGAGATCGTGTCTCCCTGCCTGACACCTTTCCATATTGGAATTTTATTGCTGACTTTATGGAGAACTATAGTAGCTGTGCAATCGTTATAAATATCTTCCAATATTTTCACATAGCACTCTTCCACACCCTGATTCCGCAATGCCTGCATGACAGCTGAGGTTTCCACTGAGTCGAATGCTTTCTCGTAATCAATGAGGGCTATATATAGAGGTTGGTTATATTCTGCGCATTTCTCTATCACCTGATTGATAGTGTGAATGTGGTCTATTGTCGAGTATCCTTTACGAAAGCCTGCCTGATCATTTGGTTGACTAAAGTCCAAGGTTGTCCTGATTCTATTAGCGATTACCTTAGTAAATACCTTGTAGGCAACGGACAATAAGCTGATCGGTCTGTAATTCTTCAAGTCCTTGACGTCTCCTTTCTTATGAATTAAGATAATGTTAGCGTTCTTCCAAGCTTCTCGTACTCTCGAGGTCACAAGGCATTGCGTATACAGGGTGGCTAGTTTTTGTAGCACAATCTCTCCTCCGTCCTTCAGTAAATCTGCTGTTACCTGATCCCCACCAGCTGCTTTCCCTCTTTGCATTGCTCCTAAGGCTTTCTTTACTTCCTCCTTCGTTACTGGCGGGATGTCCCATTGCTGTGCTCGACTGCCTCCCTCAGTAACTTGATGATTACTAGAGACCGGATTTTAGGCAAATGCCTATTTTTTTCAACGCTTCGTAGGCGCACCATTTTTACATATGAGCACGAATTAGGTGTTGACAATATGTTTAATACTCTTTTTATAGTGCCTATAAATGCCTATTTTGGTGTCAGTGCCTATAAATGCCTATTTCCGACGTCGGTGCCTAAATATGCCCTATTTTACAGAAAAGGGGCCTGAAATACGCTGTGGTTTTGCATTCAGATTCTGTTTGCTTTCGAATCCATTTCGGTTTTGAGTAGAACACACGCGTGGCAACATTAGATGACTCGTCAGTTGGCTGTGGTGAACACTGCACCTACGCCGTATGCGTACACAATACCAACCACGTCAGCCGAAAATATCGAAGCAACCTTTTTCTTATTTTCTGCCATTTTATATTGGCAGCTTGTTGATGACTTTGGCTGTTAAAGTGGTAGTTGACCAGATGGCACCACAAATGACAAGATGTTGAAGCATCGTGTATGCCTGCAATAAATAAGTACAATTCCTGTGTGAGCGAAGACTGAACTCATTTGTCAGATGCTTTGAATTGACAATGTTTCTATCAAATTCTAAATACATGGCCTCCTTTTAAGGTGTTCATTGTTTCTACTTTTGTGCACGACAAGCGAATTGTTTGTTTCGAGGTATACCAAAGTGTTTCAAAAGGGTTGGTAACCGTCCCTTTTGCTCTGCTGAAGCATGTGTATTGTACGAAAAGTTGCGTGATAGCCTTAAAAAAAACGGCTTCTAATGTTCGCACCTTACTTAAGGTCCCAAATCATTCTTGCTGTGTTTTTCTTTTATTTTACGACAGATATTGCACGCTGAACTTCGGAACTGTGTGCACTTTTGATAAAATTTATAGTGCCTATTTTTCTCCGTTAGGTGCCTAAAATGGAATTTTAGCCGCCTATTTATGGCGCCTAAAACGTGCTTTTTAGTGCCTAAAAATCCGGCCTCTAATGATTACATTCGCTACTGTATAGATTTGTGTAGAACTCTTCGGCTAATTCAACTATCTTATCCATATTGCTGATGACATTGCCCTGTTTGTCTTTTAGCGCATACATCTGGTTTTTACCTATGCCCAGTTTTCTCCTCACTGATTTTAGGCTACCTCCATTCCTTAGAGCATGCTCGATTTTCTCCATGTTAAACTTTCTTATGTCGGCTACCTTGCGCTTATTTATTAACTTAGATAGCTCTGCTAATTCTATCCTGTCTGTGGAGTTAGACGTCCTCATGCTTTGACGTTTCTTAATCAGATCTTTAGTCTCCTGAGATAGCTTGTTGGTATCCTGTCGAACCATCCTACCACCTACTTCTGCGGCGCACTCTGTAACAATAGCTGTAAGATTATCATTCATTGTTTCAACACTACGGTCGTCTTCTTCAGTTAAAGCGGAAAATCTGTTTTGCAGCGACATTCTGAATTCCTATACCTTCCCTCTTAATGCTAACTCGTTAATAGCCTTTCGATTCACCAGTTTCCTCCGTTCCCTCTTCAAATCTAAGCTAATACGAGACCTTACCATTCTGTGGTCGCTGTAACGGACCTTCCCGAGGACATCCACATCCTCTACGATGCCAGGGTGTGCACACAGTATGAAGTCTATTTCATTTTTAGTCTCACCATTGGGGCTCTTCCACGTCCACTTCCTGTTTGCTCGTTTGCGGAAGAAGGTATTCATAATCCGTAAATTATTTCTATCTGCGAACTCTACTAATAACTCTCCCCTACTGTTCCTAGAACCTATGCCATAGTCACCTACCGCCTTGTCTCCAGCCTGCTTTTTACCTACCTTTGCATTAAAGTCGCCCATCAGTACAGTGTACTGTGATTTTACTTTGGTCATTGCCGATTCCACATCCTCATAGAAGCTTTCAACTATCTGGTCATCATGGCTTGATGTAGGCGCGTAGGCCTGCACCACCTTCAGCTTGTACCTCTTATTAAGCCTAATTACGATAGCTGCCACTCTCTCGTTAATACTGTAAAACTCCTCGATGTTGCCAGCTATATCCTGATTTATGAGAAATCCCACCCCTAGTTCTCGCCTATCTGCTAATCCACGATAGCACAGTACATGCCCGCCCTTTAGTACTGTATACGCCTCATCTGTCCTCCTAACCTCACTAAGCCCTATGACATCCCATTTAATACTGGCTAATTCCTCCAGCAGCACTGCTAAGCTAGCCTCACTTGATAAGGTTCTTGCGTTAAACGTTGCCAGGTTCAGTTTCCAATGGCGGCCTGTCCGGAGCCAGAGATTCTTAGCACCCTCCGCTGCGTCACAGATCTGACCGTTGCCTTGGTCAGTTGCTCCGCAGCCGCTGGGGACTGAGGGCCGAGGGTTAATTGGTTTGTTCATAGAAGGTTGTGGCCAAGTACTACACCAGGGTGGCCAAATCCTGTTCTGATGAGGAAGTGCGTTGTCGGCTCTGGTCACCGAAATCAGGCCGCACTCCAAGCCTGGTTATGCAATTCCATCGACACGCGGAGTTTTTTTTTTTTTTTATCCGGTGGAGAATTGCGTGGCACCGGGATTCGAACCCCGGTCCGCTTGCACGCGAGGCGGATGCTCTACCTCTACGCCATCGCTGCCTCCTCTACGCCATCGCTGCCTGTTGCATGTATTCCCTGCCAAAAGCAACCAGGCAGCAGGGTTTGTTTCTTACCCGTGAAGCAACTGCACCAGCATGGCAATGCTGGCGCTTCATAGGTGAAGCGTCCTAGCACCGAAATGCGCTCCTGCAGAGAACACATGCTCCACTGCTCCATGGAGTGGCAGGCGCCAGCCCAGCCCTCCCTGAGCAGTTAGGTTGGCCGGACAGCGGCAGACGGCGTCGATCCGCCGGTAGGCTATCCAATCTGCAGGCAGAGACGTTCGCTACACTCTCCGCTCTGCGCGTCACCAGCAGCTCGGAGGCCCAGCAGTCGAACCTCAGGGCCAGGGGCCTGCGCTGCCAGTGAGCAGGTGCCGAGGATGGTCGCCTGCATGGAGAATGTCCTTTACCAGATCCCTGAACACTGGCCACTGAGAGACACTGTGCACCTTTTCCTTCCATTGCCTTTAGAGGTAGGGTTCACGAAGATGGAGCAGTGGTCCGAGCCCCGGGAATCAGCTGCTCTTTCCCAATAGTAATGGCAAGCGTCCGACAAGCGGGAGGTCAATGATAGACGAGCGTCCTGGTCGGATGAAGATAAGGGCCATGGGCTGCAGGACACGGAAGCTTGCGGCGATGGTGGTATCCAGGAATTTTCTGCCTCTCGTGGTCAAGGTTCGGTTGCCCCATTCCCTGTTATGGGAATTAAAATCACCACAGATAAGAACAATCTAGCCGAGCCGAGCATGGAGGGCAAGAAGGCATTGTTCAATCCCAAGACACACTGGGAGCTAGGTAGACTGAGGACACAGGTATCCATGCGGCCCATTCGCATTCCCGCACCACAAATCTCCAAGTGGCCCAAGTGAGGGATGTTATTCCTTATGTAGATGGCTCTACAGGGCCTCACCTGAGAGTGAGCGTTGTCCAAGCGGGGGGCGTCACTGCAGCCGTGGAGGAGTCAGAAGGAGAGATCGGAGTACCTAGTTTACCCAGGCAGACTGGAGGCTTCGGCTGAGATCCGGGTCCCTGGGGGGCGAGCACATCGTATTCCATGGTACCCACCGACACAAGGTCATTTAGGTCAGAAACGTGCGCGAGCAGGGAATTCACATTCCACAGCATAATGCCTGACCTTGCAGTTTCCTCTAAGAGGACTGCCATGATGGCGGTCGATAGAGCTCTCGGCAGCGAGAGCGCCCTCGTACAGCTTGCGAGCCTCTGACCTGAAATGGTTGGCCGTCTTGCGAACGACCGTGGTAACCTGGCTCTCCTCCTTCCCCCTGAGAGGGCTGGAGTCCGAAGCCCTTTCTGGGAAACTACTGTTGAAGACAGTGATTGAACTTGTGACCGAAGATCTGCAAGCTCAGCCTGATTAGTGGTCACTCCAGCAAGCACAGAGTCATACCGTGACGAAAGGAAGTCAATAGCTGACTGTATGTCCTCGACTGCTGAAGCAACCTTTTCACTAGCTTCCTTGACCAACAACAGTTCTTCCATTTTCCCCATCAGTGCTGATACAGTGGTAGTCAAAGTATCCAGCTTCACATTCAGAGCAGACAGTTGCTGCGAGAACGAACCACCATCGGGGTTGGATGCTACGTCAGGTTGCGCCACCAAATCATCCTTGCATGAAGGACACTTCCATGTTTCACGTGTTACCGTACTCATCTTCTTGTAGGCGTTATCAGTAACTGACGATCAGTTATCAGTAACTGAGTATGGAACGATCAGAGGGAAAAGAGGTTATGAAGTGTGAGAGCTTTCCCATCGGCCGCAGTTCGTCCTGTGCTGGCTCGATGGTGGTGTGGGGCAGGCTCTTGAATGGCGACTGGTCGTCCAGGAGGACTAACCAGTCGATGTTTCCACGATGCCTCGCCTTGTCGAGGGAAGAATCTTCAACCGACATGTAGTGTGTGGTGAATCAGTGCCTGGCGTACCCTATCTGGTTCTCCGGCAGGAAGTTGGCACCCGCTGCGGTACATATGAGCCTTTCGAGTGCCCCTGAATCCAATGTTTTACAGGCAACAGAGGTCCGTGAGACTATCTGTAGGAACACAGCTCCCTGGAGGCCTTGCGGGGCATCAGGATGGGTACCACGATGACAGTGGTCCAACATGATTTTCGTCGAACACGGCCAGGTGACGAGTCTATTCTTGGGCATACAGATTCTGCAGCATCTGCACTGTGACCCGTTGGCCCGAGGGCGCTATGGATCGATTGAGGGCCCTGTGGAGCTCGTGGGTGGTGACTGGATCGTTGCACAACGTGTGTGCTTCCATAGTGCCTGCAGGCGCAGGAGGGCAGCTCTGCGGTGTCTGGGATCTCAGCCAGAGGCTGGGGCGCAGGTGGGTTGCCTTGGAGAGGTGGCCTGCCACCTAATCTGCGAGTGCCTGACAAGACACTCCCTGTGCGACGGCCGCTCCGAAGACAGGATAGCGGTTGGTGGCGACCTGGAGCAGAGACCGCAGGAGGCGGCAGGGTGTAGCCGACTGCCGGGCAGAGCGGATGGAGTGGCAGAAGCCAGCCCAGCCGTCCCCGAGCAGTTAGGTTGGCCAGACAGCGGCAGACAGCGTCGATCCGCCGGTAGGCTATCCAATCTGCAGGCAGTGACGTTCTCTACACCCTCCGCACTGCGCGTCCCCAGCAGCTCGGAGGCCCAGCAGTCGAACCTCAGGGCCAGGGGCCTGCGCTGCCAATGAGCAGGTGCCGAGGATGGTCGCCTGCATGGAGAATGTCCTTCACGAGATCCCTGAACACTGGCCACTGAGAGACACTATGCACCTTTTCCTTCTGTTGCCTTTAGAAGTGGGGTTACGAAGATGGAGCAGTGGTCTGAGCCTCGGGAATCAGCTGCTCTTTCCCAATAGTAACGGCAAGCGTCCAACACGAGCAGGAGGTCAATGATAGACGAGCGTCCTGGTCGGATGAAGATAAGGGCCATGGGCTGCAGGACACGGAAGCTTCCGGCGATGGTGGCATCCAGGAATTTTCTGCCTCTCGTGGTCAAGGTTCGGTTGCCCCATTCCCTGTGAAGAGAATTAAAATCACAACAGATAAGAACACTCTAGCCGATCCGAGCATGGAGGGCAAGAAGGCACTGCTGGATCCCAAGACACACTGGGAGCTAGGTAGACTGCGGACACAGGTATCCATGCGGCCCATTCGCATTCCCGCACCACAAATCTCCAAGTGGCCCAAGTGAGGGATGTTATTCCTTATGTAGATGGCTCTACAGGGCCTCACCTTGGAGTGAGCGTCGTCCAAGCGGGGGGCATCGCTGCAGCCATGGAGGGGTCAGAAGGAGAGATCGGAGTACCTAGTTTACCCAGGCAGACTGCAGGCTTCGGCTGAGATCAGGGTCCCTGGGGTGCGAGCACATCGTATTCCATGGTACCCACCAATACAAGGTCATTTAGGTCAGAAACATGCGCGAGCAGGGAATTCACATTCCACAGCATAATGCCTGACCTTATAGTTTCCTTTAAGAGGACTGCCATGATGGCGGTCGAGAGAACTCTTGGCAGCGAGAAAGCTCTCGTACAGCTTGCGAGCCTCTGACCTGAAATGGTTGGCCGTCCTGCGAACGATCGTGGTGACCTGGCTCTGCTCCTTCCCCCTGAGAGGGCTGGAGTCCGAAGCCCTGACGCCTTCCACAGTGGAGGCACCTGCGTTCAGAAGCCGAGCAATCGCCATGGCGATGTGGTCATCATCAGCCTGACTAATCTCACTGCAGGCCAAAAGCTTTTCCCATGTCTCCCCAATTGACCTTGTTTTTTGCCAGCTGCGTCCACCGTATACCCACAAACTTCTTCAACTCATTCGCCCATCTAACTTTCTACCCCCCCTTGCTACGCTCTCTTTCTCTTGGTGTCCACTCCATTACTCTTAAGGACCGGCGGTTGCCTTCATGTCCTGCCCAAGCATATTTCTTCCTCTTCATTTCGACTAGGATGTGATAACCTGCATTTGTTCTCTCAGCCGTCCGCCCCCTACCGATCTCTTCAAGTCACACCAATCAATTTTCTTTCAATAACTCACTGCGTTGTCCTTAATGCACCGAAGCATGGCCTTGTGGTAGAGCATCCGCCTCGCATTCGGGAGGTGTTGGGTTCGATCCCCAGTGCCGCCGGGTACCCATCGGTTTCTTTAATGGGTACAAGATTTCTCCTGGCCTGGTGCTCGGCTCTTCTAGGGTGAAATGCTTGGGAAAAGGGTCTTAGACCAAACAGTTGCCTTGACGGATGAGTGATAGGTTCCCCGCCAAGCAACCATAAGCCCGCCTCGTGCGGCATAAGCCCAATTTGTGGCCTTTTTTTTTTTTCTGTAAGGCGCAGCTTTTCAATTTCTCAAGTTGGCGCAGTGCCACTGAGCTCACGTTAGAGCGAACTCGTCTAAACTTCATCGAACTCTCCAAACTCCGTTGAACCTGTAAAGTCTGAACTGAATCACGAACCACCTTTGCAGGCTGATGTGTTCGAAACTGGTTTTGCCCCCGAAAGGACACAGCGGGGTTTGCGGAGCCTCTTCCAAGCGCACACCCCTGAAGAAGCCGGGCGCCGGGCCGGGGGTGGCTTGTACCCTTTTTTACCAGTGGGTGTCCGGCGGTGGGTTTCGAACCAACCACCTCCCGCAGCCGAGCCGGACGACCCAGCCTCTAGGCCACGACTGCGGTAAATTAAGCTGAGCCGTCTTTGTTAGCCACCTCGTTTCTGCATCATAGGTGAGCTCCGGTAGACGTAGCTATTGTATTCTTTTCTCTTGAGGGGCTTTGGTAAACTGCCATTCCTGATCTGAGAGAACCTGCCATATGCGCTGTAACTCATTCTTATTCTTCTAGTTATTTCTGTCATGATCCGGATCAGCGGTCACTACTCGCCTAAGTAGACGTGTTCTCTTACTCCTTTCAGCAACTCCATGGTAATGCGCACTGATACAAGTCGTGCAGCGCTGGGGCCTCCTGCAGGTGGCAATCATTTGCTTGTAGCCCCTGCACTAGGAGCACTGAAGGGTCCGGACAAGAGAGGGCGCACCCCGAAGCGCATTCCTGTAATGAACACATGGTCAGCGGTGATGGCATGGCCACGGCGCCTTAGGCTGCTAGTGTCGACTGGAGCCTCGATCGTAGCCGCAACGTCGCTGTCGCACACTTTGCGGTCGGCCCCGTAGATACCACCCATGCTGCCGTCAGGAAGGGAGGTCTCGAAGGTGCGGACCGGAGTGGAGAGGAGGGTGGTGGAGGCCAGAAGCTGCTCCTGGGATACCTTGGTAGAGACGTCTCCTGTATTCATGTTGCGTTTGCAGTTCATCCGCACCTATAGGACTCCGGGCTGGCTGTAGAGGAAGGGGCTGTAGTCCTCTTTGACCACATCCTTGAGGGAGAGGGTCTGTCGTAAAGGAAAGATAAGAACCGTGGTCAGCCTTGGAAATCTACGGTAGGCTGGACGCCAGGCCTTGCGCTGGACTTTGATCCAGCCACCTGGATCGCGGTCGACGCCCGAAGGCTCAGCATTTCCCAGCGAGTTGGCGTGGGTACTCACCCTCCAGGCAGAGTGGTCTCCTGCTCACTGGTCACTTCTGGCCAGATATCATATCGGGCTCAATGCAGCAGTGCCGATTGATCAGATGTGAGAAGGCGGGAATTAGCAAATCTGCAACGAAAAATTAATGGTGACGACTCGCAGGCGTATCACATTTGCGCAAACTCACCGTGCCAGCCAACTCAGCGCGACTGAAGCCTCAAGCCGAGAAGCTGTTCACCATGGGGCTGAAAAAAAGCATAAAGAAAGCGAACTACCTACCTTGGCTGCAGCGGAATCACGATGTGCCGCAGACCGTAGGCAACGTCCATTCTTCTGAGTTGCTGGTCGTCGCTGGCGAGAACTTCCGAGCGCCGTGTGCTTCCACAAACCACATGTCGCTTGAGAGCACATCCGCACCCTTGCGTTTGATGGCATGACATAGTAGTGGCTTGGTCGCAACGACGTTCGGAACGGATTTCTTTCCGTGACGCAAACGACAGCGGCTCGCTTATGTTACCCCCTTGAGGCAGCAAGCAAAGCCGGCCCTGTATGCACTTTCCTCGCTGGCTCAATACCTACAGCTGACCTGCCTACAGTGAGCTAAGCCTAGAGCTGTACGCACCACGAATCCAAGCTCACCGCGCTTCCGTCACGGAGAAGAAATCCGATGGCGACGGTCCATGAAACCTCTATTTTACATTCTGCTGTTACTTTCTGACTATTATGTAATGGTGCTTGAAACAGCACAAATGAAGCTTAAATTTGCGAAGTCCAGAAGAGGTTTCACAGACCTATATCGCTCTCGCCGCGAGGCCTTGCCTCGCACTCACCTTCGATGCCGGTGGCCTGGCTCAGAAGCATTACCGTTGTCGTTTCGCCGTGGGTTTAACTGCATCCAGGCGTCTCCGGCGGACGGCGAGGGCATCCCTCTGGTACTTGCATGTCACGTTCAGAAGTTCTGCAGATAGTACAACAAAAATAAGGGCTCCTAAGATCGTGAAAGAAATACAGGCCGGTTTTCCCATCCGCAAAATTCAACCACTTGAGCGCGCGAGTTAGTAGAGATCTTTAGCAGACGGTGTACTGTGTTACCTTGTGTCTATGTCATTGCTGCAGTCATAGTCCAGGTCTGAATGCGGAGGTCCATAAAGTAACAGGTCCAGGCAGGCCGCAGGCTTAGAGGAGAGCGTATAGGCTAGTCTTTTTTAGATAGGCAAGCAGGACACTGTGGGCACAGAGGTGGTTTCGGGCCGGGAATGAGAGCTGGTTCTCCACGTTGGCTGGCAGTCCGAGGGCCCGGTAGCTTGAAAAGAGATGGCGATGGATTGGGTCAGAGTTTGGACACGCACACAGCAAGCGTCCCGAAGTGCCCGCATCGCCGCACGACGGTCTTGCAAGGGAGCACGCCAGATCAACGATGAACTTTCCGCGTTGGCGTCCAGGAGCAGCCGATGCAGACGCAGCACGAAGGCGCCGTATCTTGTCGAGAGCCGGTGGAAGGTTCGGTACGCCGAGATACCCTTGTCAGGGCGAAGTGCCCTTATCTTCTGCTTTTGTAGCAGAGCGCCAAAGTCGTGGGGGGCTAGATACATAGTCACTGGCAACCCGTTGCTGTTGCCCGCCTTGGCAAGGACATCGACGTCCTCAATGCCCTGGATGCCGGCATAGGCAGGCACACAGTGGTGAGCCACCTGGTCTCCGGCGTCCTCAAGGGCGTTACTCTGGGCGCGCGCAGACACTGGTCAAGGTCTGGGAGATGTGGAGCTTCCTCAGGAGCTGCAGGGCTGTCCGGCTACCACAGAGGACAACAACGAGGCCAGTAGGGTCGATGGTCCCGATCAAATCAGCTCTTACGTGGAGACCTGCAAGTTCAGCTTTTCGGCAGCTGCACAGAAAAGAGAGCCTATAGGTGCGGGACTGCTCCAAATGTGGGAACGCCAGAGCCGCCGCCTGCCAAGCGGCTCGTAGAGCCGAGCCGTCGGCGAACATGAGGGTCGTACCTTTTCAGTCATCCAGTAAGGCTACGGTGGCCAGGCGGAGTGCGACGGCAGGGGACCGACATTTCGTCACCTTGTTAAGGCCCAGGGTAACGTACAGGGGAGATCGGGTTGAGAGGGAGGACCGGTCGCCTGTGGGAAGGTAAAACCGTTTCCACATAGGCTCCAGGCAGCTTACCCTTCATGGAGTTGGGTTGGAATGCAGTCGCTCACGGAGGGCGCCTGCATTCTAGAATGTGATTGAGCCGGTCCATGAGCATCAGGTCTCTCTGGAGGGGCCGGAGATTCAGTCGTTAGTCGACCGCCTCTGCCAGGGTGCCGGCACCAGCAACTGCTGTGGGGCTCCCATAAGTCGACGAATGCATCTCCTGCGAGACAGTTCCAAGCGAGTAAGGAGGGTAGGGCAGAGGGTGACAAGAGGCAAGGCACAAGCGATGGCTGATGTGGCCGTTCCCTCGAACAGTCGGATGGCCCAGGTGGGATCCAGGCGCTGCCTCGGACGAGGAGGCACTGGGCTGCTCGGCCGACTCCATCAATGTGGCTCAGGAGGGCCTTGTCAGCAGGAAACCAGGTGACCCGGTGGTCGATGGTGAGACTGAGGTACTTCACCTGGGGTTTCCAAGGGAGGTTACTTTCATTGATCTTGAGGGTAGATATTCCAGCCGTGGCTCGTGCTCCGCTCGGATCGACAAAAAGTCCCTCGAACTTGTTGGCTCAGAGTGAGAGGCCCTTGGTCGCCAGGAACCGCTGCACCCGGTTGAAGGCACGCTGGAGGGCCTCCCTGCCTGAGGTGATCTGCCTCGTCGGTGCTCGGAACCAGAAAGCCACATCGTCCACGTACGCAGAGCAGTGAACATTGTGGCGGCGGCACTCCTGGATGGGACCGGGCAGTCCTGCCTTCACCAGGTTGAACAGGAAATGCTCAGGATCGAGCCCTGAAGTATCCCGGAGGTGATGAGGTGAGGAGTGCTCAGGATGGTGCCTTCCCGTAACTACATGGAACGATCAGAGGGAAAAGAGGTTATGAAGTGTGAGAGCTTTCCCATCGGCCGCAGTTCGTCCTGTGCTGGCTCGATGGTGGTGTGGGGCAGGCTCTTGAATGGCGACTGGTCGTCCAGGAGGACTAACCAGTCGATGTTTCCACGATGCCTCGCCTTGTCGAGGGAAGAATCTTCAACCGACATGTAGTGTGTGGTGAATCAGTGCCTGGCGTACCCTATCTGGTTCTCCGGCAGGAAGTTGGCACCCGCTGCGGTACATATGAGTCTTTCGAGTGGCCCTGAATCCAATGTTTTACAGGCAACAGAGGTCCGTGAGACTATCTGTAGGAACACAGCTCCCTGGAGGCCTTGCGGGGCATCAGGATGGGTACCACGATGACAGTGGTCCAACACGATTTTCGTCGAACACGGCCAGGTGACGAGTCTATTCTTGGGCATACAGATTCTGCAGCATCTGCACTGTGACCCGTTGGCCCGAGGGCGCTATGGATCGATTGAGGGCCCTGTGGAGCTCGTGGGTGGTGACTGGATCGTTGCACAACGTGTGTGCTTCCATAGTGCCTGCAGGCGCAGGAGGGCAGCTCTGCAGTGTCTGGGATCTCAGCAAGAGGCTGGGGCGCAGGTGGGTTGCCTTGGAGAGGTGGCCTGCCACCTAATCTGCGAGTGCCTGACAAGACACTCCCTGTGCGACGGCCGCTCCGAAGACAGGATAGCGGTTGGTGGCGACCTGGAGCAGAGACCGCAGGAGGCGGCAGGGTGTAGCCGACTGCCGGGCAGAGCGGATGGAGTGGCAGAAGCCAGCCCAGCCGTCCCCGAGCAGTTAGGTTGGCCAGACAGCGGCAGACAGCGTCGATCCGCCGGTAGGCTATCCAATCTGCAGGCAGTGACGTTCTCTACACCCTCCGCACTGCGCGTCCCCAGCAGCTCGGAGGCCCAGCAGTCGAACCTCAGGGCCAGGGGCCTGCGCTGCCAATGAGCAGGTGCCGAGGATGGTCGCCTGCATGGAGAATGTCCTTCACCAGATCCCTGAACACTGGCCACTGAGAGACACTATGCACCTTTTCCTTCTGTTGCCTTTAGAAGTGGGGTTACGAAGATGGAGCAGTGGTCTGAGCCTCGGGAATCAGCTGCTCTTTCCCAATAGTAATGGCAAGCGTCCAACACGAGCAGGAGGTCAATGATAGACGAGCGTCCTGGTCGGATGAAGATAAGGGCCATGGGCTGCAGGACACGGAAGCTTCCGGCGATGGTGGCATCCAGGAATTTTCTGCCTCTCGTGGTCAAGGTTCGGTTGCCCCATTCCCTGTGAAGAGAATTAAAATCACAACAGATAAGAACACTCTAGCCGATCCGAGCATGGAGGGCAAGAAGGCACTGCTGGATCCCAAGACACACTGGGAGCTAGGTAGACTGCGGACACAGGTATCCATGCGGCCCATTCGCATTCCCGCACCACAAATCTCCAAGTGGCCCAAGTGAGGGATGTTATTCCTTATGTAGATGGCTCTACAGGGCCTCACCTTGGAGTGAGCGTCGTCCAAGCGGGGGGCATCGCTGCAGCCATGGAGGGGTCAGAAGGAGAGATCGGAGTACCTAGTTTACCCAGGCAGACTGCAGGCTTCGGCTGAGATCAGGGTCCCTGGGGTGCGAGCACATCGTATTACATGGTACCCACCAATACAAGGTCATTTAGGTCAGAAACATGCGCGAGCAGGGAATTCACATTCCACAGCATAATGCCTGACCTTATAGTTTCCTTTAAGAGGACTGCCATGATGGCGGTCGAGAGAACTCTTGGCAGCGAGAAAGCTCTCGTACAGCTTGCGAGCCTCTGACCTGAAATGGTTGGCCGTCCTGCGAACGATCGTGGTGACCTGGCTCTGCTCCTTCCCCCTGAGAGGGCTGGAGTCCGAAGCCCTGACGCCTTCCACAGTGGAGGCACCTGCGTTCAGAAGCCGAGCAATCGCCATGGCGATGTGGTCATCATCAGCCTGACTAATCTCACTGCAGGCCAAAAGCTTTTCCCATGTCTCCCCAATTAACCTTGTTTTTTGCCAGCTGCGTCCACCGTATACCCACAAACTTCTTCAACTCATTCGCCCATCTAACTTTCTACCCCCCCTTGCTACGCTCTCTTTCTCTTGGTGTCCACTCCATTACTCTTAAGGACCGGCGGTTGCCTTCATGTCCTGCCCAAGCATATTTCTTCCTCTTCATTTCGACTAGGATGTGATAACCTGCATTTGTTCTCTCAGCCGTCCGCCCCCTACCGATCTCTTCAAGTCACACCAATCAATTTTCTTTCAATAACTCACTGCGTTGTCCTTAATGCACCGAAGCATGGCCTTGTGGTAGAGCATCCGCCTTGCATTCGGGAGGTGTTGGGTTCGATCCCCAGTGCCGCCGGGTACCCATCGGTTTCTTTAATGGGTACAAGATTTCTCCTGGCCTGGTGCTCGGCTCTTCTAGGGTGAAATGCTTGGGAAAAGGGTCTTAGACCAAACAGTTGCCTTGACGGATGAGTGATAAGTTCCCCGCCAAGCAACCATAAGCCCGCCTCGTGCGGCATAAGCCCAATTTGTGGCCTTTTTTTTTTTTCTGTAAGGCGCAGCTTTTCAATTTCTCAAGTTGGCGCAGTGCCACTGAGGTCACGTTAGAGCGAACTCGTCTAAACTTCATCGAACTCTCCAAACTCCGTTGAACCTGTAAAGTCTGAACTGAATCACGAACCACCTTTGCAGGCTGATGTGTTCGAAACTGGTTTTGCCCCCGAAAGGACACAGCGGGGTTTGCGGAGCCTCTTCCAAGCGCACACCCCTGAAGAAGCCGGGCGCCGGGCCGGGGGTGGCTTGTACCCTTTTTTACCAGTGGGTGTCCGGCGGTGGGTTTCGAACCAACCACCTCCCGCAGCCGAGCCGGACGACCCAGCCTCTAGGCCACGACTGCGGTAAATTAAGCTGAGCCATCTTTGTTAGCCACCTCGTTTCTGCATTATAGGTGAGCTCCGGTAGACGTAGCTGTTGTATTCTTTTCTCTTGAGGGGCTTTGGTAAACTGCCATTCCTGATCTGAGAGAACCTGCCATATGCGCTCCAACTCATTCTTATTCTTCTAGTTATTTCAGTCATGATGCGGATGAGCGGTCACTACTCGCCTAAGTAGACGTGTTCTCTTACTACTTTCAGCAACTCCATGGTAATGCTCACTGATACAAGTCATGCAGCGCTGGGGCCTCCTGCAGGTGGCAATCATTTGCTTGTAGCCCCTGCACTAGGAGCACTGAAGGGTCCGGACAAGAGAGGGCGCACCCCGAAGCGCATTCCTGTAATGAACACATGGTCAGCGGTGATGGCATGGCCACGGCGCCTTAGGCTACTAATGTCGACTGGAGCCTCGATGGTAGCCACAACGTCGCTGTCGCACACTTCGCGGTCGGCCCCGTAGATACCGCCCGTGCTGCCCTCAGGAAGGGATGTCTCGAAGGTGCGGACCGGAGTGGAGAGGAGGGTGGTGTAGGCCAGAAGCTGCTCCTGGGGTACCTTGGTAGAGACGTCTCCTGTATTCATGTTGCGTTTGCAGTTCATCCGCACCTATAGGACTCCGGGCTGGCTGTAGAGGAAGGGGCTGTAGTCCTCTCTGACGAAATCCTTGAGGGAGAGGGTCTGTCGTAAAGGAAAGATAAGAACCGTGGTCAGCCTTGGAAATCTACGGTAGGCTGGACGCCAGGTCTTGCGCTGGACTTTGATCCAGCCACCTGGATCGCGGTCGACGCCCGAAGGCTCAGCATTTCCCAGCGAGTTGGCGTGGGTACTCACCCTCCAGGCAGAGTGGTCTCCTGCTCACTGGTCACTTCTGGCCAGATATCATATCGGGCTCAATGCAGCAGTGCCGATTGATCAGATGTGAGAAGGCGGGAATTAGCAAATCTGCAACGAAAAATTAATGGTGACGACTCGCAGGCGTATCACATTTGCGCAAACTCACCGTGCCAGCCAACTCGGCGCGACTGAAGCCTCAAGCCGAGAAGCTGTTCACCATGGGGCTGAAAAAAAGCATAAAGAAAGCGAACTACCTACCTTGGCTGCAGCGGAATCACGATGTGCCGCAGACCGTAGGCAACGTCCATTCTTCGGAGTTGCTTGTCGTGGCTGGCGAGAACTTCCGAGCGCCGTGTGCTTCCACAAACCACATGTCGCTTAAGAGCACATCCGCACCCTTGCGTTTGATGGCATGACATAGTAGTGGCTTGGTCGCAACGACGTTCGGAACGGATTTCTTTCCGTGACGCAAACGACAGCGGCTCGCTTATGTTACTCCCTTGAGGCAGCAAGCAAAGCCGGCCCTGTATGCACTTTCCTCGCTGGCTCAATACCTACAGCTGACCTGCCTACAGTGAGATAAGCCTAGAGCTGTACGCACCACGAATCCCAGCTCACCGCGCTTCCGTCACGGAGAAGAAATCCGATGGCGACGGTCCATGAAACCTCTATTTTACATTCTGCTGTTACTTTCCGACTATTATGTAATGGTACTTGAAGCAGCACAAATGAAGCTTAAATTTACGAAGTCCAGGGGAGGTTTCACAGACCTATATCGCTCTCGCCGCGAGGCCTTGCCTCGCACTCACCTTCGATGCCGGTGGCCTGGCTCAGAGGCATTACCGTTGTCGTTTCGCCGTGGGTTTAACTACATCCAGGCGTCTCCGGCGGACGGCGATGGAATCCCTCTGGTACTTGCATGTCACGTTCAGAAGTTCTGCAGATAGTACAACAAATATAAGGGCTCCTAAGATCGTGAAAGAAATACAGGCCGGTTTTCCCATCCGCAAAATTCTGCCACTTGAGCGCGCGAGTTAGTAGAGGTCTTTAGCAGACGGTGTACTGTGTTACCTTCTGTCTATGTCGTTGCTGCAGTCATGGTCCAGGTCTGAATGCGGAGGTCCATAAAGTAACAGGTCCAGGCGGGCCGCAGGCTTAGAGGAGAGCGTATAGGCTAGTCTCCTCTACATAGGCAAGCAGGACTCTGTGGGCACAGTGGTGGCTTCGAGCCAGGAATAAGAGCTGGTTCTCCGCGTTGGCTGGCAGTGCGAGGGCCCGGTACCTTGAAAAGAGATGGCGATGGATTGGGTCAGAGTTTGGACAGGCACACAGCAAGCGTCCCGAAGTGCCCGCATCGCCGCATGACGGTCTTGCAAGGGAGCACGCCAGACCAACGATGAACTTTCTGCGTTGGCGTCCAGGAGCAGCCGATGCAGATGCAGCACGAAGGCGCAGTATCTTGTCCGAGAGTCAGTGGAAGGTTCGGTACGCCAAGATACCCTTGTCAGGGCGAAGTGCCCTTATCTTTTGGTTTTGTAGCGGAGCGCCAAAGTCCTGGGGAGCTAGGTTCCTAGTCACTGGCAACCCGTTGCTGTTGCCCGCCTTGCCAAGGACATCGGCGTCCTCAATGCCCTGGATGCCGGCATAGGCAGGCACACAGTGGAGAGCCACCTGGTCGCCGGCGTCCTCAAAGGCGTTACTCTGGGTGCACGCAGACACTGGTCAACGTCTGGGAGATGTGGAGCTTCCTCAGGAGCTGCAGGGCTGCCCGGCAATCACAGAGGACAACAACGAGGTGAGTAGGGTCGATGGTCCCGATCGAATCAGCTCTTACGTGGAGACCTGCAAGTTCAGCCTTTCGGCAGCTGCACAGAAAAGAGAGCCTATAGGTGCGGGACTGCTCCAATTGAGGGAACGCCAGAGGCGCGGCCTGCCAAGTGGCTCATAGAGCCGAGTCTTCAGTGAGCATAAGGTTTGTACCTTTTCAACCATCAAAGTAAGGCTACGGTGGTCTGGCGAAGTGCGACGACAGGGGACCTACATTTGGTCACTCTGTTAAGGCCCAGGGTAACCTGCAGGGGAGATCGGGTTGGGAGGGTGGACCAGGCACCTGTGGGGAGGGAAAACCGTTTCCACTAAGGCTGCAGACAGCTTACCCTTCATAAAGTGGGGTTGGAATGTAGTCGCTCACAGAGGGCGCATCCATTCTAGAATGTGATTGAGCCGGTCTGTGAACATCAGGTCTCTCTGGAGAAGCAGGAAATTCAGTCGTTAGACGACCGCCTCTGCCAGGGTGCGAGCACCAGAGACTGCTGTGGGGCTCCCATGAGTCGACGAATCCATCTCCTGCGAGGTAGTTCCAAGCGAGTAAGGAGGTAGTTCCAAGCAAATAAGGTTAGTGCGAGGCTTTGCCTCGCACTCACCTTTGATGCCAGTCGACTGGCTCGAAGGCATTACTGTTGGCAGTCGTCGCTTCGCCGTGGGTTTAACAGCATCCAGGTGTCTGCGGAGGATGGCGACGACGACGGCATCCCTCTGGCACTTGCAAGTCACGTCCAGAAGTTCTGCAGATAGTACAACAAAAATAAGCCCTCTTAAGATCGTGAAAGAAATACAGGCCAGTTTTCCCATCCGCAAAAGTCGGCCGCTTGAGCGCGCGAGTTAGTAGAGATCTTTAGCATACGCTGTACTGTGTTACCTTGTGTCTATGTCGTTGCTGCAGTCATGGTCCAGGTCTGGATGCGGAGGTCCATAAAGTAACAGGTCCAGGCGGGCCGCAGGCTTAGAGGAGGGCGTATAGGCTAGTCTCCGATAGATAGGCAAGCAGGACACTGTGGGCAGAGAGGTGGTTTCAGGCTGAGAACAAGAGCTGGTTCTACGTGTCGGCTGGCAGTCCGAGGACCCCGTAGTTTGAAAAGAGATGGCGACGGGTTGGGTCAGAGTGTGGGCACGCACACAGCAAGCGTTCCGAAGTGCCCGCATCACCGCACGTCCCAAACTTCCCAAAGTAACTCAGGCTATGAGGGATGACATAGAGAAGGGTGGCGGAAATTTCGACCACCTGGGGTTCTTTAACGTGCACTGACATTGCACAGTACACGGGCCCCTAGAATTTCGCCCTCGTCGAAATTCGGCCCGCGGCCGAGATCGAACCCGCGTCTTTCGGGTCACCAGCTGAACGCCGTAACCGCTGAGCCACTGAGGCGGGTAGATCCATACAGAGTTTTGTTACAATTTTCATATGAAATTATAAAGTAATATGACATACTGACTAAAGAGTGTCAATAATTTAGAACTCATTATATGCATAGCACTGTGCTTATAGCGTACTCAAAGATGTGCCTGATATACGTGAGGTCTTAAATGTCAAATTTAGATGGTTAAGAAATGTGTTTTGTTTGTGCCACTGAAATGCTGATCTCTACAATCATCTACTTTCTCAGAGTCTTTATTGGTAACGAGTAAAGGCAGATTAAGGGAACATGTCTTTTCTAGGCATATAACTTTCATCGTTGGAAGCATCTGAAGTGATATCATTATCTGAAACCGAAGCACTGCAAGATGAAGACCTCTCCGATATCCCTCCTATTAGCCATATCATCCTGCTCAAGATGTGGCCACCTTATCCCTGCAATCTTCTTGATCTCATCCACCCACCTGACTCTCTGCTATGCCTGTCTTGTCCTGGAATTCATTCCTTTGGCATAATGGATCATCAGTTATCTGTTCTCCGCATTACATGCTATGCACATTTAATTGATTTCAGCTAGCACATCCTTAACTCCCATTTGTTCCCTAACCCATTAGGATCTCTTGTGCCCTTTACCGTCACCCCATCATTTTACTTTCCGTACTTTACTGCGTTGTCCTCAATTCGAATTCCACCGCCTTTTTCAACTTCAAAGTTTCTGCCTCATCAGTGAGTGCAAGCAAGTTGCTATGCCTTCTTCTTTAGGAATACTGGTTACCTGGTTTTCACAGTTTAATTGAGAATATCTGCCAAATGCACTACATCCTACTCGTATTCTCATAGCATTTAAGGCATACTACTAAACCTCCCAATAAATGTGCGACTCCCCAGGCCACTTTATTATTCTAGCCATTTCAACCCATCATTAAAGGCACGTTTCGGAGGCTGTGTCATGTGCCTGTGCATGCTTAGGAAAATTAAACGTCTTTTCTCACTTTCAGTGTCTTTCTTTTCCTACACTAAACAGAAAAAAAAATAAGCTGGATGGTCTTCGTCACAGTTCACACAACATGTTAGAAGGTAGAAGTGCTGCTGATGCCCACAATTGCCAAAGCTGCTTCTGTTCACACAAACTGGACCGTAGGGACTGATCTGTACAAGGATAGGGAGGCAACACTTTCCCAAGCAAGAAATTTTACATAGGAAAACCACATGAACCCTATTTTTTGGACAAAAAAGGCCCCAAGAATATACGATCCAGATGGGATTCCCCCCACCTCCCCAAACCACACCCCCCCAAGAGACGACCTGTAAGTCTACCCCTGCTCGTCACATGCCCATATTTGTAACAACTTGTGCCATTAAGGTGCATAGCTCTTTTCATGCTAGATGTGATTTTTGTTATAGGTACAAGCATGGAACTAAATTTAGAAATCACAATTTCATTTTTTTTGCACATACCATATGATTGTCTGCACAGCGATTACAAAATCGTATTCAGCACTTTCAACATTTTGTTTTTAATGACATCAACACTTTTTCATAAGGAGGAATTTGATGTTCCGTGCAGTTTTTTTGCCCTACCGATGACATCAGTCACTCACCATATATAGCAATTAAATTTTGTAAATGTTTCCCTACTGTCCTGTGGGGAGAATGTAGGTAAACTCCCTCACACAAGACAAATTTCCGCACCCCAGAAATTGCAAAAAGAATTTAAATGTAAACTGTGTGGTTTAATGTCCTCCAGCAACACATGAGCTATGAAGGATGCCGTAGTTAGAGCACTGTACCGTAATGGAGGACACCGAATTTTAACCACCTGAGGTTCTTTATCGTGCATGTGCAACGCACAGCAAATGGACATTTCTGATATTTTTCCTCCCCTGAAGTCCTGCCGCCATGGCCGGGAGCCAAACTGTAAGGTGGCTGGCGCACCATGGCAGTTTAAATCATATAAGTGGAAAAACAACAGCAGAAAAAAAAAAATGTTGAGAAAAGGACTTAAAGAAGAGAAAAACTTACGAATTCACAGACAGGAAAACGTAGTACATAGCCTTTTCACGTTAACATCCTAAAAGACTCTGCTTGAGTATTTCGAAAAGCAGAGCCCAAAGCTCATATGTGCAACCAAGATGTGCATTTGGCCTAATGCACCATTTCCAACTGTGGTTGTCACTTTATCAGATAAGAAATAATGACCTTATTGCTGCGCAAGTAGACAAAAACAGTTCATAATCAAGGACGTGCAAAGGATTAGTCAGAGGCTGCCTTCGTTGGAGAAAAAAAAAGTTGGAGCTAGATGAGCGCCTGTGGCTTTTATTTCAGGCCGCACTGCCCGAGACCTTATTTTCAAAAACATGCGCAGGTATGCACCTCGCTTTATGTGACGGTAACCAACGAAAGCCTGATAAATGGCCCGGCTTCAGAACACTTTAGGTCTTCCTTACTTGAAGGCATCATGAAATCTTGACAACCTCCCAGAAAAATGATGCCAGAGCCACAAGAAACTTTTCATCATTTTGACGAGCTTGAATTGTCATAGTGCCATCGAGCACAGTGTGCCATTGAAGCCCTGCGTGCCGTTAAGAAACTGCACTCCATGAAATTGCTATGTGCGTCCGAATCTTCCGAGATTCTGTGCGAAAAATTTTTTTTTTTCCCTGTAGTACAGTGGTGAGCTGACCCAGCTGAGATAGTCCACTAGTTCCACTAGCCGTGCACGGCAAAGAAGGATGATGTTGATGATGACTATGGCCTTGTCCTCTGAATGGGGTGGATGTCGTCGGTGTGGTGCCCAGCCAGAGTACACAAAATGCACGCACGCAACACACACAACTAATCACTCCCCACACAGAATGCATGCACGCACATCAACACATACATGCTCACATGGCTAATGGGGTTCAACGTCCCAAAGCTACTAAGGCTATGAGGGACATACACACTCATATGAACGACTGGAACAGAAATGACAGCAGTACATCGTGAGCTCGGTGGCCACTCCAGTGGCTGCTGCCACGTTACATGCCCAACTATAGTCGGATACAACTTAAGGAGGCAGTGGCTTTACCCCGTCAAAGGACCCCCCTCAAGCCAACGGCGTCGGCCGATTCTCATGACCCTGCTGGGGTGACAATACAGGGAGCGGTGCCACAATGGAGAGAAGGGTCCATTCCCAAACAATGAAGGGAGAGGACTATCCCCTTTCATCTGCCACTCCCTGCATTGTCACGCTAGCAGGACAATGAGAATCGGCCGACGCCATTGGCTGGAGGGGGGTTCTTTGACGGGGAAAAGCCGCTGCCTTCTTAAGTTGCATCCGACTATAGTGCTTTTAGGTACTCCTCGAATTGTCGGCGCACAGCACCCCACCACTCGGCAAGGCGCTTCTTGGTGGCCTGTACTGTGACTGCGAATTCCTCTGGCTGGGTAGGACAGGAAGACCCAAACGACTGTAGAATGTGACATCCGTGGTGGACTAGAGTTACCTTGGCATCAGAGCGCTGAGTGTTCCGTGGTTTCATCTGATTCCCCTCACTTTCAGCTTAGCGTTCTCTCCACTGTGTGATGAAATCGATGCTAGTACTGTAGGGTCTGCAGAGCTCCTCGCTGTTGCCTCAAACAGGAGGCTGCTGCAACACTCACTGTAGAGCACTGTAGGCTGGGGTGCCTATTTCTGGAGGCTATACAGGAAGAATGTGGTCTTAGCTTCTACTGCAGCCCATGACATCTCCCTATCTGAAGCTCTGTGCATCTACGAAGCTCTGTTTGCCACTTTGCTGAGTAGCTGCCTTCAACCCGCTCTTGAAAGAAGCCACACTTCTTTTCGAGATGGTAGATGCACTTTGTCCGTTGGGAGCAAAGGCACACTGCGGCCAGATGGTCAAACACTCAGCACGCCCAACGAGTTCTAGGTACGCACTGGAGACGACCCTTGTAGGTTAGCTTACTCAACGCTTCTCGAGCCACAAAGCTGGGCCAACCTAGGTCTCCCTGCACCACCTTGTTCGCTACCCGGCCACGACAGCCAAGCGAAGTTCGGCCAGCCTCGCACTATTGTCTCTCGAAGCCACTCTCGTGTCCACTAGCAGGCACACTACAGCATTTGCAAGCATCAATACAGGGAGATGCTCAAACTTCCACACGTCGCCAAACATCACGTCGAGATTACCCTTTGAAGCATCAGCGATGCAGGAAAAGCTGAATCCGCAGGGAAGCCTATCGGACCTAGCCTCGTGAAGGCTGTACATGGATTTTCTGTGCGTGCCTCCGCTGCCGGGCACCAAAACTCTGAACTCGGACAGCCACACTCTTCTTGGAATTGGCCCTCAGGTGCAGACGCGTAATCTCATTCTGGCAGATGTTTTGCAAACAGTGCAAATCCTAGGAAGATTTCTGAAGTAGTACTAGATCGTCCGCAAAGGCTAAACCCGCACTCATCGGTTGTCATCCGTACCAGCTGTCTCGTAGCACCACTCGTAGCAGCCCTCACTCGATGCTACGAGTGGCGATGACGAGTACCCTTGGCGCAGACCTTTCTTCATTGCAATGGGGCCTTAAGACCGATCTAGGACTCGAATTGCATGACGACCGTGTTTTCCTTACACAGGCATCGAATGTTGGCCAGCAGTAGCTCCGACAGGTCCGACAGGGAGTAAAAGCAGGGGCCCGGCATGGGGTATGTTGTCCTACCAACTCTCTCCTTTTTACTATATTTTTACTTCTAAAGAGTAGGCTTCAAGGCTGTCGCCGGATGCTGCCTCCTCTGTTTCTTTCCTCCATGTTTTATAGGAAAATATTTAAGCTATAATGCATTATTTCAAACGTTTAAGTTGATTTTATGCGTTTTTGTTTTTATTGTGGCAGCAGCAAAGTAGCCCCCTACCGCACTGGTCATAGAGCTGCTTCTTTTTCTTTTGCACATGGTCTTGTATCTGGTGCAGTACTGCTCCCCTGTTCTTACTACTAGTTTTTTTCAGCTCCATGGCAATTTTTTCGAACATTGCTTTTTGTTCCTGAATTTCTTCAGAGGCCCAACTTGTCCAAGTATGTGGCATATAAATTAATAAGTAATTTAGTTTCTCTTCCCGTCCATTTGCAGGCATCAGCAGGAAAAAGAGGTACATAATTAAAGAGAGTGGAAATACAGTGTCCACATAACACATGTTCCTTGAATGATTCTGCCCCCTTAGTGTGGCCACGCGAGCGGCCAGACCGTCCTTCCACACCACGAAGTGCAGTGGTGCAAAACTGCTTTCTTCGCTGTTGATTACAGTTCGGATCTTAAATGAACTAGCAAGAGGTTGGGTGCTTTAAGATATATGAGCCAGTCTATGACGGCCAAACATAGTTGATTGCTAGAAGATTGAAGGACACAAACAGTGTGAAATAAAACAGTTCTTTGTTTGTATACTTAAAGTTAAATCAGTTATCTCACCAACTGTAAACTTATAAATTAGAGTGGAATCTGGTACAAGGCACTAATTCATAAAATATGTACTGGAAGTTAAATCAATTATCTCGCCAACTGCAAACTTATAAAGGAATTGGATACGAGGAATCCGTAAAATCTATCGTGTCGAGCAGTGAGAGCCTCAGTTAGCACACCCTTCAACCAAAGTAGGTTAGAGCACACTTACTAATTTCTGGTGACACCTCCGCAAGACCAAGCTCTGCTCCTGCCTCTGCAACAATATTCACACAAAAAAGTTAAGAGGGTATTCTGGACGGTCCATATATATAACGCTACGATGCAATGTGAAGAGGTGTCTATAATAATATGAAGATGCCTTAACGACAGGTATTTCGATTGTGATCGCTCACACCTTTAGCGCCGCACAGCGCACAAGCAGCACCTCAGATAATGGCCTGCATCTGTTAGTACCACAACGACGTAAGCAAATCAAAGGATAGAGCCGCAGCGGCTACCTTGCTCCGGCCGTTGCCCCAGAAAGAAACTAACATGCAGGGTCTGTTTGCAATCGTTGCGCGAGGATAGCAGTTGGTACACACTTCATGCCGGCTGACAACATATGACTGAGTAAAAAATCTAGCTGGGCGAGTTGATAAACCGACGCACCGTAAACCGTAAAGCACTCTGCAGACATGCCATATATATTCATTTATGAACTTACCTAGAGCATAACCGCGCTCCTCGTTGCCTACGAGGTTCACCAAAAATGCGGTACACCTCAGGCGCACCATGAACAAAGCGACTGGTAGGTTCCATCCCGAAAGAAGTGCTTGCTTATCGCTGTACTTGCCGCGTCTCGTCGTCTGCTCAAGCGTATTTGGCGCCAGACCTCAACTTCCGGAATCAGCACTTCTGCTGCGCGTTCTAGTTTAGTTTGTTTTTTGCCGCTAGGATAGAAACATAATGGACTGCGTGGCGCTGCTATAATTGGCTATAAGCCTGTTGAAAAATTGCTTCTTCCTTCATTTTACTTCAAACAAGACAGTTTTATCGTTTATCCACGCGGTCATCATCATCAATCATTTATCTACGGTGGCGCCATCAAAAAGAAAGACACTTTTTATACTCTTCTGTAACGGAAAATCGTGATCATGGTTGTTTTCATTGCTAATGTTAATATAGTGAAGAACTACAAAGCTTATGTATTGAATAGCGCGCACGAATATTGGCAAACGATGATGATGTTGATGCTTTGAGCGCCATGGTGGCGGCAGTTATCGAGGAAAAAAAGGCAGTGGCATAGAGTTAATATAACCAAAGTGGTCTTGAGAGAGCCCCATGCAAACTCCCATAGACGGGGCGCCAGCTTTCCCTCAAGATTGAGAAACCCTATGGAGCTGGTGACACGCCTTTCTCCGGTGGATACAAGATGGCGCCACAGTACCATTGTTGCGATGTTTTCGGTTTTCGTTCTTCGTCGCCGCAGACGATGGTGTTTCCAAATAATTCTGACCGAATCGGGCAAGTGCATCACCTAGATGCAGTATAAAATAAAACTTACCATCAAATTCAACCTCTGTGCAAAATTTGCGGTTCTCAAATGCCATGAAAAGCGCACGAAACGGAACCACACACTGTAGCAGACGACGCCGCAGAAGTTGCGATATCGCCCGGGCGGAATTCTCATCTTCGAAGGGTAGACGCTTGGGCTTGTTGGTTCATATTGTAAGGAAAAACTTAGCGCAAAAGATGACTCAGAAAAGACTTAGCGCTGTGTGTGTCTGTCTTTCTGAGTCCTTGTCTTTTGCGCTACGCTTTTACCCTCATATTCGAGTCGTCCAGAAGTACGAACTGAGGACGTTCGGCTGTAATACAATAAAAAAGTGCTCATATCCTGTTCAGGATGAGGACGTTTAGAACATTTGATGACGTCCTCAGACGTTCGGTGTTGCCTGGGTTCCGTCCTCTTTTCATTGCGCACTACCAGTATGGTATTACAAAAAAAAAAAAAATATTTAATATTCTTTTGCTGCTGTTTTGCCTAAGAACACAGTTGGTGAAAGTATACGCACCATTTCCAGGCCCTGGAAGAGAGTTTTTAGTCAGTTTCACGCACTGAATCGCATGCAGACGTTATCAACAGCGCGCTTCTGAAATTTATCAATTTTAACCTGAGACACACACTGCATCTTCCATATAGCGTCTGTACAGAGATATCTGTATCCCGGTCTCATCATACTCACTGATTGGCTGTCGTTGCGCAGCAGAGTAGTTCGGGGTCCCAGCGGACTGCGACTCAGTTTTGCGCTTTCTGGCCTCATTTCCATTCCCGGGCCATTCTGCTGGGATTCATTCCTGGTCGCTAAATACCTACAGCAGTTAAGGCGCTTGGTTTCAGCAGTCGTTCCTTGCTGTCGTATTTAAAATCTGAAAGTCAAAAATGCGAGCTACAGATGGTGGAGTAAATATGCAAATCACGACAGTGCAACAGTCCTCATTCGAAACTGCTTAGCCATTGCTCACGTAAACTGACGGTATTTCATGAAAAGATACATCGGGTTCTTTTCTTTGGTGAGTTGACTTACGGTGCGGCACGCAGCAGTACAGCATTTTGACGAGCTGTGCAAGCAAAGCAGGAGCTGGGACTCAACAGACAGCCGGCACTGAGCGGACAGACTGAACTGCAGCGGTACTATTACCTACGTCTGCTGTTATGGAGTGGAAAAACCCTTTGAATTGAGTGAACACGGCTTAAAAAAACAAAATTATGCTTTTGAGTAGTTTATTTACTTACAATACGTGTTTTCTTTCAGTAATATAAAAGCGCAGTTTCGTCTGCTAGCTTTAACTGAGAGCAATGACCTCTTCGCGGTCATGATGGAGGTTGAGGCGTCTGCTACGAACATAGAGTTTCTTACTATTACCTAGAGGGAAAGCTGGCAAGCCGTCTATGGGAGTTTGCATGGAGACCCCACGTGACCACCTCAGCCACCATGGGCGCTCAAAGCATCATGGGGCGGTGAGCTACTTGTTGCGGACATGGAGGAAGAAAAACTAGGAGGGACCATGACGTCACAATCTTGAAGCCTAGTCATAAAAAATATAATGGAAAGCATCATGGGAAATAGGCCCTCACGTGACAAGGCAGTGGTAGCTCTTAGCTGGATTTCGGTTTCGGTTTCGCTCTCTCGCTGTACGAGCAACTACGCGACCATCTGCTTGCGTTCACTGACGGCTCCGTGGTGAGCGCAAACTGCTCGCTCGCCGCAGCGGCCACCATCCCCGAGCGACGCGTGCGCTGACTGCGGCGCAGTGGAGACACTTGGAGCACATGCTCCTTCGCTGTGCCGCTTCTGCAGTGCCGCGTCAAGAGATTCTCGCGGCCTGCAGGGCGCTGGGAATCATCCCGGACAGTCTCGAAGCGCTCCTGTGGCCGCGCGGCACTGCGCGCACCCGTGATATTCTAGCCTCTATACCCGTGACAGAACAGTGGTGAGCCTCTGTGCGTTCATCGAACAGGCGGGCTTGACTTCCCGCTCGCTCTTCGCCAGGTAGTGCACGCGTGACACGAACGCTCCGTGGGGGCTACCTCCGACGGTATACGCGGCCGGGCGCCCCACCCCGGCCGCTAGTGCAGTATGTCGAGCGCGTGATTAGTCCGAGACATGACGCTACGAGCGCGCGGCTATGTATACATACAGTTTACTTCTTTTTGTAAGTGATTGTGCGCAGTGGCCGGGAGACCCCGCGCAGGGGCAGACGTAAAGCCGCCGGCACTCTCTCTCGACAGCGAGAGAGAGAAATACTTCACTGCTGAATTTCACGTCGGAACCGCCTATGTGCGCGCGCGTATTCGGCACGACTTGTGCCTTGAGAATAGCGGAGAACGGAGGGCCCATGGGCGGGCCGAAGTCCGCCTGCCCGAGAAATAGAATCTTGCGCAGCGCGCCGGAGCGCTCGTTCAACACGTCCGTCCGCCGTGAGCGCTCTGGAAGCCGCTGCGCCCTTTTTTAGAGGCTCGTTTCTTCGCCTACTCTAGAGTTCTCCGCTCATAGCATGCGCTGAAATAAACGCTCCGTATGTGTGTATAGACGCTTTACAGCGGCGTATCATGGGGGCTGCCATCTTTGATCACGTGATCACGCCGCCATTACTCGCCTCCTGACCGCTCGGCGCGCGCCTCGTCGCGACGGCTGCTGCGTCTGACGGTTCGGTTCCGACAGCCAGTGTTTCGGCTGATACAGTTGTAAAGGAGTGGGAAGACGACACTGTGGCTGGTCCGAAGCTTGGAAGGACATGTGAGAACCCTAATTTGATCACTTCACGCGTGAAAACGCGATCGGACTTCATGTCGCGGAGAGCCGCTGAGCTCTCCGCCTGTTCGAGGCAACGGACGGATTGCCTGAATGCTTGTCTTTGCATGCGCTGAAGACTCTGCTTAATGTTTTTTATTGTTAATATATAAACGGCAATGTTTAATGTTCTTGCGGCCTTACAGGTTGTTGTCCTATTCTGTACATGCATGCAGACACTGGTCTGAAACGCTCATATGCACATCGTATGCATTTGTTTACACCCTGTTAACGGTGCTTAGGAAACCTGAAATATTTACTACTGGTTGATTAAACATAGAAAAGCGACAAAAATAAATAGACACACAAAGGTTGACTATCATGGTAGCAGTACCATGCATCAAGCAGCCTTCACAAGCTGGCGTGCAATCGTTTCGAAGGATTCCGCGATATAATTGTTATAACGCGCGCATGGCCACGCGTTCATGCTGGACGAATTTCACAGTAACGTCAGCCTCATATAAAAAATTTTGGTACGCTCGACGCTCGATATGCGGACATGGAAATGCTCGTGGTCTCGTTGGTTGTAATTAATCAGCTTCACTCTGAGCGTACGGAGTCACTTTTAGTGACTGTCTCGCATATGGACCGCGAGCAAGTGACAACCGTCCGGCACAGCAGCCGTAAACCAAATGCTGTAATCCGAACACGGTCCACGAGAACCGCGCTACTTGGAGCGAAATTGAACAGTAGCACCAAGACTGCGTGTAATACACGGACTGACGGTAAGCGTTGTCGGCTCGCACGGCTGTGCAGTGCATAACAAACAGCAGGCGCATGAAGGAGCGTAAGTAGTCTTATTTTTTTTCGTTTCTAATTCGGCCTCGGGCGCTCGTTTTACTAATGGTCACAGACCACAACTTACGATCAATGCGGTCTGAGCACAGTGCACAATAACTTAAAGCACGCCGTCATGGTTTCGGTGGCGGAACAGCTTCATGCGGCTGTGTTGTGCACTTACCCTCGCAGATTTTCCAAGATCGAAACCTTTCTTTATTAGTTATCTAGCGATGGCGAACGTGTATGTTGCATTCGCCAGTTCGGAAAGGGTGCGTGGCGAACGGGCGCGAACATTGGCATTACCTCCTTGTGCAGTTCGGTTTCGTGAAGCTCGCAAACGATCGCATCCTGAAACTTTAACTCTCTGTCGCAATTCTTGCAATCCACAACAGAGCATGTATTTCCTCTGCCTTTTCACATCGTAGAAAGAACACATTCGGCAACCACCCGCGAAATTTCCACTGCTGCGTCGAGGCGTACACGCCGGCGACTTACGAGGCAAGTAATGGTGCCGTGTTCGGAGCGCACGTGTGGCGCCATCTGGTCTCAAACTGAAGAACTGCGCGCTGTAAACAGTCTATAACGACGAAAGGAATTCCTCTCCATTCTCTTTATGAACCACAGTTGAACAGTGACGAGGTCGCGGCCGCACCCTTTGATGAAAGGTTTACCCGCAGTTTTCTACAGTGCACCCAAACACTCAAGAGTGTAATCAACAGAGACGCGGAGCCTTCAGACAACCTCGAGCTCGCTACGCATTCCGCCAAAGCGCGGCGCTGCGCTACTTCGGAGCACGGACGTTCACTAAAAAGCACCGCTGGCTGGCAGTCTGGTAACTGTGGAGGAGGGCCTATTTCCCATGAGTCAGTGCGCAAAAGGGCCCTCGGCAGCGGCGTCAGAGGAGGATGGCTTGCAGAGGCTGAGCGCACTCCCTCCTAGTTTTTTTACCTCCATGGTTGCGGAACTGTAACTTTTGGCCAAAAAATAATAAAAAAATAAAGTTGTTTGATAGCTACAAACGTCCTAACATTCAATATCTTGTCTAATGATTGCAACAAACGAGCAGAAAAGCATTTAAGTGCAAAGTTTGCCTAAAATAAGACATGACTAGCTTTCCTATTGGCCAAGTGATGAACACTAAAAAAACTAATATTTCGTAATTAACAGGCGCACTTTTAAAAGTAAATATGTTTTAAAAAAAAATGTTGTTTAGATACTTTAAGAGGTTTTTAATGGCATTTCGGAAGAGTAAAACCTTTTATTGGCGTCGTGTGTCGTCGCGTCTTCACTACTATGGCTTTTGCACACTGCGTTCGCGCGAAAGTCGTCTGCGCACACACGAACTACGTTTTCGGAATGAAACGCCTTAGTACTGCCACTCTGTGTTCCCGAAAAACTACGACTGTGCCGCAACAAGTAGCTCACCGCCCCATGATGCTTTGAGCGTCCATGTTGGCTGAAGTGCAGCGCCGCCAGCTTTCCCTCTAGGTAGTAGTAAGAAACTCTATGGCTACGAATCGCCCCTAGCAGACGACACTTGCAGTGTTTCTTCCGAGATAATTTTTTAATTTTGTAGTCTTATATATATATATTACATATAGGAAGGTATTTGTTTGGTGTGCGTTGTCAGTGCTCAAGTCGTCGCTTGGTTCTTTCAACCAGCTTTCATTGCGGTGACTCGTCGAGTCGGCGGAAACCGATCACCATCGCTATGCTCCAAGGCTGCCGGGTCGCGTGTTTCCGTTTGCTAGTCGCTACAGACCATAGAGTTAATATAACCAACTCAGACAGACAAACAAAAGACAAACGATACACAGACAAACGACAAACGATAGTATTCTAGTTCACTATAAGGCAAACGCAATGTTGCCCACACCAACGCGCGCGCGGAGGAGCTGTTGCCATGACGATGGATATGTGGAAGGATGATAATGGCTTTACCCTTTGTACCGGGCGGTAGCTTTCGCCACCTAGCCTATACTTCCCCCATTGTTAATTTAATTTTCTTTTCCCTTTCTTTCCCTTTCGCTCTTACAATATCTAATCTGTCTATCCTTTTACGCTCGAAATTGACGCCTCCCTTGATTTCCGCCACCAATCCTCCAACCTCCCCTTCGTCAATGTCACGCTTTTCCCATCCACTCGCCCGTCCTCCCCAGTAAATCCCAGCGCTATCTCTATGGTCGTTGCTGTCCCCTCTGGGAGGGCTGGGCGGAGTTCTGCGCACCTCAGAACCAAGTGTTCTATGGTCTCCGTTTCCATTTTACAAGCAGAGCACAAAATATCCACTTCTTCAAATTTGGACCTATACGCTTTTGTTCTCAGAGTCCCTGTCCTAGCCTCAAAAAGCAGTGAACTGCCCCGCTAATTATCGAATAATTGCTTTTTTTTGATGTCCTGTTTTCGTGTCCTATATATGCCTAGCGCCGATTTTTCCTGCATTCTTTCTTTACATATTTTTTTTTCCCTCTCCTTTACCTCCGCTTTCACGTTAGTCTCTTGTTGCGTCCCATCCCTCACCCGTAAATACTTCGTTCTTAGCTTTCGGGTTCTATTAGTCCATTTTGTGTTAATACTTTTCATGTACAGATACTTGTACACCTTTTTTGCCCACCTTGTTTCCTCCATTTGAGTTAGCCTCTGATCATATTTCAGTTTGCTGATGGCCTCCCGAACCTCGAACGACGCCCAACCCATATCTCCCTGGACTCCCTCATTCGGAGTACGTGTTCCCATGGGCTCCCAAGGCTAGCCTTCCTACACTTCTTTGTCTGACCTCTAGCCCTGACTGTACTTCTGATTTCATGCACAGGACTGCATTTCCAAAAGTGAGGCCCGGTACCATGATTCCTTTCCATACCCCTCTAACCACTTCATACCTATTATAGTTCCATAGTGCTCTATGCTTCATAATGTCCGAGTTCCTTTTTCCTTTATCCTTCAGAATCCTCTCATGCTCTTCCAGATATTTTTTTCCTTCACTTAGCCATACACCTAGATACTTATACGTTCTCACATGGTCTATCATATAGTGTCTTGTATTTCTAGTGGGTCTCCCTTCTCATCATTATAGGCCATTATCCCTGACTTCTCTCTACTGAACTGGAGTCCTAGCTTGTTGCCCTCCTCACCACAGATTTTAACTAGTTCCTGCAGATTATCTCGCTTGTCTGCTAGTAGAACAATGTCATCCGCATACATTAGTCCAGCCAACACTTGGTTTACCCTCTGACCATCCTGCATATAACTCCTACCCTACACTCTTTCAACCTATTTTCCATTTGGCTCACATATACCATGAAAAGTAGAGGTGATAGTGGGCAGCCCTGCCTTAACCCTCTCTTAATTTTAGCTGGTTTTGTAGTTTCTCCCTCCCAGGTTACCACGACCTCATTGCGGTTTGAGAGTATTTTCTCTCTCTCCCAGTAGCCCTTGGTAAAATCGTGTATACCGCGTGTTCCGTATTTATCTGTCCCTGTTACGAAAAATTCTCCTGCGCAAACTACTGGACTATGTGGGCTCAAACACCGACTACAAGGTAGCTTATGATATTCTTCGTCTTTCGATAAGTAATTTAACATCTAAACTTGGCTGCATTTTCTGGAATCGGCGAAAAACTGCATTCGACTGCGGCAGAACTTTTCGTCCAAGCGCGCAAAGAAGCCAGTTTGACAGGCTGCGCCATCTGGCGAGCGGTGAGGCAACCGATGTCATGGCTTGGGCGGGAATGCACCTCGCGCAGTTTCTTCGAATGTGCGTGTCGTCTGCTCCTTGAAATTAACACCGCTCGCCAGATGGCGCAGTCTGTCACACAGGTTTCTTTGCTCGCCTGGACGAAAAGTTCTGCCGCAGCTGAATGCAGTTTTTCGCCGATTCCAGAAAATGCAGGCCAGTTTAGATGTTAAATTACTTATCGAAAGACGAACGCTACCATAAGCTACCTTGTAGTCGGCGTTTGAGCCCATATACTTCAGTAGTTTGCGCAGGAGAATTTTTTCTAACACGGACAGATAAATACGGAACAGGCGGTATAGAGGCCTCCGACTGCGTTATGACAAATAGATTGTCCCAACCAACGTTCATGGAACTAAACTCAGTTGCCAAACCGAGAGCGGTTTCGCGGCGCCGCCACCACTGGCTGCTTTGAGTGGCGCTGCAGTCGTACCAGGCTTCAGCCGGTCCGATCAGTTGCTGTACTGCGCGCATGTCGTAGAGTGCTTTCGCGACGCGATTGCTGCTGTGATCGTTGTCTTTGTGTTTCGTGAGCTTGCATGCAGAGTTTCAGGTAATGTATCTGCCATGCCGACGTGCTGTGCGCCGGGCTGCACGAGCGGTTACAGAAACAACACGACTGCGAGGCATTTTTTCGCGGATCTCCGTGCGGCATGGGATCGAGCCATTCCGTGTTGACAGAAAACTCTCCGACAAATCACGCGTGTGCGATCTTATTTCCATTTTGAAAGGAGCGTGGTTATATGAGTTTCTTCACCAAAGAAGCATATTAGACAATTCTTTAAGGTGGAGATCAGATCATCGCAAGGCTCATCGTAAGTTCACTTACCAGCTTATCTAAACGCGAATGCCTGGCAGACATTGGTGCAGTGTGTTTTAAACATAAATTAACAATAGCTTTAGAGCGCAAAGCCTCGCATTTATGGCACTCGAAAGCAGACCACAAGTACCTACGATTTCTGTGGTGCAGTTTTCCGAAATAAGCAGATTTTACGCACAGCGTTCACTTCGTGAATGACTCCGCGCGCTCTCACAACCCGAGCTGCGAAGGCAGTGAACTTCCTCGGGTTCCTGAGTCGTCAGTTTCTCTTTCCCTGCAACAGCGAGGATGCCTGACGCCAACTCCAGAAAAGCAATTTCAGTATTTTGAGTTTACCGCTCTCCGTGTATTGATCCTAGCGTGCGCTACCGTTCCAACAATATTTTTCGATCCTTCACGCAGTGCACTACAGGTGGACACAAATACAGAAATACTTTTACATTTTGTTCCCAACACATTTTGCGCACGCACCCCTCGACGAGGCTCCACTTACTCCTCTCGATTTTTGCTGCTTCCCCATTAATAACATGGGTGTACGTCTTCAGTATGTCTTCTTCGTGAAAATGAAGGTCGCACACCCGTGATTTTTCGGAGAGTTTTCTTACAACACGGGGCAATGGCTCGATTCCATGCCGCACGGAGATCCGCGTCACGAGGAGCCGCGAAAAAATTCCTCGCAGTCTTGTTTTTCTGTAGCCGCTCGTGCAGCCCGGCGCACAGCACGTCGGCATGGCAGATACAGCACCTGAAACTCTGCATACAAGCGCACGTAGCACAGAGACAACGATCACAGCAGCAATCGCGTCGCGAAAGCACTCTCCGACATGCGCGCACAGTAGCAGGATTCGCGTTTAGATAAGCTGTTCAGTGAACTTACGATGAGCCTTGCGATGATCTGATCTCCACCTTTAAAGTAGATGTCTAATATGCTACTTTGGTGAAGAAACTCTAATAACCACGCTCCTTTCAAAAATCATGACCACCCGCAGTTTCGGCCAACGGTGGCATTGGCTAGGCAGCGATGATCTATCACTCCAGTTGCTGCAGCAAAGATATGTGGCATACTCGCCGCACAGGGTTCAGAACTGACTGGTGTCTTTACGATAAACATCGGTAAGTGCGATATTTGGGACGCCAGTTGCTCAACATTCCTGAAGGCTGCATGCTACGACGCTGGGCGGCCGGGCCTGCGGCGTCTGCTAGCGGCGGCCAGCGGGAGCCTGTTTCGACGGCAGCGCCCCCTCGCGCTAAAATTTGCGAGCCGCTTCAGCCGCATGGAGAAGGCGGAGAGTTTGGCAACTTAGTTTAGTTCCATTAACGTTGGTCCCAACCATGGGCGCATTTGTTTTTCAGTCCCGGACTGTCCGGGACTACTTGCGGACTCGAGTCCGGTATTTGTTTTTCTCGGGCAGCCCGAAAGCTCCGCCCACCTGCTTGCATCGCCATAGCAACGCGTTCGTTTTTAGCCTATGGCAGTCCGCGGGCTGCTGAGAAGGCAGCAGACGATAGCTGCGCGCCGCGCTGGCAGCCATATTAAGTTAGACTCCGTGTGCATTTTGAGTGCTTTTCGTGTTCCTGGAGGTCGATATCATGCGTTAAACCTTCACATGAGCTCCGTAGCTCCTCTCTGAGCCATCGCAAGACTTTTTGTTCTTGCATCTTCGTTTATTTTCTTGAAATCCACCGCACACGGACGCGCGTTCGGAGCTGCGAGCGCGTATTGTTTGCTCGTGTCGTCAAGAGGTTCTTGTTCGCTTGTTTTGCCACATGCTGTCTGTACGCTTACCTGAAAGCATCGCAGGTGAACCACTCGTATACTGGAGCAGCTATAGAGCTTGTTGTCAACATTTTTGCGGAAGGTTTCGTCTATCCGCCTTTCCGCAACGAGTTGGGCTACTTTGTGCGAACTTCGCCGCAAGCAGTAGCGGCGAGCATACCTCCGAAGCTGAGTTCTGTAATGCACCTACGCTAAGCTGACAGTACAGTCTTTAAATCGACTCAGTATCATGATCGAGCGCACGGCGTTGCTTCGGCGTTGCTTCGGCGTCGTAGTGGCCGTGGCTTGCATCGTCTGCTAGCAGATGACAGCGTCCTTGTACGGTAACCGAGGGGGAGCCCGGCTCTGGCGCCGTGTTCGAAAGCAGCCTATGGCAAGTAGGTCATGTGACCATGACGCTTTTCCTGTCCGAGCGGAAGCCGAGACCTGCCAGCAAGTAGTCCGGGACTGGAAAAACAAATGCGGCCCATAACTCTATGGTCCCAACCGTCTGTCCCTTCGGAAACCGTTCTGCAACAACTATGAACACGCCAATGTTGCCTACGCCAACGCGCGCGCGGAGCAGTTGTTGCTACGACAACTCACGCAAGAAAATGCGACGCTGGCGGCATCCTGCCGCCTTCCGGTTTTCGTGCCTTTAGGATAACAAGTTGTCCAGCTTTTCGACAACGCAGGTAAATTTATTTAACGCCGGTGAGGCGGTGATTATCAGGAGCGACGATGTGTGCCGTTTGGGCAATCTTGGGGCGTATCGATGCCCACCAGTTCGGAAGCAACGATGTCTGCCGCTTGCGGTGACCATCACAGTGCTGTTTGGACAAGCTTAATTCAAGGTAAGTAATTTATTCGCTTTCATGCTTTTCGATGGCAGCTTGTCGTGCTTTTCGATAACGCAGGTAATCTATTTTAAGCCTGTGAGTAATTTTACACGCCATTTGAGAAACGATGTCTGCCGCTTGGGATAAGTTTAATGCAGGAAAATAAAACCATATTCATTTTATATTTCTCTCTTGAAGTGTAACAGTTTACTCTCACATTTATTTTTCCACTTGCTCAACATTGTACAGCAGTTGTTATAGTTGAGGAACTCGGACTTGAATAAGTAGCATTTTCCACCACGGTGACTGCATGAAATACATGACTAACTTTACGAACTTTGCGCATGATTTTACAAATGTGTAAAATTATGACTTTGTGGGCCGCATATAGATATGTTTTTTTTAGTGCTTCTTTTGTTGTGCATCTTGTCACCTCTGTCACAAAATCGTCTTTCATACAGTGAACAAATATATGGCCGAAATGAACTAAACATCTTGTTTTAAAAGGGGAGATTTGGTATAAAAAAATTGTGTAATTAGTTTGCGGTGCCCCATTAATCTCCTTCAAGGTAACACCCATTTGATCCAATGCTCTGCTGTGAAATTTGTTTTTCACTTTTTTGAACCAGTCCAGAAATTCTTGCGAGAAGTGGGGTCTTTCAGTGGCTGCACCTTTTTTTCTCTCTACCTCTTCCACGACCACAGAATAGTTTACCCTGTGGACTTTCTTCTTTCAGGGAACAGAAAGAAGTTGTGAAGAACAAGGTGATGTGAATGGTAGAGGTAAATATTCTAGGTAATGCTGTTTTTGGTTCACACACAGGCAGCTTTGTGTGCTGGTGTGTTGTCGGGGTGAAGCCACTATTGTCCACTTCCCACAACTTGGGCTATTTTCATCTTGTTCAGTCATGCAAATGTTTTAGAATCTTCTGGTATTTTCGAGTTTTTTTTTTTTTGATATGCTGAAGTTTGTCTGGCAAACGCTAATTATGGCTGAGAAATTTGAATTTAAAAATTTCCCCGCCCCATGAGTCACACTCATGATATCTGAACTGAGAAGGTCGGGTTACCGCTGTTTTGAAGTGAATGGCAGTGTTGCATAGCCTTTGCAATCCACACCCAAAAATTTGGTGCTTACGCACGCAGTTTACTTTCAAAATCAGCTGGTGATGACAACACCTGTAGTTCGACTTTTGGTGTTTTTCATCTTATTAGAGCTCAGTTTTTGGCGAGAGAAGTTCCTTTGTCATTAAAATATCATAGTCTGTCGAAAAGCAGGTCAACTTTAATTTATCCTCAGTGTCCTTTTAATTTTTGTCTGATTTATGGGGTTTAACGTCCCAAAGCGACTTAAGCTATGAGGGATGCTGTAATAGAGGGTTCCAGATAATATTGACTACCTGGGGTTCCTTTAAGTGCACTGACATCACACAGAACATGGGTCTGTAGCATTTCACCACCATCGAAATGCCACTGCCAAGATCCAACTGGCGTCTTTCGGGTCAGAAGCCGAGCAGCATAACCAATGAGCCATAGCGGCGGCTTCCCTTTTAAGATCAGTTGGTTGTCCAGTGATAACTGAAGCTTAAGTTGTGTGTAGTTATGCAGCTTTCTTTAAAATTACTTTAAAAAGTGCACTTTCTCTTTAAATAATTTACAGTTAACATGAAGTTCACGATTGCTATGCATTGAGAGAGCAATAAAACCTGCTCATAACTGCACGTTGCACAAAGATTGCTTTTAGATATCCAGTCTAAAGCTGTGTAAGTGAGGTTGTGTAATGATTAATAATAAGCTTGTCCATCTAAAAACAGATCTTTCGTATGTGCAATTTCATATTCCAGACAGCTGTGGTGTACAAAGTTTCTGAATGGCAAACACTGAAATATACACCTCATTAGTGTTGCACCCAGCTGCAGTGTATGTTGACTCGGGATCGAAATGTAGGTGCATGAAACTATATCTCAAGGGAATTTAGTGAGGAAATCACTTCAACTCCTCAACAATTAAAACGGTCATACACATAGTGTAACACTGGACAAATTTGCAAAGGCTCTTAGTCCGATTTTGAGCTCTGCTAGTTTTGCTAGCAATCCTACATATACGAAATTATATGCATTTAAAAAAAAAAGAAGAGGCCAGGCACGGTGTCAATGAGGTCATTAATTGCTTCATTCTCACTGCAGTGGCCGCTTGTGCGGCCAGCTTAGCTTTCTCCCACTGTTACAAATTGCAAACATGCTCCTGACAGAAGATGGCACATTTTGTAGGTGCCAATCTGAGTTGTGTCATATATTGCACAGGTAGTGTACCTTATTACATAGATAAGCTTCATGCAGTTACTATGATCTGAACTGCATGAAAATGTTGATGAATTATGAACAAGGTCCTAACATGGTTAAACAAGGATAAAGGGAGGTCGCAGTGAATGTCATACTGTCACTCACTTTTGGAAATGACACCTAGTTTTAGTTGCATGTTGTCTTCTCTGTAGTGAAGCACACAATATTAGAATACATGGATCACCACATGGTATTTAGCTACAACGGCTAAATAATTTGAAATTCAATTTATTTTCTTGTGCTGTTTTTGAACAGTTTAGACAGCCAGACAATCACTATGACATCAAAGGTCAATATAGGTCACTGCTTCTTCATTTGTAGTCACTATCGCTCTTGAGACAGGCTGGTTTTAGCATTGCACTTAATGGAAACAAAGAAGGAGCAATTATATTGCAGTTTTTTTTTATGCCGCATGTGGCATACCTCTGATGTCACAACCATCCCATCTCCTGGCCACTGGAACCAAAAGAGCACCAAGATGAAATTCGATTGTAAATTATTTAGCAGTCCTGGCATACACGGGGTGATCCATATATACTATAATATCTTAAGGCATCGTTTCAAAGAAGAAAACACGCAAGAAAATATTTAGTGGCTATGTATTCCTTTTAAAAAAAACTGCATGAAAAAGCAAGGAGGAAGGAAGGAGGAGAAATGAGAACTACACACACCATTTGAAGGGCAAGGAAGAGAGGAAGCAAGTGTGTTCTGTGCATTACCTGCATTACATTTCCCACAACGTCAAGAAAGTTGCAGGCATTTAACGAGTAAGCCTGTTTTTGATGCCATTTATGCAAGGAGGTCCAATTTTTGTGAACTTTGGCAATACATTTTGCTGCATGAATGTTCTGACTTGTCAAGCTTAGAGTGGTGTTTCTATGTCGTTTTTGAACCATAACTGCTTCATGGTGCTTTTCCAAATACACATACTGACTATAAATATGAGAAAAAAGTGAAGATGGTACAAAGACAACAACGGCATTCTTGAAAGAACAAAAATGAACAAAGATACTGTACCATTTTCCCTGTGGTCTCAGGCCCACCTATTGATTTTTCGAGCTACAACAGCATCTTTGGAGTGAAGATTCATCTAGGACCACTGTTTATTTCCACAAATGAGACCGCTGCCACTGGTAACAGTGAATTGCAAAAGTCACAAAGGAATGATTTCAAAGCATATTAGGAAAAATGAATCTGTTACAAGAAAAAACGCACTGACATCAGTGGCAAATACGTTGAAAATATTTGCATGAATACACTCTTTTGGTACAACCCTTGTCTTTCGTTCCATCAGCTAAAGGCCAAAAATTTTAGACCTCTTCTCGTAAGCTTGCTGAGGTGTACCCAAGGTTGACCAAAAGATTAATAGCTGAAAGAGTTAAAAAAAAAGACATCAGCAAACACAATATGCCTCATGGCCATCAACGAGGACCTGTATTCCAACTTGTGGCTCATTCAAAAGCATCCCATTCAGCAATACATGCTGGGGGGGCTAGTTGGTGCATGGTTTTGAAAACAGACGTGCAAAAGAGACAATGCAGGAGGAAGACAGACGAAACAAGTGCAACTGTTTATTCACCTAGGGAGCAAGTGAATATATAGGCAAAACCAGAGAGGGACCCACACATGCGCACAAGTAGAAACAGAAAGATAACAAATGGCTCAAGGAAGAACATGTCTCAGCACATATCTAAAAAGACACCTTTTTTGTAAATTGTAAGAGGGCGTGCTTACATAATCATTTCCGCCTTTGTTGATGTGGAACGCTTTTATAAGTTCATGGGCTGTGGTGTCTTTGCCCCTGCGTAGAATTTTTGTTTCCTTCAGCTTCACCTGAAATTTTTTCTCTTTTTCCCCGCAGGCTTTACAATTACGTGGTAAGAGAGTACCCGTGCCTTTCTTTAACGCGCGATTATGGTCAGCAAGGCAATCATTAATTAATACATCAGCCCGTTTGGCCAATGTAAGATTTCCCACACATTGGCGGGATCTGATAAACTATGCCCACTGCACATTTTACAAGCAGCATCACATACTTTTTCTGGCATTCTGCTTTTTTCAGTTTGTTGGGATCCATTTTTCCACACAAGGAGAACAGCTTCTTGCGGGTGGAAAAAACTACAGGAACATTAAACTTTCTCTCAACATGTTTCAGATTGTGTGCCATCTTATGAATATAAGCAATTATCACAAGTTTCTGTTTGGTAACATCGTTTTTTGCACTGTTATTGCACTTACTTTTTCACCTTTTTCAGTAATGCTTCGGCAACTGAGCTTATCAGCAAAGTAGGATAGCCAGCTTGCTGAAGCCTGCTCTTGCCTTTTATTCACTCGCTTAAGGGGATAAACAGTTGCAAAGTTGCACGTGTTTCGCCTGTCTTTCTCCTGTGTTGTCTGTTTTGCGCATCATCTTTTTTCAAAATTCCATTCGGTGACAACTGATTGGCCCAAATGGCGGAAGTGAATGCACATCTGCTTCTGGCATTTTGGCCAATCAGGTATCGCTGAAAGGGACGTTTTCAAAGGGGACACACATTGGAATGCAGGCCGAGATTCGCCTACCATGTGGGAGTATGCCCATTTGGCAATGCACTGTAGTAAGTGCAAGAAGCATGGCTGCTGCCCTGTCCTTGAAAACACAGTGTTCTTTGCAAAGGCAAGAGGTAACACTGAAAGGAAGGTAACTGAGGCTTTCATATTGCCAAGAATGCCGACAAAAGTATATGAGCACGCCGTCTATCTTCTGCATGATTATCATCATCAGCCTGACTGTGCGTAATGCAAGGCAAAGGCCTCTCCCATGTCTCTCCAATTAACAGTGTCCCTCGTCAGCTGCGGCTTCCTTATCCCCGTAAACTTCTTAATCTCATTTGCCCACCTAACTTTGCGCCGCCTCCTGCTATGCTTGCCTTCTCTTGGGATCCACTCCGTTACCATTAAGGACCAGCGGTTATGTCGCCTTCACATTACATGCCCTGCCCAAGCCCATTCCTTCCTCTTGATTTCGACTAAGATGTCATTAACTCACATTTGTTCCCTCACCCACTCCGCCCGCCTCCATTACACCTATCATTTTCCTTTCCATAGCTCGCTGCGTTGTCCTTAACTTAAAGGGCCACGGACCACCCCAGCTCAGCAGACACTCTCTACCTCTCTTTCAGCGAGCCTCCTCTCCTTCCACTCCCTCCTCGAAATTTTTCTCTCCCGCTCCTCGTCGAGTAGGCTCGGCAAGGCAAAATCACCCCTTCCTTCTCCGGTGTAAGCCGGAGGCGTGGTGTCTGTGGAGTGCGTCACAGGGCGACGTCATGGCCCCGCCTTCAATAGAATTCTTTTCTTGGTTTTTGCATTTTCTCCGCACACTGAACGATCGAGAGGCGCGATCGGCTCGACCACCTAGACTTGTTAGCGAGCGCATCCTTTCATACATCTGTTTGTCATTCCCAGTTAACGAGCCACCTTTTCATTTTCTTTTAGGCCTCCCCACCGTTTCACGAGCGGAGGGGCGGAAGTCGGTTGTGTTCGAAACACACGGCGAAGCGCGGACCCGGCAACCGCCCGTTTGCTTTTCTCCATGCGTGTTTGTGTTCTGTGTGTTTGTGTCTTTTCTCCGCTCCAAAGCATATGTCATTCATTGGAGTCAAGGCGTACGCAAGATGCACGAAAGATAAGCGGTATGTGTGCGGAGCGGTAAAGTGGGCGAGCGAGGGAAAGGCTCTGCTGCACTACTAATTAAAACCTTGTTTTGGGGGGCTCGCATAGAAGAAAAGAAACTGAGAAGGGAGCGCGCACGCAGAGCGTCTCGTGACGGGATCACGGCGGGAAGGGGGGGGGGGGGGGGGGGGGGGCGAGCCAACTCCCTCAGTTTTACTGTTTTTTTACTTTTTATGGCTAGGGTTCAAGGCTGTCGCCGCACGCTCCCTCCGCAGTTTTTTTTTTTTTTTTGTTCCTTCATGCGGGTTTGTAGGCATGAGCCAGAACAGAAGGCGCTGCGGAAAGCGTTGTGCAGACGACGCGACGCCAAGGCTACGCCCAACCTTCTCCCGTCAGTCAGAACGATGCACCAATGGAGTGCCTTTAGCGAAAGTAGCCCCCCCTGACGTCAGCGGGGTGCAGAGTAGTGGGCCGGGCCCGTTTTTGAAGGAAGGAAAGAACGAACGGGCTTTGATTTGAATTTTCGCAGCTTTTCGGGGCGCGCATGGCTCTAGTATTTTGCAGAGGTTATCTTCGATGCCTCATCTATGCAGTGGGCTTGTTTTTCAAAAATGTCCGGACCCTGGTCAGTGGCCCTTTAAGCTGAACCCTCTTTGTTAGCCTCCACGTTTCTGCCCCATAGGTGAGTAACGGCAAGATACAGCTGTTGTATACTTTTCTCTTGAGGGATATTGGTAAACTGCCATTCATTATCTGAGAGAACCTGTCATATGTGCTCCACCCCAATCTTTTCCTTCTAGTTATTTCCCTGCCATAATACAGATCAGTGGTCACTACAGCCCTAAGTAGACATATTGCCCTACCAATTCTAGCATCTGCTACCAACTGCGAACTGCTGTTCCCTTGCGAGACAGTTCAACATTACTTTGGTTTTCTGCGTGTTATCTTTTAGGTAAGTCAGTGATGATGATGTGCAATTCATCTCTTGAGTGACTTAGCAAGGCAATATCATCAGTGAATCGCAGATCATTAAGTCATTCTCCATTGACTCTTATCCCCAACTGCTCCCAATCCAGTCCTCTGAATGCCTCCTTTAAAGAGGCGACGCCAGCCTGAGCACTTCGAATGCCACCTTGACGTCGGCTACCTAGATGCCCCTGACTGGACCCATGCAACGCTTCATCAGCACCGAACCATGAGCACGAACGCCGAACGCTAGTTGCTGACTGGGTGTTCCCGGGTCGTGTGTATTGGTAGTCTTTGTGTTTTGTATTAGTTTTGTGTGCTAGTGTTTGTGTCATGTAGGGTGTATTAAATGTGCGTCTGTGGGGGTACACCTTTCACCTAGTCCATTCTTTCGGCGCGAGTGTTCTCGGGGGATCCGTGACATTGTAGCGATGTTGAAGCAAATCCTGGCCCGACTGAAAAACAAATGCTATTGGAATTGCTAGAAGGCCAGAGCAAGATTAATTTGACAATGTAGGGCTTGCAGGCATCTGAAAACATAATTGAGAACAAACTTTCCAATTTAACTGAGCATTCGTAATTGATGGTATTGAGAAACTGCTGTAGAGCCTAAATGTCTTAGCCACGAAGGTAAAAGACATAGAATCGGCAATATTGGAACTTCGGGAGCGGCTCAGTACAGTTAGGAACCAGATAGACTGTATAGGAAACAGAGGCAGCAGAAATAACCTGATCATTTACAGTATAAAAGAGCTAAGCGAGAAGACTAGTGACGACCTGGAAAAGGAAGTAATTGATGGTGTTTTTATGGAAAGACTAGGGTTAACAGTGAGCGGTGTCAAAAGATGCCTCAGGATGAGTTAAAAGGAAACAAACAAGACGCAACCACTCATTTTGAAACTCTTCGACTTGCGTGAAAAAATGTCAATATTACGATCATGCCATTAACTCAAACGTGGCCAAATCCTGTTCTGGTGAGGGAGTGCGTTGTCGGTTCTGGTCACCGGTTACGCAATTCTCCACCGGGTTAAAACAAAAAAACATGTCGATCGAATTGCACAACCAGGCCTGGTTGTGCAATTCGATCGACATGTTTTTTTGTTTTAACCCGGTGGAGAATTGCGCAACACCGAAATTTGAACCCGGTCATCTTGCACGTGAGGCAGATGCTCTACTGCTATGCTATCTCTGCCTTCATTCACTGTATCTTTAAAATGCACGGTATAGTAAATATATGTTTTTGATACGGATACTCTGATTCTTTCATTTTTGGCAAGCGATACCTAATACGGATACATAAAATAGTATAGAAGATACTTTAGTAAAACGAGCTTCTGGGCAAGTTGGTTACTTTGCTTCCACATCACTGCAGCGTAAAGAAGACGAGCACAAAGGAAGAAAACACTTACGACACGGACAAACGCTGCACTCACAACTGATTTTATTTCGCCAGCAATGGGAAATATAAAGATTCCGCCGCTAATGCGCGCGCAGGTAAGTACACATGCCATGAATAACAAAGATACATTATACATCAGATACATCTTATCGTGTGGCAGAGAAAAGATCACATTCCGATTTGTACAAATGAATAGAGGTATCGCTTACACAAAAATCACCCTTTTTCTTTATATGGTACGCTTCTAGTAGTTCACGTGCAGTTTGATCTTTGCTTTTTCCTAGAATCTTTGCACCGTCAAAATGAGGCGAACAATCCTGGCAAGACCTGCAATGTTTTACTAAGTTAACATCTTCATCGTTCTCAAAATTCCTTTCATGCTCCCTCAATCGATCATTGACACATCTGCCAGACTGGCCGACATAGGCTTTTCCGCATGACAGTGGAATTTCATATACCACTCCTGACTGGCACTGTACATGGGGCTTGGTATGCTTTTTCCCGCATCCAGATTTTGTAGCCTCCTTACCGGAGATACGAGGGCACAGTTGGCCAAGCTTTTTCGGAGCCGAAAAAACGAGTGGCACCCCAAACCTATTCGCTACTTTTTTCAAGTTATGCGAGACTGCGTGCAGGTAGGGGGCAACTTCCGGTGGAGAATGTGATCTTTTCTCTGCCACACGATAAGATGTATCTGATGTATAATGTATCTTTGTTATTCATGGCATTAGCGCGCATTAGCGGCGGAATCTTTATATTTCCCATTGCTGGCGAAATAAAATCAGTTGTGAGTGCAGCGTTTGTCCGTGTCGTAAGTGTTTTCTTCCTTTGTGCTCGTCTTCTTTACGCTGCAGTGATGTGGAAGTATAGAAGATACATGTATCTTCAATACTGCCCATGCCTGTTGCTAGATGAAATGATGGTGATGCTATGCCATGAAACTATGGGTGAGCAAACGTTTAAAAAATTGTTATAGCGAATCATCATGTTATTCAATACTCTGAACGCCTTCAATAGTACACATTCAAAATTATGTGAAATGGTTCGAATATGCTCATTTGTTCTCAAATAGTTTCTGTATAATGGGCATGAAGCTTGAATCAGGCACACCATAGTTTTCTTTGATGACTGTTTTAAAAACAGCGTTCACTACAACACCACACAGCATTCTGCTGGTACTGGTCTGCATGAGAGAGAGAATTCAGTTTCTTGACAGCATCCATTTGTGTGGTGGGGTTCACAATGCTCACTCATGGCCACCAAGATTGGGCGACGCAACAGTGTTCTGGCAGGATCTCTGAGGCCATACTTATAGGTATTTCTTGCCTCTCATGTGTTTATCGATGCAGGGCGTTGGTTTATTTGCTATTGCAATCAATAGTAAGTAGTTTCATTAAACATGGTAAATGGAAGGAAAAAGATTTTTGCTCGCCCTGGCATCTGCTATCGCTGCTGGAAGCGCCTGAGCTGGGGCAGCTGAAATAAAGGATAGCAGGCAGTGTGTAGAAGGGAATTGAAAGAGGTGAGGGGAAAGTAGAAAGGACAGGGGGAGAGGTACACTGGCAACTAATCTATTTACATATTAACATAATAACATATATACAAGTCGCACGCGCATGAAGGTCTTGCAGAGCATAGTGCAATCAATAGCAAATGTAATTTTTTCTATACATTGGACATGATAGTCAGAGTTTATATTCTTAGTGCTGCATAGCCCCTAGCTGAGGTCACCACTTCTGTTTTTTGACAGCTGTAGCTAAAAATTGATAAATTATAGCATAGCAGCGTGCTACAATGCCACCACTTTCGCTTCACTGTTTTACATAATACTTGTTTCATACAAATATTCGCTCAAGTGGTGAAACAGTGAATATTTGTAAAGTTATTCTATTCATATTCTATCCACTTTCCAGCTTTACTTCCGTATTTGATTCGGTTTTGAAAAATTGCTAACGCACACCCTTACATATAAAGCAGCTAGCAGTATTTTTTGTTTGGCAGTCTTTCAGCAACTCACTTATTGAATTGTTCCTGATGCTCCGATTATGAGCTGAAAAGAGCTTTTGCTGAGTGCACCGAAATTGTCACTAGTGGCAGTCTGCGGAGGTCAAGGGACTGTGCCTGTCATTACACATTTTTAATTTCTAGGATATTACAGTTACAAGTGAAAGTTCGGCAAGTTGGTGCATTTCTGTTTTTGAGCATACTCAGCTGACTTACCGCAGAAGACAAAAGAATAAGCAGTCAATGGTACACATGCTGAACTTGCTATGAGTTTGTTCTTTGCCTCTGTTTGGTTTATTGCGGTTTAACGCCCCAAAGCAACTCAGGCTATGAGGGGCGCCGTTCTTTGCCCCTGTATCAGCCTCTATTCAGTCTTCCTAAACTGAATGATATTTGAAAATTCTGCACTGCAGAGTACTGTCTGCACCTCTTCCAGCGCATGTAATAGGTGTACAAGAGCCCAATTTGCAAACTTGTTTGGGAAATCCAGCATTAGGGGTGTGCGAACAGCGTTATTTTGAAATTGAACCTACTACAAGCAGGCCAGCTTTGCGAATAAAACATGAATAATGTAGTTAAAAACCAAATCGAACAGGAATCAAACAGTGAAAGGACCGAATGAAATATGAATTGAATATATGTGTGATTATTTGCAACTTTGAAGTTGCTTGTGCAGACTTATACGAATATTAGTGCAAAACAAATGTTTAAGTGAAACAAGGAATCACCAACGGCTACGCTATAAGTCATGGAATTGCAGCTGTAGCAATCGAAAGACGCAGCACCGATGTCCTCCAGGGGACATGCAACACGAAGTCTGTATGTTACCACTATGATCTTTAGGAAATTTGCCTAGGGCATTTACCTTTTGCTACCGATGATGACAGCATGCAAACTAATGCAACATCTCGGTTGATGAGAGGAACGACAGTTTAGGCCATGACCTCAGAGACTGGGCAAACCGGCAGTGTTTGCTAAACCAGGTTCAACTCTGCAGCATCGCACAATCTTGAAGGCGATATATGAGCATTATGAATGCTGTCTCACGAATTAACTGTGCCGTGGTGCTGGACCCTCCTTTCTGCACAGACGGATAGCTACAACATGTTATGCAATGCCAGAGCAGGTTCTGCTTGACGTGCTCTATTCGAACTTGCTTATGATTAGCAAACTTGAGAACAGATTCAGTTCGTTCCAAATAATTTTAAACATACGCTGTTTCATTCATTCACCAAATAAAATACCAGAATATTCGATTCGGTATTTAAAAATTTTCAGTATTCACAGAAGAGACCTACATGATGTTATAATCCTTTTTTTTTTGTTGTTGTACTATGCAATCTCCCCTTCATATTTTGTGTATATACAGGGCATCCTGTTTAATTCAATACAAATGGTCTATTAAACATTGCATGTATTCGCTATACACCACAGCTTTGGAAGTTGAATAATTTGACAGGCTGATGCCTCAGTCAAGTCAAATGTAAATAATAAATGCTTATCCATCTAACCCGTTCAGACTGGCTTTTTAAATCCTGCGTTTAGGTCAGATCTATAGGGAATAACATGGCACACCCTGTATACCATGAGTATTCTGCCCAAACTATCTTTAAAGATAGTTATCTTTAAAGATAACTGAAACAGTGCAGTGGCTTCTCACAGTATGTCCAAATGCTAATGGCAGCTACTAGAGTTTAGCGAGGCTGGAAATAAAAGCAGCGTTTTACCGTACCATAACAGATGCTGGCGCCACATTCTGCAACTCCTTTTTAAAAATTTATTTCTCACCAACAAAAAATACTTTTCTAGTTTTTTTTATATGTGAAACTAATTGAATGGGTTGACCATTTGGATTTTTTTTTTGTCTAGCACCGTTGCCCACTTAGAGCTTTCTGGTCCACAATGTGGCCTTTTTCGGAGAAATCGATATACTTGTAATTAAATTACAGAACAACGCAAGATTCAAGTTTAATGCAAACAGTGCTATTTCAAGGTTTCAGGCAAAACTGCAAAAAAGTTTGCTTAAATTTAGACTCCAAGTTTAGTTCAAAAAATGCGGAATCTTCACTTCCATTTTAAACCATGTTAAGCACTTCCATTTGAAACCAAAATGGCATCAACCACGGTTTATTTTTTGAGGCATGACAGGGCATCTCAATACCAGACTACATGCAGAGAGAAACTTTGCCGGCAGAACGGTTCCTGAACAATAATTTTCGCAAAATGCCCACATGAAGGGGATTTCTTACACTTTGGAGCATGATATTTGGAGAAAATTTTTTTTTCTTTGAAAGGTCTCTACACTTCTGTTGGGACTGGTCTTAACTGGCATGAATTTCCTCAGCCAAATCTAAAATGTCAAAAATTTGGCGCATCTCCTTTCGCGTGGAATGACCCTCCTGTCCCCAAATTTTATTTCTGAAATCAACTGGGAAGTACTGTAAAAAAATTGTTTCGTGAACCTCGGCAGCTGTGAATTGTGACGAAACATTCAAGAAACGGGCAATTTTCTCTGTTAAGGTTTTCTGCCTAGATACTGCCTCCTGGAGCATACTTCTTCACAACAGTTTTATCTTTTTTGAGCACTTGTTTTGTTGCACTCCTAGGACCACAGCGGCAGGTCTAGGCAACCTTTGTTTTTCACATTTAACAATTTTAAACTTCTTGTATGAAATTGTCTTCTAACTTGAATATGTCAACAAACACTGAATCTCAAAAATTCAAAACAAAAATTTGACCCTTGCAAGAAAAAAAAAAAGTTACATGACTTCACCCTGCAAGAGCAATGAATGCTGAACTAGCCTTATGCCACATTTTCCTAGCTTTGCAGCCTTTTCATAAGATATATATCAGAAAATAATTTTCTGCACATGTAACAGTGACATTTGATGAGTAAAATTATTTTTAAATTGCTAAAAAAAATTCATGTAGGTACAGCTAGAAGGGTCAGGGTTCGGGCTAGTGGGTAGTCAACATGAGGATCCATAGCGCACAAAATTGAAGGGACACAACACAAGCTCTAGTCTCATTCAAAGTGTTGTGTCCCTTCAATTTTGTGCGCTATGAATCCTCATACTGCTAGAAATAAAGTAAATTTTGCTGAAAGCTGTGTCCCTTCAAACGGAGATGTGGTACAGACTGCTGGGCACATTACGTTGACTTGAAATCCTATCATTTACATCAAGTGCCATACTGCTTGCTACTTTGCCTTTCCGACTGGTTCTCACGTTTCCTTGTCAAGTGCGAGTGAACTTTTAAAATGAGCAAGGTGCCACCTCTTTTTGACACCAGAGCGGTACATGACCAGAAATGTAGTTTGAAGCAGCGGTCATTTTCGTTGCAGTCACTAAACGGCGACACACTGGTTGGAAATATGCAGAAATCAAGCTTCTTGACACTTCAGCAGCCGACTGTGATGCAGGAACACCTTTGCTGTGAGACTGTTTATTGGCATGGGTGCACTCCAGAAATGCCACCTTCTAGCCCTCTTAAGTAGCCACTGTCTGCAAGTTACTGCATCTGTTCTACCATGGCCAAAATAGAGGTGACCCCCTGCCATCATTGGTATCCTGAGAGTCTTCCTATACATTGCTCCCACTATAGTGGCAGTGTTCATCCTTTGATACAGGCACAGCAGTAGAAGATGCATGCAAAGTTAGTGGGCTTCCTCATAACAGGAGCATTGAAAGGACTCTGAAAATGAGCACCGACACTTGTTTGGCTGGCTGCTGTTTACAGCAGAAAGTTTTGCATAATACCTTTTCTGTGAGCTCAACTTACTGCTCTACCATTTTTGCATTTGTTTTGTCATAGCAGGGACGAGGGATGTTTCTTAGGAAGGCCATACATATCATGCAAAACCAGGTGGTGTTTTTTGAATACTGTATGGTCATACAGGCATGCCTCGTTAATTATGGTACATTGGTCCTCTATCAAAACTGTCCATAACAAATTGGGAAGAAAAATAAAACAAACACACATTTGTTCAGATGTATGCACTAAGATTACAGTATGCTTTTCTGCATAACAGCAAGCAGTGAGTTCCAAGTTATAATCTTGGAAACTTGAACATTTTCCCGGTCACAAAAATTGCACTGCAGTGCGAAATGCCTCCCAGGCCTTGAGAGACATGATATCAGGATTCGTACTGGGTGTCCGATTCTGCGTTTGCTGTTGTATTCACAATGGCCCTGTAGATGACTTGTTGTTCACCACTTCCTGGGTCTACTGCATCAGCTGCAGGCATTCCTGAAAACTTGCAAGGAGGATGTCATTGATGCGTACATTCATTTGCCTGTGACCTTCCTGCGAGGAATGCGATTTCTTGGCTGATCTGTGACAACGATGGTGAGCCAGTGTATAGGTGGGCTTTGTTGGCTTTGCGGAATCCTTCTAGGTTTGTGTGTGCATTTGCACCTTTTGTACTGGAGTCATAGATTCCCTGGTACACCTATTTGTTTGCATATGGTTCTCTGTTCATGACAGCACCATCTGCATGTTCCCTGACCAAATCCCAATTCTGATGTTGCTCCACAATGACAGACACTGCACTGCCGAGTTGAGCCATTCCCCAGTCCTGCAGTATCGATGCTAGAGTGTGTGTCAAAGCTGAGGTCAAGCGTGGGACCTGTCTAACTCCCAAAGTTTAATTTCAGTTTCATCCCTCATTGGTTGGACTAAATTAAATTGTTCCTGCTGCTTATACCTATAAATTTAGAGCTTCAAACTGCTGTTAAGCTGAATTCTTCTGCGCTTAACTGCAGTCATATCTCAGTACCAAACATTGCTTAATTTGCAGCGCAGGTTGGCGCAACAAAGGTTGAGGAAGCTTCCATTCTTTTCTTACAATGTTTAAACGTTTATGGAGGTGGCCATTTGAACATTTATCCTCACATCCTGCAGCCTCAGGTGAAACTGTGGCATGAGCAGATGAAAGAAAAAATATACCCCAGTGTGCCCTTCTAAACACCTGCCCAATGACAGCAGAATCTAATATACAATGAATATTGTGCAGTGAAGTTTTTTTCCCTTCCATGTATCTTTGAACATTTTTTTTTCCAGAAGCCCCCGTCATCCAACAAAGTACTGCAGCTTGTGCTATGCACGAAAAAACCACTGACATTATTTCGCTGTCTGATTTTCTTCAAGCTATGCGACAGCTAAGGTGCCCTGGAGACTATATCAGTGAAGCCTTCAGCAACATAGGCCAAAATGTAGTTAAGGTACTGTGCTTCTGCTAAGTGTGCATTGTTTGAGGACCTGACGCCAACATGATGTGAACATGACATTCAAGAGCTGTCTTCACAATAGCTGTCTTGACAAGTTTACGGTGGAATGAATTGTACAGAAGCAGTCCTTTATTTAGGCACTGTCTCCTCATTGCTCATCAGAGCAACCAAACTGCCATATATATATAGCCAAGAGAAAATCAGACAGTGATGCAGTGTCAAATTGGTTGTTTTCTGTGCCAGACGAGCTGCAATCGTTATGCCAGATGACTAGGCCAGCCATTTCTTGCATGAAAAGAATGTGAAAAAAACAAACAGACATAATATCAGAAGGGTGGAAATTTGGGCTGGTTGGTGCATGATCTGAGGATAAAAAACAGCGCAAACGGGGACGAAGCAGAGAGAGGGACAGCGTCGTGTCCCTCTCTCTGCTTCGTCCCCGTTTGCGCTGTTTTTTATTCTCAGATAATATCAGATTTGTTCAGTGCACAGGATTCACTGTACATTGGATCCCGCTGTCTTAGGTACGGTTTCTTCAACGGTAGACTGGGGTACATTAAAATGACTGTTTTCACGAGCATTGCAAAAATGTCAAAGTCACAGAATGGTGGTTTCCTCAACTTTCGTTGCAGAGTACGCAGATGCCAACATACCTTTGACATACTGTCACGGGAAGAAGCATTTCTGATAAACCGAGAAATTGTCTGAGCAGAAATAATTTCTAGTTTGAAAAGAAAGAAATGCACGTCTACTCCATCCGACATTTTACTGCAAAAACGTGCCGTCATGATGATGCTTATGCATTCACAGTGCCAGCACTCTTTACTGCACAAGTCTGTGCAAGAGTGCGAACAGTAAATGGCAAGCAGCAGCAGCAGTGTGTCATCCTTTCCTCTGTCTTCAGTGTCTGTGTATTAACCAAAAATAAAAATTACAAGTACTGATGCTGCGAGACCAGACTCCTTCTCAATGAACAAGACATTTCCTACAATGTACTTCGCACCAAGGCACTGCGAGTTCTCTGTTCGAAACATAAGTTAAGGAACTGGACAACTCTTCTGCACAGTGCGGATGTTAAACGAGTGATGTATTCCTTCCAGTCCTCATAAACTGACAGTCCAACCACACTCTCAATCACATGCAGCGCCACACTGATTTAGATGTTAGTACACACACGAAAACAGCGCAAACTTCACGAAGGACGCAGAAAGGGGAGACGAGACACATGTTAGTTTCCTGTACACTAACATAAGAAGCATTCCATCTGAAAATAAGGCTCTTTCTTCACTAATTGATTCATGCAGTTTGTCTACCATCGCACTTACCGAGACCTGGTTAAATGGCATGGTTCCTGACAATTGCATTTTCCTCTGCGACTCCGAATTTAACATACTTCATTGTGACCGCGTAAGCCGTAGGGGTGTACTTCTTGCCATTACAAAAAGAAGTCACTGCTGTGCTTATTGAGGTCATGTCATGCCTCGAGCCAGTGTGGGTTCGCGTGAAATGTGACTCTACGGATGTCATTATTGGTGTTTACCACCCTTCTGACATGAACATTTAATCTTATGTGAATTCTGTAAAATGTTAAGGGAAGTTACTGTTCAATTTCCTAATTCAGGCTTACTATTAATAGGTGATTTTAACTTTCCAGCAATTAGTTGGTCCTCACTAACAGCTCCAGCTAATGATCCTGAAGCTCAGACTTTCCTCCAGTCTTGCCTTGTTTTTTTATTGCAACAACATATTTCTGAACCCACGCGTCGTTCTACCGCAGTTCTTGATCTTATCCTAACCAGTAAACCTTTGTTCCAATATTACGCTTTTAGAAGGCCTTACTAATTGTTCCATAATCACGGGAAATCTCAATTTCGAGCCCCACAAAAAAGCAACTCGCAACAAACAAATCAAGTGCTACAACCGAGCAAACTTCGCCAAAATAAATGCTGAGTTGACAGTTTTTTCTGAGCACTTTCTTCTCAGTTTTTGAACACGTTCAGTGGAGGTCAACTGGAACCTGTTCAGTAATAAACATGCTGCTCTCATTGACAGATTCATGCACTAACACTGCGCCTTGGTTTAATCGGCACCTACTTCGCCTAAACAAAAACAAAGAAAGCCTTTGCAGACAGGCTGACAAAAACAGGCACTGAAAGGCTACAAAGCATGTGATAAAGATTATCAGTTGATGTCTAATTTGCTCACTAAAATGGTGTCATTGCATGGCATCAATTTTGAGAAGGAAGCATTCGAGTATTTTTTATTTACTTATACATACTGCTGTCTCTTGTGTTAGAGGCATAGCAGGGATGGGTTACACAGCATTTGATTACAGCAATGTCAAAGAAATGGTATGGCAGTTCTTTTTGAAACTGATTATTCGGCAATGCACACAGAGAACCATCCAAGTTATTCCATAATTTAACATTCTGTGGACCATGATATGCCAGCGTGAGCCATTTTTGCAAGCCACCCAAGAGAAACACATTAGGTAAAAAATGGTGAGGCATAGTAGTGATATCATTGTTAAACAGTGCGGAAAGAGGGGACACATGAAAGGAAGACAAGCAACACAACTGCTTAAGAAAATGGATCATTACCAACTCGCCCAAACAGAATTAGTGCTGCTATGTTCACTTTGTTTGAAGAACTGGTGAGCGGTTTCGGCAGCTTTGCCTTGTACCATTCTTTTTAGTTTTCATTTACCCACTGCAGTACATTTTTCACATTCACACTGCTCTGATGTAATAACCACCAGCCCTTCTGACATGTATGATCTTGACAAAACCCAACGAAATTTGGGTGCGCAGAAAAACCCATATACATGCGCCATAACCCATAGCAACATTTGCAAGGCAATCATGAGAGAACATGCACACTCCATTCACTGGCGTAATGCCAGGAAACTGGTACACAAGGCACACCAATGAAGTTTTTCCTACACAGCCACATTCCGCAAACTTTTGAGGCTGACAAAACAGAAGATAGCAGTGCAGCACAAGGTCATGACTGTGACTCAAGATTTCTGGATGACAAAATAAAAGTAAATGATAAAATAAAAGTGACCATAAGGTACCTCAACCGCTGTTTTCTCATAAATTAGTACAGTACCAAAGAAGGCCGTGTAGGCAGCTGCGCAGCACGGAGAGCTCACCTGAACTGGTTCCAACGTGTCATACTTGAACACTGCAGCATGACTTTTTGTTTACGCTTAAAAATGCACTTAGTGTTACAACTGCACAATAAACTGAAGCTTTCGGAGAGTGAATGTCCCCAAGCATTTAACAGATATTTTGCGTCAGTGTTCACTCGGGAAGATCATTCCAACATACCCATTGTTCCTGATCGTTATTACCAATATATGGCCCCTATTACCATTACCGCTGAAGGTATCGCTCGTCTCATTGCAAATCTTAAGGTTTCCTCATCAGCTGTTGACAACATAAATTATAAAATATTGAAAAACACTGTATCGATCTCCAGTGAAATTCTATGCCTCATCTATCAGCAATCATTATCATCTGGTTTACTTCCTACAGATTGGAAAATTGCTAAGATCATTCCAGTGTTCAAAAGTGGAAACAGAAATTCACCAGAAAACTACCACCCCATTTCGCTAACCTGCATTTGCTGTGAATTACTCGAGCATGTTATCGCTTCCCACATTTACTGCCATCTGGAACTTAATTCTTTCTTTTTTCCTAATCAGCACGGCTTCCGGAAAGGTTTTTCTTGTGACACCCAACTGCTAGAATTTACAACTGACTTGGATTTCAACATGGATGCTAACCTTCAAAGTGACTGTATCTTTTTAGATTTTGCTAAAGCCTTCGCCCGTGTTGCACATTCCCGCTTGTTCTAAAAATTGTCTGCTCTGTGCCTAGATTCTTTAACACTGTCATGGCTACGTAACTTTCTTTCATTTTGCCAGCAGTTCACTACAGTTAACAATTTCACCTCCCCACTAAGTGATGTAGAGTCTGGCGTACCCCAAGGCAGTGTTCTTGGCCCCTTATTGTTTCTAATATACATTAACGACTTGCCCACAGACATATCTTCTTCTATATGACTCTTTGCTGATGACTGCATCATTTACCGGCCCATTAATTCTATGGATGATCACCTTGCTCTCCAAACTGACCTGAACTTAATTTCAAATTGGTGTAGTAAATGGCAAATGATGCTCAACTCATCTAAATGCAAGGTTATCTCTTTCACCCGCAAGCGTACTAATTCTAATTTCTCGTACTCCATTGAAGGTACTGTAGTGTCTCGGGCATCATCTTATAAGTATTTTGGTATTCACCTCGCGGATAATCTTTCATGGGCCACGCGCATTCAATCCATCTATGCCAAAGCTTCAAGATCACTTGGGTACCTGCGCCGGAACTTGCCAAATGCCCCTAATAACGTGAGAAAAGTCGCTTACTTAACAATCGTGCGTCCTCAACTAGAATTTGCTTCACCTACGTGGACTCCTTATCAAAATTACCTAATCAACATGCTTGAACCCGTACATAATAGAGCCGCTCGTTTCATCACACAAAAGTACCACCTCCATCCAGCATCACTAAGATCAAACTTGATATCTCCCTCGAACCATTACATATTCGCCGTTCCATCGCTCTTTTATGCTTACTACATAAATATCGTCACAGCACCAGGCCATCTACCTTGCCCCTCGAAGAGCCTTCACGCATTTCACGCCGCCTACACAATCAGTACAGCATTAAACGCATTTACGGAGCTAGCCTTCAATTCATCTAACACAATCTGGCGGGCTAGTTGGTGGGAATCCATACGATTTCAGCAGCGCGAACACGGTTAGGAAAAACAGACAGAAAGGGGGACAGGACAGAGCGCTGAACTATCAACTTTATTTCAAGAATGCCCAAGACCTCGCTCTTAAATACACACGCCACAGAAACACCCACCTGGGGGATCTATCTAAGCACAACACAATCAGAGCGCGAACTTCTCCCCGGTTATCAAGGATACAAAGAGCATGAGTACTAACAAAGAAAAGACTAAAAACCGGTGAAAGACATGTAAAAAGCATGGAACAACAGGGCTGAGGGTGCATGAAGGTCTGAAGAAAACACAAGCAAAAAGGCTAAAAACACAGGAATGACATTGCTACAACACGATGGGATAACAAGGCCGAGGAAGCGGAGGTTGTTAGGTGAAATGGCGAAAAACAACTGCTAAAAAAGTTAACTAAGGATGAACGCCAACAACTAACACGGCTAAAATGTCAGAAACCATGTAAAAGATGCCTCTAAAACCGGGTGAAATCAAATGAAACCAGAAAGAAAAGCGACTTCTTTTTCGGACAGGGAGATTGAAGGAGTGCTCACACAACCTTCCCTAGACTTCCTGATGTAGGCAGCTTCAACAATTTCGCGCGTCAACTGGTTTTTATGCTTTTTTAGCACAGATGTTCTTTTGAAACGGGGAACACATTTCTTTTCGCTATCACATCCCTGACAGTGGGCGGGTAGATTTCGTTGTGAGGAACCTGATTTTTCTGTCTGTTTTTTCCTAACCGTGTTCGCGCTGCTGAAATCGTATGGTTTCAATTCATCTGCACTTCCAAGTGCCATTATTCTTTGGAATGATCTTCCTAACTCTATCGCATCTATCGGCTACCACCAATCATTTCAAGACCAGCTGCGCAAACATTTTCTTTAACGACATTGTGTCTTGTTTCAGGTTGTTCTGGGTCCTTGGTTCCCTTTTCTTCTTGTTGGTATTGGATTAAGTTTTGGTTTCTTGTGCAATTTCAACCATTAGTACATTTTTTATGGCTACTGCTTTTTCTTTCGATGCGGTGATGTATGTCTTGTAGTTACGTTTTGCCCTGTATATTTATAATTGTGTTTACTTTTTGCCTTGTATCACGCATTGTTTTTAACTCATTGTTCCTATTTGCTTAATCTATTGTTTTTGCCCCCCTTACTCAATGCCCTTCTGGGCCCTGTAAGGTACTTTGAATAAATAAATAAATAAATAGGATTGATTTCAGTTCCTCAGCGTGCACTGCATCGGACAGTACGCGGGCCTCTAGCATTAACGCCTCCATAGAAATACGATAGCTGCCGGGGTCGAACCCGCGTCTTTCGGGTCAGAAGCCGAACACAATAACCACAGCAGCGGCTGAACGGAGGTGCTAGCATTCATGGAGGTTCACGGAATATGTGGCGAAGCTATTAATTTTGCAGTCTCAGTCCCTTTTCTCAAGGCGTCGTATTGCGATTCACAAGGACGGGTAAAGAATGCAGGCCAAGATAAGCCGCGTGTACAAGAATGCAGCAGTGCCGCACCGTATATTTCGCGGACGCGACACGCCACTGTTCACATATGTACTATCGGGGACAAAAGTTTGCTGGACGAGAGTTCTTGGAAAAACGTCCGTTGTAGCTCCACCTCGCTAGTCAGTTGCCTTTTGCCGCTCCTTGCGAAAAGTGACGCCCCCACTTTCTGGATTCTCGCTGTGCACCGCAAGCGCGCAGGCTACTGCACCATTAGCGACGTGCACTGCTCGCGTCGTTATTCAGGAGTTCCTCTACATGACTGAATTGATCATTCTGCCAAACTGTTCTCATGAAATCATCTTGGGTTTGGACTTCCTATCGCGCCAAAACGCAGTCATCGATGGTGCTCGGGCTGAACTCGAGTTCTTTTTGCTCTCAGCGGTTCTTCGTCGCCCGATGCCCCTTCTGCTGCTCCTGCCAAAGCCGTCACTGCTGAAGACACTCAACTGCCTCCCTGTTCTTCTGTTCTTGTGCCCATCGCTTCTGACTTTGTTCACGACGGCAACATAATTTTTACACCATCGCCTCTTTCTGTGCCACAAGTACCTGCCCATACCTTACGCCGTCCTCACCCTGTCAGCTGGCCTTAGCGCATTGTTCATGACCAGTCTGTTTACATATGCTTCCATTGTGTGTCGCGGTGAGTGCCTCGGTACCGTCCAGATCATTGATTTCATTCTCTATTGCGATGAGACTGACGCTTCGCTCGACACTTCACCTCCAGACGTTTTCCTTCCCTCCATCAACGCCTCTCTCCCTGCACCTCAATGCACTCAACTTCTCGCACTGCTTCATCACTTTCGTTCCTCCTTCGATTTACACCAACCCACTTTGACCTGCACGTTGACTGTCGCCCACCACATCGACACGCGTCAGCACCCATATTGTGTCTCCGCCAGTGAGCGCTAAGTTATTCAACAACAAGTTGACACCATGCTTCAGAGCGGCGTGATTCAGGCCTCACACAGTCCCTGGGCCTCACCCGTGGTACTCGCGAAGAAGAAAGATGGCTCTATTCGCTTCTGCATTGATTACCGCCACCTGAATCACGCTAAAGGATGTTTACCCTCTTCCCCGCATTGATGATGCTCTGGACTGCTTTCAAGGAGCGGAACTTTTCTCTTCTCTCGATATATGCTCTGGCTACTGGCAGGTCACCATGGCAGCCAACGATCGCCCTAAAACCGCATTTGTGACCCCTGATGGCCTGTATGAATTTAACGTCATGCCTTTTGGCCTCTGTAATGCTCCAGCTATTTTTGAGCGCATGATGGACGCCATTCTGTGCGGCCCGAAGTGGAAGTTGTGCCTCCGTTATCTCGACGACATCGTGATCTTTTCGCCCGACTTTGCGATTCATCAGTCCTGGCTGAAGCACGTCTTAACCTGCCTTACGGATGCCGGCCTTCAGCTGAACTTAAAGAAGTGTCGATTTGCTGCTCGTGAACTGAAAATTTTAGGCCACGCTGTGTGTCAAAAGGGGGCGTCTGCCCCAATCCCGCCAAACTTCATGCTGTGACTGCATTTCCAAAACCTACTTGCATTAAGGAACTGCGCAGCTTCCTAGGCCTCTGTTCCTATTTTAGTCGCAATTTTGCGGCCATTGTTGCCCCTTTAACTCAGCTTCTCAGCAGCAACGTGGATTTTTTCGAGTTTGTCGCCTTCCTGTGACAACGCCTACAACACCTTGCGAAGTCTCCTCATGGCACCACCCATCTTGCATCACTTCGACCCGCAAGCTCCAACCACACACGGACGCCAGTGGCAGTGGCCTCAGGGCTGTGCTCACCCAACGCAAGCCTGGCTTCGAACAATGTGTCATTGCTTACGCCAGTCGCACCCTCACGAAAGCCGGATCCAGCTACTCCGTGACAGAAAAAGAGTGCTTGGCCATTGCCTGGGCCCTTGGCAAGTTTAGACTTTATCCCTATGGGCGTCATTTTCATGTGATCACCAACCACCATGCCCTATGTTGGCTTTCTTCGCTCCGGCGGCCTTGCTCGATGGGCTTTCCGTCAACAAGAATAAAACATACGTGTCGTTTATTGGTCGGGCCGCAAGCACCAGGACACTGATGCCCTGTCCCGCTCCCGGCCGAGCTTGCCAGCCTCTCCGCCCTCCACTCCGCTGTGCCTTCACTCACCACCTGCGTCATGCCTCATGAGCAGCGTAAAGATCAATGGATTACCTCTCTTCTTGACTGTCTCTCCGCCCCATCTATGGCTCCAGCATCCCGCGCGTGAAAAAAATTGTAAATTGTACCAGGTTAACATCCCAAAAGAACCCGCTGGCTACAAGGGTCGTCTTAGTGGAGGGATTAATTTAAAGCATCTAAAGAAGACTGAAGAGACATACACTTAATGCAATGTGACCATGCTTCCTCGAGAACTTTTGCATAGGCTGTCAGAAGCAAAAGGCCAAGGGCTATCCCCCAACTATTTCCTGCACAGTGTCTCATGGTGTCAGAAGCTTCACACCATTTAGATAAAGAGAGCTAATTGATCAACAACTCAGAGCGAGACTAACACCGTTCTTGCTTCGGGTTGCTGATCAATTCGGCCTCACCATGGCATCTGCTAGGCACCCTGGTTAGCTTAAATGTAGAGTGACTGCCCAGGCAGGCAGTGGTCCCTGGCTCTATCGCCAGACTAAGACAGATTTCCCTTCAGCTGCAAAGAAAGCTGTTTAGCTTTGCTCTACAACAGTATAATTGCGATCAAGTACAAACTCATGAGTAATTACTGCCTAATTGAAATGTACTTCACCTTGGGTGTTTCCCTTAATAAACTACATTTTGAATGTGCACTCCAAGGGCATCTTCCATTCCCCAAAATTCTCCTTGCCCCAAAACAGATAGCGATCTGAAACTCAAAACAAAACAAGAGGCTCCATGCTGACACTGTCAACAGGAATTTTCTATTCAGATTTTGAGAATATATGCATCCTGTTGTAACGATACTTTTGATAGAGCATTGTGTACACAGACTTAGGACACAAATCAATCACACTCTCACTTTACAGTTCTCCCATTCCGTGACTCTCACGATGAATGTTCATGTTTACTGTTTGGTTATGGGAGGGTTTCTGCTGTAGTGCTGCCTGCATTACCTACCCCTTTCCAATTTCCTATTTTTCTTTTGCCAAGGCTGTGGAGTCTGATTGCACCTGTTTCAATTAATAGGTACATTTAGCAGGCTAGTAGCTGCAGTCCACAGAGTGTTCGAAGTTACTTTCTTTGCAATGGAATAAAATGTAGCAGGAAGCTTTAAGATACCTGGATTCTTATGCTGCAAACCTTTTGGACCTAACATGGGCCTTCTGGCAGTTTCTAGGGGTCATCTTTCTGCATTTATGGAGTACACAGAAACTTAGGATAGATAATGCTTTCTGCAACATGCATGGAAGCAACTTCACATTTTTTTTGCTGTGGCTGCAATCCTAGCAGGATGACCTAGAGGATTAACTAACACATGCTGACATTTGAGTTTAGGTTCCCTCTTGGGCTTTCTAGAAAGTATATGCTTGCTGCACCAATCAAACATAATCTGATCTTGGGCCTCAAGATCACCTTGTCAGCATTCCCATCGAGCAACTCTGTCAGAACAGCCATTGGTAAAGCAGCCCAGTCAGTGTTTTTGTCCCTTGTGTGTTAAAACGCTTCAGTAAGTTTCCTCTTTGAGACAGTTCTGTGCATTTGTGAAAGGCAGGCTTGATTCTGCATTTTTAACTAAAACATACATATACATACATACATCTTTATTAACTCTCACAAGGTTACATTAGTAACAGAGGAGAGAGGACGCAAGGCAAAAAGCTGCGTTGGAGCAGCTTGAGGGCTACCCTGCGCCCTCTGCCGGCGGTATCGCCTGGCAGCTAATCACAACAGCAGTGGAAGAGCGCACTCGCAAGCACGAAAGAAAATACAGCCACAAAATATATACATTAACATTTGCATGATGTTATGCCTCTATTATCACTCGACATTATTTGACAAAAGAAACTGCTCAAAATATTTATGTACAGGAAACGCATTTATAATCAACCGAGATACAAATCAAGTAGAAAGAAGATACACAAAGCTATATGTATATGTTCTAATCATGACGTTAAAAATTATGCACATTGAAACAAAGGATTAAGTGTTATTAATTTATGCCGTGAAGTCTTTTCAAGTATGATGTTGTTCTTGGGCACAATATTGAGGTAATGTGGTAGACTGTATGTCAGTGACTGCTTACCGTATGTAGTGCGGCAGAAAGGTACGGACCATAACATTTTGTTCCGTGTGTTATAAGATGGAATCTAACGAATGAGGTTGAAACTTGATAAGAGGAAATCATTCTTAGTTGAAACAGCATTTTTATACATAGAGATTAACTTGAATGGGAATAACTCTGAGATTTTCATTATACTGAACTTTACAAAGTAGGAACCCGTATGAGTACACCACGGCACATTAGCTATTAATCTAATTGCTCGTTTTTGCGCCATTAGAATTTTCATTTGCTTTTGCTTGGTTGTTGTCCCCCAGACCATGAGACAATAAGTTATATGTGGCAATATTAATGCATTGTAAATTAATACTTTAACTCTAGGCGGAAGTGTATGCTTCTGGCGGCATAGGATGCCATTAATCTTGTTTATTTTAGCGCAGATATTCTCAGTATGTTTATCCCAATTAAGTGATTCGGTCCAAACAACACCAAGACATTTCACAGCTGGCACGACATCAATTTTTTTGTTTGCTAACCAAAGGTCAAAATTTGCACGCACCATTCTGTTTTTAGCTCAGAATATTATTGCTTTGGTCTTCGTGATGTTTACCCTTAGGTAGTTCTTAAAGGACCACTGACGCAGGAATTCTAAGAACTTATTGACGTGTTCTAGCAGGTCTGTTTCTGTGTTACCTGAGGAAAGCATTTTGATGGTTGGTTGGTTTATGGGGTTTAACGTCCCAAAGCGACTAAGGCTATGAGAGACGCCGTAGTGGAGGGCTCCGGTGATTTCGACCACCTGGGGTTCTTTAACGTGCACTGACATCGCACAGTACGCGGGCCTCTAGAATTTCTCCTCCAAAGAAATTCAACCGCCGTGGCCGGGATTGAACCCGCGTCTTTCGGGCCAGCAGCCGAGCACCATAACCACTGAGCCACCGCGGCGGCGAAAGCATTTTGAGGTCGTCTGCATACGCTATTATGTTGACAGGAAGGGGAGCAGAAAATATATCATTAATGTAAATATTAAATAATAGGGGGCCCAGAATGCTGCCTTGTGGTACACCAGAGAGGATAGCTTGCGAGGTTGATTTGTTTACGATATTTCAGACATGATTCAATTCAAGATAAGCTGTTACCTCTAATTCCATAGTTATTGAGTTTATGTACCAGTAAAGCATGATTAAGCAGGTCAAATATTTTGGAAAAATCAACAAATATTCCTAGTACAAGGAGCTTTTCCTCAAACGCATTTATTATTATTTCTTTTTGCTTAATTAGTGCCGTTTCCATGCACCTTTGTTTTCTGAAATCAAACTGACTGTCTGATAGAACTGAATGTTTGGCTAGAAAAGTATTGATTCTCACATAAATAATCTTTTCCAGACCTTTGGATAATATCGGAAGAATGGAAATAGGCCTGTAGTTAGCCATATCTGAGGTAGCACCACCTTTGTGAATGACAGCCACTTTTGCTACCTGCATTTCTTTTGGAAACACGCCAGATTCTATGGCTAGATTATAGATATGCATTAGTATTGGAGTTAGTATGTTAACTACAAATTTGAAGGGTTTGATCTGAAAGCCATCTTTATCTTCAGCTCTGCTATTTCTTAGATTTCTAAACACTGTCACTGTTTCACCTTCATCAGTGGGATACATGAACAGGGATTCCGGAATGCATGGTGTATTATACGCGTAACCCACAGGTGTGTCAGAGGGTCAGCATAATGTTTTGGTTATGTTAACGAAGTAATTATTACATTCATTACACAGTTCCTCCCCACCTCTTGGTATACCATCTTTCACTATTGTCGTAATAGTTGTTTTTGAGGTGCGATTTAGTAATTTGTGCAGTTGGTCCCACTGGTTCAAAATAGCTTAGCTTAGCAGTTCGCAATTCTCTATTCAGCTGGTTTCGGTATTTCTTACACTTCTCAAGCTTGGAAGGCTCCCGTGATTTCATGAATTGCGCAAACATTTTCTCTTTGGTCCTTATTTTGCGCAGCAGTTCTTGTTCTTTGGATTGCGTTTGCGCGGACAGACTAGTGGAAAACATTTATCATAGACAGTTTTAACTTTGAACAAAAAAGCATTATATGCGTCATTCACGTCTTTTAAAGACAGCACATCGTCCCAACTAGTTTCATACAACATGGAACGAAAACGGACATGTGTGGTGCATGCAGAGCTGCTACAACTAACATATTCAAATTTTCTTTTTTTCCCCGCACCATTACAGAGTGGAATCAGCTACCACCATCATCAGCAGTTGACACTGCTGCTTTAGAACAGGCCGTTCGTTGAATTGCTTTTGTTTCATGACTTGCCTTGTACAAATTTGTTTTGTGCTTATTGTGCCCCTCCTGCCAGGGCCCTTCACTGGAACTGCAGTATGCTCTAAATAAATAAATTACAGAGAAAGTGTTTCAAATATGCAATGCCTGGCAAGAGTTTATTCTCTAGGCAAGCTTGAGATAAACTATGGTTCAGTGCTGACTTAGGCACCCTTATGCAAAGTTAGCAGTAAGTGTACCAAAAGTACAAGGCATTTAATTCCCCGGAGTAATTGGAATACATGAGAGATATTGGTGAGGACAACAGCCCTATACCTGGCTTGAAAAATGATGATATTTCGTTTTTATTCATTATTCATTTTGTTCATTTATGTTTTATTAATTTGTGTCTGGAACTCACTACTAACAATCATCAAATCATCGAGTACAGAAGCATCATTCCATAAAAACTTGAAAAAGTGTGTACTTTTTAAATACCTTCATTTGCCATGCCAATGAACCCTGTGTTTATTGTGTACGGCTTTTATTGCTTGAGTGCTTTTATATAGTATTGTGTTCTCTTTTTGCGGTGCTCCTTAATACGTTTGTAAAATTGAGCATGCTCAATAAAATGTTTTGTTATGATTGTTTATTCCCACTGCACCTTTTTCCGGTATGCAGTTGCTATCTACCATATTTTATCATGCGCCATATACGAGGTGCCCCAGCTAAAAGTATCCAAGCTTTTAAAAAAACACAGAATGTCCTAGCTGCGTGAGACCAACTGAGGGTAGTTCAGAGTCATGTGACCTAGTCATACCTCGGCACCATGGGGGGTGTCCCAATAACATTCGCACTCACAGCCACTCACCCTCACATCCACTCACTCGTACTCACACTCATGTGCACTTACACTCGTTCGCATTCACCACTCACTCGCATTCATACTCATGTCAACTCACACTCGTAACCACTCGCATTCTCAACCACTCACTCACACTCGTACTCATGTCTACTCACGCTCTTAACCACTCGCACTCACGACTTACACTCATGACCACTTGCACTCACAACGATCACTCACTAGCAATCACAACTTCTCACTCACACCCGCGTCCACTCACACGCACGACCACTCACTCACATGTGAGCTGATATGAGTGCACTCAAGAGTGAGTGTGCCGACCTATGGACCTAGTCTGCAGTTTTTTTTCGTGCTTCAAAGTTAATTAATTAGTTCAGCATAATTAGCTAACTTCATTATTGAATTGAGGAACAAAGTGTCAATGTAGAAGTTGTAAATTGCCTAAAAAAAATCGCTAGCAGCGCTGTTTCCATCAAGGTACGATTTACACCAAAAGAGTCATTATGCATTGGAGAAAAGGAGCAAGCACATATGCCAAGCATGGAAAGCTGGTCTCTAGATGAGAGAAGCTTGCACTTTCAGATCATCTATGCTTAGGACCTACCAACAAAATCACAGATTGCAGAAAATATGTGGCTGCCACATCCATCTCAGATTACACACAGAGCAGTGGGTGCAATATTACTAACGCCTACTGTTTGCACTCGGAACTGTTTAACACTAGTACTTTGTGTGGACGTATCACCATTCCTGTGTCCAATATAAGATAAGACAACAGGCATATGCCATCATGAAACTGTTTGCAACAATGTCTAAAGGAAATGATCTTACAGCCCAATGCACTGTTCTAGGTTACCTGACTCCAGCTCCCTTATTTCAGTTTTGCGACAACGTCATCCGTAACTGCAGCTTTCATGAGAGGTGTGAGATAGATATGAGTCTGACGATTCAGCAATTTGAAAAAAATTGTGCCACAACCTAAGACGAAGAATGGGCACAATGAGTACGGGCTGTCACGACAATTTTTGCAGTAAACCACGAAAATATACGCTCAAAACCTACATCATACAAAAACCACTCCGCCGTGGACTTTACACGAAACCCGTTAAGAGAAAAGACTCAAAAAAGCGACAGTTACACAGTCAAATCACCGACAATCAAAACAAGTGCCACCAATGCTGGCTTGAAAGGCCAGGAATCTCACTCTACCGCTGAACCACTCACCGATAATTTTCGCACATATGCAGGCCAGGCAAACGTTGCTACAATACACTTGGGCCAGGAAAGACGCGGCGCTGCATTTCTGCATTCACTAGAGAGCCTGCATGTAAAAAGACGGTGGCGCGCAACATGTAGGCTCCCTAGCATTCACCCAGCGGGGCGTCTGTTTGGGCGTCATGGCAACAGCAGACAACACCTTGGCAACATTGCATTTGTCGGGAACGGGCGTGAGCAACACTGAACTTGGCTGCAGCGTCTGTTTTGGCAACATTGCACTTGTCGGGAACATAACCTCACTGATGCACAACTGCAGGAAGTGTCTGGACACATTGAAGACATAGTGTCCAGGCAACCGGATAGGGAGTGGACATATGATGCCCTCGTGGGGGTTTTCCAAGGGGAGTTAGAGAAGGCCCAAAGAAAAAAGGGAAGAAGAAAGAGAAGACACACGCCAAAAAGCTGGTGGGACAGGGAAGTGAAGGCAGCCATAGCGCGACGACAGGAGGCATCCAGGGAACACAGATTTGCAAAGAAAAGGGGGGCCCCACCAGACGAAGTGGATGCAAAATGGAATGAATACCTTGAGAGCAAAAGGGAAGCAGCGACATTGGTCCAAGCCAAAATAGGAAAGGCAGGAGTCCAGTGGATGATGGAGGTAAATAAGAAAGATAGGAATGCTGCAAAGAGGTTTTGGGAGCACATAAGGCTACAGGGGAAGAGAACAGAGGGCATCCAACACACTCTGACCACACAGGATGGAAAAAGGGTAGAGGAAGCACAAGAATTTATCAGACAAACAATTGAAGCAGCATTTGCAGAGCCTGTGGCGGATGGTCTAGGGGAGAGCAGGGACAGCAATGGGGCAGGGGAGGAAGGGCCTAGGGAGAGAACAGCAGGAGACTGGGACAGAATAGAAGGCAAGGTTCCCATCGGAACAGCGACAGGACCAGACGGCATACCTATGAGATTAATTACCATACTAGGCAAAAAAAGCAAACTGAAATTACGACAGATCATTGAAAAAGTAGTAGAGGGAGGAGACGTTCCAAAAGTGAGCAGGATGAGACTAATATACAAAGGCAAGGGAAGCAGGGACAACATTAAATCCTACCGACCAATTACGGTCACATCAGTTTTTTACAGGCTAGCAATGCAGATGGTGAAAATGAGAATGGAAGAATGGGCAGAGCGTGAGGAGATCTTGGGAGAGTTGCAGAACGGTTTCCGAAAGGACAGACGGTTGGAGGACAATCTATTTGTCATAACGCAGTGTATAGAGCTAGCTGAGGCAAGTCGGAGGCCTCTATGGATGGCATTTTTAGACATTAAGGGGGCATATATGACAATGTGAATCAGGAGAAACTTTGGGACCAATTGAAGGGATATGGCGCTGATAGAAATCTGGTTGAATATCTACGTGTATATTCAGACAATGAGGTCGTAGTAACCTGGGAGGGAGAAACTACAAAACCAGCAAAAATTAAGAGAGGGCTAAGGCAGGGCTGCCCACTATCACCTCTACTTTTCATGGTATATGTGAGCCAAATGGAAAAGAGGTTGGAAGAGAGTGGGGTAGGAGTTGACGTGAGTTATATGCAGGATGGTCAGAAGGTAAACCAAGTGCTGGCTGGACTAATGTATGCGGATGGTATTGTTCTAAGTGTACATTCAATGGACGTCCGAGGTATGTCCTTTACTGGATATACGGATATCCGTGGGAGATCCACCAACGTCCAACGGCTCTCGCACGGACCTCCGACGGAGGTACAAATATAATTATTTAGACTGCCGACAGATATCCATCTCGGATATCCGCCGGTGGATCTTTTGAGGATATTTGCAGGTAATGCATTCTTCACCATTATGAGGCAAGCCAGAACTACAACCACCAATCAATGCACCTCCCAGGGCCACTGAGCTTATTAAAAGCCCGCAGAGTGTCTGAAATCGGACATACACCTTGCTATATGTAATATGCATGAATCTGTAAAGCAATCGACCAAAATGGCAAAGCATATCAGTCGGGATGATTTTATTATGACATAAATGCAGTCTTCAGTCTTCATGAGGAATTCATCAAGCCGGCCATACACAGCAGCAGGAAGGATACTGTACAGACCATGATAAATTTGTAGACAAGCCGGGGACGTCTTCTGCAGAAAACAGTAAACATTAAGTTGAGAATATGTCATTAAAGCAAGCGAATTTGACAGACACCATTCAGTTGTATGCAGTAACTCCACCGTGCCAAGTAAATTAGTCATCTGCAGCTCCGAAAGCATGTTTACACCTTGAACAACTAGCAAGTTGTAAGCAACAGAGGTGACAATATTTCTTGCAATACAAAATATTTTGCTTTTCCAAAAAAACTTCAAGAACAAATGCCCCACTGCAAAGCTTTGTACCAGTTCATGAAAAATGCGTTTACATTGCAAGCTTGAAGGAATTGGTGAGCGCTACAAAAACACGGAAAAGGGATGAACACACAGGATGAAGCGCTTTCTAACAACTGTTTAATCTCAGAAGAAACATGACTATATACACACATTTGATGTCATATCATACAGAGAAGAGGGAGGAACACACGCGCTGACAAGAATGAAGGAAAAACAGGTAAAAACTATGCGCGCTTACAACAGCCGAAGATTACTATTCTTGAGGTAGGTTAATTCTGTTCCCCCTAACATCACTGAAGGGGAGCTGACGCATTGCTTATCTGGTTTGGTTTGGTTTGGTTTGGAGCAACGTGCATTGCAAAAGCTTCGATAATTTCTCGTTCCCGTCAGTTTCTAGCCCTACCTATTACCTTGGTTTTGCATTTACAGTGTGTGAAATGAGGTGCCAGATTCCCGGATTTCACAAGTTGTTCACATGATCTTTTGTGTTCCCGGAGCCTCTTAAGGCATCTTCCTGTTTTCCCTACGTAAGTTAGTTGGCAGCTGAGCGGAATGCTGTAAATGACGTTTTTGTCTCACTCTACATAGGTGTTTTCGTGTTTGATGTTGCACCCAGGTTTCTTGTTGTGGTCTTCATTCTCGTTGACCTTTTTACACATTCCAATGAGCTTATTGGGAGCTGAAAAAACCACCTGGACTTTGTACTTGTTAGCTGTCCTCCTTATTCTGTTAGAGATATTGTGAACATACGGCATCACGGCAGGGCGTCCCTCGTAGCTCGTTTTCTTAGTTTTGTGGGACCCAGTAACTTCTCTTAGTAAGCTTTCAGCAGTACAGCAAAGTAACTGCTCCGGGTAACCGCTCTCCTTCAATCGGGAGACCTGTTGGTCTACGCTGTGAATTATCAGCCATTCCAGAATTGTAAAGCGAGCTGTAGCTACGTCTTGCCTGAAACCAGCTATAAATAAATCTTGCCCCCACTCGATAATTCACAGCGTAGACCAACAGGTCTCCCAATTGAAGGAGAGCGGTTATCCGGAGCAGTTACTTTGCGGCATTTCCTTCCTCCATGGACCTGGCCAACACGGCTTCCCGCTGCTCAAGAGAAGGTTCTTGCTGCAGAGCCACAGGGGGCGGCTCTTTCTTGCATTCCCACAGGATATCAAAATATATCCGCAAGAGGTGAAGCCGGAGTGTAAATGGTGTAGGCATCCGGCGACATATGGTCATATCCTGTGGAGAAACAGGAAACAGCGAAAGGAAAGCTAAAGGCTTCGAGTAAGGCCTTCCCTTCGCACGTAGTTTCGTCCTTCTGACCTGCATACCGTCCCGCCGACTATACATGTCTAAAAACTGAAATTCTGCGTCGTGCGGACTATCTGTGTGTGCAGACTTTACATGATTTTTATTTTTTCAGATCGTTTATTCAGAGCCGGAGAAGCCTACCGGTGGTTATAAAGGGGAAAAAAAAAAAAAAGTGCCCCGTGTGGACGCCTACCACATGTTACCATGCTAAATAACGTAGCAAAATCAGCTTTGGCCCTGCGGGTTATACACCGGTTGAAAACTATACCTCTGTCGACCGTAATGACTTGTAAAATAGAGCAAATAAAGTTTATCCTATCCTATCCTACAGTACCTCTTTCTCGCAGTTTCACGTTATAGTTTCACTTATGTTTTCATCTTGACAACAGTCCAAAGAAAACGGAGCCTCCACAGGCATGAAGAGCCAGTTTGGCTTGAAGATAAAGCCACGTTTTTTTTTCACAGTTCGTGTGCACTAAATCAGCCTTGAGTGGTACCATGTGTCAATATAAAAACCGAGCACCGTGAAGCAGAGGAATTTATGCTATCATTAATCCGGAATATGGTCAGGTTTCCTTGTTTCAATCTAGCCAAGGTGTCTAGTGAGCTGCTGTCCTCAAGATCACCAGCTTTTTCATCTTTCCTCAACGTTGGCTTCCCTCAACTATTTCAGGCTAAATTCCCTAACCACTGAAGAGTTGGAAAAATGTAGTGACTGAGAGTCATGGACAGTATACATGAACCATGAACAGGAAAAACTTCACTGAAACAGTGAACACTGCATTGAAAACAAATTCACTCTACCTGTATTAGAGAGCTTATTTTTTCCCCGAAGGAAATCCAGCTTCAAGCTGCAATTAATGAAGCAATTGCTCTCCTCTTCCAGCTTTTCAAAGGGACACATGAAAGTTGGCCTGTATCGACAAATTACTGTCACAGAGACATTCTGTGCACTGAAAGCAGACCCGTTATAAGGTATCGCCATAACCAGTCGCTCTCACAAGCAAAAGACAGTTTTTAACCCACAAATCCCCGAGCCTAGAATACACTGCTATTCACTTCCAAATAGTGACCATGGAGTCCTTTTCACCATCGTCATTTGTTTACCCCTAAAGCCCCCTTGGGCATTCCATAAAGAGGGAGAACAGATGGTAATAACGGGTTACAAAAATAAAGTACACAAACATAAATTGCAAGCACAAGTAAACACAGTTGTCAACACCTTACAGACATGAAAATGAAACAAGGCAATGAGAAAGTAAATAAGAGGGCTTAGAACAGGAAATGTGGAGAGTAGTTGTTCAACAAGAAGTGTTTAAATTTTATGGGATTTATTTCGTTGACAACACTGTCGACATGATCATTCCACTCCGCTATGGCAGTAGGCAAAAATTACTTATTGAAAGCATTGTATGGACCATGAATGCGCTTAACACTTTGGAATTTGAACAAATATTGTGAAGATCTTAGTTGAGGCAGGAGTAGGCTCTCACACAAGTGGGGAAATTATGATATAGTTTCTAAATAGGCAAAGTCCTGCCATCGTATGACGAGGTGCCAGTGGAGTCAGACCAATGGAAGTTTTGATATTATATAGTAACGCTAAGCCGGGAAAATGCGCTGCTCAGTTTTGTACTGCCTCTAATGCCTGCATTGGGTACTCTTGATGGGAGTTCCAAACACATCTTAACCTCATGCATTCTTCATGCAGGCAGTGAACTTTGTCAGCCCATTTTTAGGACTATGCACTTCACGATTTCCTGTGTTACATCATTACTTGCAGATGCACCTTAGCACGCATTTAATGGCCGCATTTTATGTTCTCACCTTTTTATTTCTTTTACCTTTTTTGCACCACTCTCCTTCTGGCTTTTATCTTCCAAGTTCTCTTCCCAACACAGAGTAGCATGCCAGCGATTTTTAAATGGTTATGGGGGAAAAAAATTCCTGATTTTTAAATCCAATTTCTTCAGCAAATGAGTCTTTTGCTGTCAGAAAAATCGTTAAAGCAAGATATCGAGTTTTACTAAGAATAAAAATTGGATGTAGTAGTCTTCAGTATCCTTTCAAACCCCCAAACGGACACATTTCCTTTCAAAAACAGTACCACAATGGTCATTTAGCACCGTATTGCTATCTGTCAGCAAACCAAAAAATGCTTTGGACAATCCCTACTCGCCTTAAAACGGGCAGGGTGCCAGAAAACACACAACAAGAAAACAGCACAGCCAGAAAACAACAAGGCAGTCTCGTTGTAAGCCAGAAATGACAATTGGCTTATGATCAGCTTGGCTTCTCCACCACCACAAGGGGGTTAAAAACAGTCACTACCTTCTTCATCTCATGTTTCCACTAAAGATGCAAAACTGAATTAATTCTGCTCCTCCCAAAGAAAATGCTTTAGAAAGCAGCCTTGTTTCCTGACGAGCACCCGCCCAAAATTAGTAAGCAGTGTGGCGGTCAGCACAGAACAAACTAGCATAAGCAGTGCTAGCTTCATCGACGAAAACGAGCTAGGTGGCCAACATGTCATGCCTTATATGTGTGCCAACGGACTCCATGCTAGGCACTCACAGTACTGTCGCGGATCACAGCAGATCACCATGTTAATTTCAGGAGGTCTTTTTCCCTCACTTTGCCAATTTCTTGGTGTTCCCTGTTTGCCTCAGGCCCTGCTAGCTTTGCAAATTCCTCACAAATCAAGCACTTTACGTCACAAATTCACAGACACAAAATGCAATGAATGGAACTGAGATGCTTTTATATATACACGAGGATGACATTTCCCCAAAACCAGTGCACTTTCACAACTTGGAGTTCAGTTTGGTTGGACGCTGTTTCTCTCTATGCTGCAGCTGGAATTTGCCAAAAGCATTTCGATAGTTCCTTTCAGTTCCATCATTGCTTGCATGTGTTTTGTTTCTTGCTCCATTACTTTCTGCAAGATCTTGAACCTGCGATGCGTTGCTTGACACGTCGTGACCTCGGGGTAGTACACTTCAACCATCAACGCGGCGACATCCAGCAAGATCCTGGCAAAGCGAGGGTCCGTGAGGTTCTTCGTGACGAACAACATGAGGTCGTCCAACTCCTTTCCCGACCGGCCCGCCATGGCCGATCTGAGGGCTCGCCTCCGGATCAGCTCCTGCATCACGGCGACGGCAATCTGCGGCTCCCTCGTAAACCTGGCGTCTCGCAGGGCGCAGGTGAGCGCCTTCGAGACCTCGAACTTCCTAAGATAAGTGTTGTACTTGGCCATTTTCTGCATCGTTCTCTCTGGGACGACGGCGTCGCCTTCGCGCGGCACGTAGCCCGGGTCACCGTGAGCCGCCGTGAAGTAGGAAGACACGCGCCTGCGCTTCGGGGGGGCGGCTTCTTTGGCGATCTCGTTCTTTCTCCTCTGCACCGAAATGAGCCCCGACGTCATGCCGACCACGAGAACCTTGTCCTGGGGCGAGATATCCATCGAAAGGATGGGGCAAGGGTAGTCGAGCGTGTGAACCACCTGATACGTGGCCACGTCGAACACCTTAACGTGCCGGTCGAGCGAGCCCGAAAGCAACCGCTGCCCGTCGCTGGCCAGCTTCAGGCAGGTCACGGTCTTGTGATGCTGCGTCACCTGCGCGAGCATTCGACCCGCCACGACATCCCACACCCTGATGTGGGGGCCTCCGGCCGTGAGGAAGACGCCGCCTGTGGGAAACATGAGCACAGACTCGACGGGGGCGCCGTGGTTGACGTCGACAACCTGGTCAGCGGTCCTCAGGTCAAACACCTTCGCGTGATGGTCGTACGAACCGGAGAGGACGATGTCCTGGTTCGCCTTGCAGACGGAGCCCGAGCGCACGTAGTCGTCGTGCGCGTCGATGGACAGCACCTTCGCCTGGCCAGGGATGTCCCAAAGCGCGACGGTGGAGTCGTCGGAGAAGCTCAGAAGCTGCGTGCCGCCGCGGGCGAAGGCGACGCGCTGTGTGGGGCGCTTGTGACCCGCGAACTGCCTCAGCAGGGCTCTCGTCTTGACGTCGAAGAGCTTCACGGCACCGTCCTCGCCTCCGGCAGCGATCAGCTTGCCATCCGCACGAAATATGCCGCCGCAGGCCGCTTTGGAGAACTTGGCGAAGCGGCTGGTGATCTCGCGACTGACCGGGTTGAATACCTGCACCCTGGAGGAGCAGGTGATCGCGAATGAGTGAGGCTCTTCGGTCAAGATGTCAACGTTGTTGATGGCTGCGATGTCCTTGATAGTCACAGGCAGAGACAATCGCTTCCAGTAGAGAGTGTCTTCGGTTACTTTAACGCCCGCACGTGGGTAAGAATAAACACGCACAGCTTTGAAATCCGCCATCTTGAATAATACGATTTGGATTTGGACAACGTCTTGGCTGGTCCTGGCCCATCATGCGGCTGCATAGCTGAGAGCAACGCAGATCTGGTGGCATGTTTTCTTCGCTACAATGGTGCGGAAGATACTGATGTGCGTGAATCACCATAAGGTATTCACCTACGACCGCTAAATAATTTATTATAAAATATTATGTAATAAAATAATATAATAGAATTTCTCTGTCACGCTATGTCGGTTTCGGTTTCAACCAAGACCTACTGAACTACAGACCTGCACAGATCAGCAAACTTCCATGTCGGCAAAGTGTGACGGGCGCTGTATGCGCGCCGTGCTTGGGAGGCGCACGAAACCACGGCCCATAGTTCTTTCCTTCCTCCATGCCACGGCCCTTTCTCCATGCCATGGCCGGTCTCGAGGGGGGCATAGAGTTTCTTACTATTACCTAGAGGGAAAGCTGGCGGCGCTGCACTTCAGGCACCATGGACGCCCAAAGCATCATGGGGCGGTGAGCTACTTGTTGCGGCACAGTCGTAATTTTTCGGGAACCCGGAGCGGCACTACTAAGACGTTTCATTTCGAAAACGCTGTTCGTGTGTGCGCAGACGACTTTCGCGCGAACGCAGTGGGCAAAACCCATAGTAGTGAAAACGCGACGATCGACACACGACGCCAATAAAAGGTTTCACTTTCCCGAAATGCCATTAAAAAACCTCTTATAGTATTTAGGCAACAAAATCTTTTTTGAAAACATATTTACTTTTAAAAACGCGCCTGTTAATTACGAAATATTAGTTTTTATAGTGTTCACTACTTGGCCAATAGGAGAGCGAGTCGTCTCTTATTTTGGGCAAACTTTGCACTTAAATGCTTTTCTGCTCGTTTGTTGCAATCATTAGACAAGATATTGAATGTTAGGACGTTTGTAGTTATCAAACAGCCTTATTTTTTGATTATTTTTTGGCCAAAAGTTGCAGTTCCGCAACAAGTAGCTCACCGCCCCATGATGCTTTGAGCGCCCATGGTGGCTGAAGTTTTTTTTTCCTCCATGGCTGAAGTGGTCTCGAGGGGTCGCCATGCAAACTCCCATAGACGGGCTGCCAGCTTTCCCTCTAGGTAATAGTAAGAAACTCTATGGAGGGGGGCGAGCGCGCGCCCCCCTCGAGTACGGCCGTGACGAAACGCGAGGAAAACCATTTGAATCCGCTAGGGGCGCTGCAGTCTGGAATAGAATAGAGTTTAGAAGGGAGCGAGTTGGAATTAAGCGGCATCGGCTGCGCCTGGGGTACTGCCGCATGTCAAGTGCGCAAGTGCGCCCCTATCTACGAAAAGACAGCAGTGCTTTTTCGCCACAAGGACAAGTTGACGCGCGAAGTCATGGAAGCGTATTTTATCCACAATCAAGGAACAAAGTGCGTCAGCCACCCTTCCTTGACATTATGAAAGAAGCCAACAGCCACAGAAACCAAGGCCTTGTGGCGAAAAAGCACTGCTGTCTTTTCGTAGATAGGGGCGCACTTGCGCACTTGACATGCGGCAGTACCCCAGGCGCAGCCGATGCCGCTTAATTCCAACATGCCCCCTTCTAAACTCTATTCTATTCCAGACTGCAGCGCCCCTAGCGGATTCAAATGGTTTTCCTCGCGTTTCGTCACGGCCGGACTCGAGGGGGGCGCGCTCTCGCCCCCCTCCATAGAGTTTCGATTGACAAAGAAGACTATCTTGCCTCCCACATGACATAGTTTCTTTTGAACAGGTTTTTTTTTTGTTTTTTTAAAGCATGAAGTGCTTTTAACTCCCGTTGTCGGTAGTGTGGTGACGTCACGCCGAGACCGAGAGCCAACATCCGGGCACTGAATTCACTCATCCGGGCACTGAAACCAGAGCATCCGGGCTATCCGGGCACCGTACGAGGTTTAACGAGACTCTCCAAGAGAGAGGGCCGCGCTTCCGCGCCGTCCCCAAGGATGGCGCTGCGGTCCCACACTCACGCATGTAAAAGACATGAAGGTTCCCCCTTTTTGGCAGGAGAGAGTATTCGAACGCGCTGCAGATACGTTCTTGTCAGGCCTGCGTCTCGTGGTGTCCGCGTACGCTTCTGCATCGTCCTGCATTTAATTGCCGCCACTATCACAGCTGCTTAAGCAGAGCAATGGAGCCTGATGAAAGGAGAGATAGGAAGCGTCTTGCGGAAAGCGATCGCTTTGCGAGTGATACGCCACAGCAGAAGACTGCTCGCCCCTGCCGACAACGCCATGATTATGCGGCCGCTCCCGAAAGCTACCATGCCGCCACGGTTCGCGGCTGCTTATCTAATGGTGTCTTCGACTGGTCGTTTCAGATCGCTCTAGAGCGCTCTGAGATGCAGCCGCACGTTCGGCTGGTCGAAATCAAGCCCTCTACATTCGGCTGGTTCTTTCAGAGCGCCCGCCTCCAGCTCAGAGCGCTCTGAGGCGCTCCGAGAAAAAAGTCGGAGCGGCCCCGAGATGTGTTCACGTGACAGAGCCACTTCCGCCGGGCAGCGATACAGGCTACAGATTCGGCGGCGTGGGCGGTGCAGACTGCGTGATTGCTGTCGTTGACACCAGCGGCAGCGGCGGCGCCACTGCGGTATGGCGGTTCCGGAAGTTACGTCCTTTTTCTGCTTCCTGCGCTTTCGCTCTGAAAACTTGCTGACCATTCGGCTTGACTAAAGTCACTGGAACTCAGAGTTCCAGTGACTTTAGGCTTGACCGGTCTCGCTATGCGCTCAGAGCTAGAGCGGCTCTCACTTTGCCAAATCCGAACCGGATCGTGGGAGCGACCAGTCGAAGACACCATTAGCCTGCACTGTTGCAGGCGATCGCTTCGACGCAACAAGAAGAGTGAGGTGTGGTGTGGTGTCTTGAACACTAGACCCATTTCATGATTTTGACTAGTACCATCTACAACCAACGCGTTATGCCCGTAAACATTTCATGCTTACTCTACTCTCGGTTACGGGAGAGGCAGAGATTTTTTTCCTGCATATATTCCAAGCTCTGTCTTTCAATAAAATGAGTTGCTAGTCAGCGCTGTTCCCCCTAAGATGAAAACAGCTAAATTATGTTGGCTGCTTTTTTTTTAGTCTGTTATCCTGAAGTGAATCACAACTTACTGACTCAGAGTATGAGAAAGGCGATAAATAATTATTATCGCTTTCTAATGCGATCACCTTGTCTATCAGCCTCCCTCTGCGCACACAGGAAACGAAGAAGCATTACTGCAACATGTGGGTCCACACAAACAGGGAACTTGAATGTAACAGCATGCTTAATTATAATTTTCCACTCTTGCTCGCTCATGTCGACTAGTCTTCTGGTGACAAGTGTTTCAGTTTGGGCATGAAATTAGCGATTATGTTCTCATATAACAATTTATAACTCTTACAAGTGCTCGTAAACGTACCCTGACACTGCGACCATGCAGAGCTGTGCCAGCGATCGAACGAGACGCCGCCGTACGTGGCCGTGGTGTCGCCGTTTCGGCAGCTGACGGCAGTGACCATATACGCCTTAAGTGCTAGATATGCATTCCAGTGAGGCTATAAAAATGATCGAGCGGGCAGCAAAGTGCGCCCCCTCTCAACCAGCTCCGAAAAGCCCCTATAGCTACCACTCTGACAACGACCATAACAGAACAAAGATCCGAAAAAGGGTTACGTGCGCGGACAAGCGGGGCAGGTCTCCACAAACGTAGCCATGAAGAAGTTTATGCAAGAAAATTATATCTGCCCTCACAATGACAATTATGAGAAGGGAGCTGCAGTGAGTTAGTCCGTCAGGAACTGCAGAGCTAGAAGTTGTGCAAGAAAACCGATTTTGAAATAATGCGTGATGGATGGATGGATGGAAAAACTTTATTTTCGTCAGAGAGCATGTGTGGACGATTCCGTGTTAGATGGCCATCAACCCGTGGCTGACGGCGACCTGGGTGGCCCACTCCACGGCCCTGGTCTGGACGACCGGGTCTGAGCTGGCCAGCACGGCCTCCCACTGCTCGAGGGAAGGATCACGCATAATATCCGCCGGTGGCGGTGCTATGCTACAGCTCCATAATACGTGGTCATAGGTTGCCAATTCGTGACACCATTTGCACTCCGGCTGAATGTCCGGGTAGATTTTGCTCAATACGTATGGGTTGAAGAAACATCTGGTCTGCAATCGGCGCCAGACACATTCCTGCGCCTTCACCAATTGCTTGTCCGGGGGTGGGTAAATCCTCCGGTTAAGTCTGAAATGAGTAGTAATGTCATGAAAGGATACCAGCCCATCTCTCGTGGACCTTCCCGGGACGTCCGGCTCACCTACTCGGCTGACGAAACCTCGAGCATTCATGTGAGCCGTCTCGTTCCCAGGGTGCCCAGAGTGTGCAGGTACCCAGACAATTTCCGCCTCTGTAATCCCTCGCTCCGTGGCCCGATTCAACAACCGCGCCGCTGTGACAGATATTCTGCCCCTCGCCAAATTTCGGATGGCTGTTTTTGAATCGCTGAAGATCAGGTCAGCATTACTACTAGTCATAGCTAGTGCTATTGCCGCTTCCTCTGCAGTTTCTGGGGAGCGGGTTTTGACTGATCCAGAGGCGATCAAGTGGCCCCGCCCGTCCACCACCGCAATTGCAAATGCATCCTTGTTCTTATACTCGGCGACATCTACATAGACTGCCCCGTTGTACTTCCCGTACTTAGCATGTAAAGCTTTGGCTCTTGCCTTCCTGCGGTCCTCGTGATGTATTGAAAACTTGAGCTGAACTCGGTTTTGTCACAGTTCTGCTTGCAACTGCCATTCAAACAACAGATGCATACTCCAAAAAATTGGATGATGGTTTAGCATGGTTAAACCTGGTAAAAAGCGATAGCTTCATCTTCCGTCTCTTCTGCACTTTGCCGCCACATGATTTCATTTCAACGGCGGTCTCTGGCTTACTTCAGCCAAGTCGACTCGTCCATCTCTAGCCGGGGCTCACACCGTGCCGGGGCTGCAACGCCAAACGCCTCTTTTATACCGCCTGTTCCGTATTTATCTGTCCGTGTTAGAAAAAATTCTCCTGCGCAAACTACTGGACTATCTGGGCTCAAACGTCGACTACAAGGTAGCTTATGATCGTCTTCGTCTTTCGATAAGTAATTTAACATCTAAACTTGCCTGTATTTTCTGGAATCGGCGAAAAACTGCATTCGACTGCGGCAGAACTTTTCGTCCAGGCGAGCAAAGAAGCCAGTTTGACAGGCTGCGCCATCTGGCGAGCGGTGAGGGAACCGATGTCACGGCTTGGGGCAGGAATGGCTTCGAAGGTGCGTGTCGCCAGCTCGTTGAAATTATTACGATCTTGCGCAGCAGCGCGGTTCCCTGGGGCACAGCACGAACACAAACCACAGGGCTAAAAGGAAGCTCCCGTAACGTCCGGACCGAACCATCGAAAACAGACAGCATTGAAAACAAGATGGAAAACAGAAGTGACCAGCTCCCGTTTATTAGTGTCTTGGATGTTGTTGTAAACATTGTTCTGGGTTATTTTTAGAAAGAAGAATGATATTTCTTTCCGATCGTATTAATTTCAAGGAGCAGACGACACGCACATTCGAAGAAACCGCGCGAGGTGCATTTCGCCCCAAGCCGTGACATCGGTTGCCTCACCGCTCGCCAGATGGCGCAGCCTGTCAAACTGGCTTCTTTGCTCGCCTGGACGAAAAGTTCTCCCGCAGTCGAATGCAGTTTTTCGCCGATTCTAGAAAATGCAGACAAGTTTAGATGTTAAATTACTTATCGAAAGACGAAGACTATCATAAGCTACCTTGTAGTCGGCGTTTGCGCAGGAGAATTTTTCGTAACAGGGACAGATAAATACGGAACACGCGGTATAACCGCCTCGCCTCCTCTCCGTTGTATTGCGCATGCGCAGCTGGCGGAGCGCGGTGCCGACACGGCCGCCGCAGCCACGCTAACAGTACGAAGTGCCTGGAAGAACGAGGCCACGCCCCTCATCCCAGCTGCGGCGGTGCCATGACAACGGCTGTGCTCTTCGGCACCGACACGGCTGAGCCGAAGCCACGCTGACGGCTTGAAACCTGTCGCGGTGAAGCTCTCGCTTCAAAAGCGGCGAGCATATGAACAGGTAGAGCTTTAAGACCTTTTCAAAAAGAGGTCCATGGGCGCCGCCCTATTGGGTACGGGGCTGTGCTCGTAGTACAGGAAAGAGTTGGAGATGAAGCTCCCCCACGTTCTCCGCACAATCCAGAGAACCGGCTTTCCCGAGGGTCGTGAAAAGGAAAATAATGTAGTGTATTTGAGCTTTAGGTCGTGCGCTTTTTTCTTTTTCATCATCATCGTCATCATTTTATTTCGCGAAATCAATACATCAGAACTTGATTGGACCCATAGCCAGCTCGGCTGGTGAAAGGTCCAAATACAAAATATTCACAAAAGAAATGGCAGACATTCAAACTACATGTACAAAAGGACGTGACGTGTTGTCCTGATGTTAAGGCCGGGCACGCCTTGTTTGTCTCTGCAGCTACTACGCCTTGTGGTGTTTGTGCGGTTGTGGCTGAGCATTCTAATCATTCAGAATAAATAATTGAGCGTGTTATGGTACGTTTGAGCCGACACAGAATGATCCGACGCATTCAGAAAACAGGACATGTGCTGACCTATGCTCTGTATACACTTGCTCTTTTCGGTCTTGTGTCATTTTATTAAACCATTAACCAGCTATGCTACAAGTTCTGAGCCGACATGTCTGTTGTTTATTTAAAACTTTTTGGTATGTGAAGTTCTTATTTGTGATGGTCATCAATGCTTTTTTTTGGTTGTCCTCTGATTGTCCTTTCAGGGAATTTTTTCTGGAAATTTGATGAGTAAAATTTGCAAAAAGAGAATTTTTGTGAAGATTCAGAGAATCTTCTCAACAGAAAGGGTCACTTTTTCCAAATTGACAAAGTTTTCAATCTGCTGCAGGGCAAAAGGGCCTGAACTATAGGAATTAATCTTCAGGTCTGACTGAAAGAATTTTTGGTTACAGCATGGGATATCACTGCATTTGCAAGAAGTGACAGTGCCTTGATAGTGACAAGGAAAAAAAAAAATTCAAGTTGTGAAGTGACAAATTCCAGCCGGTTGTGAGCTTCGGAGACGGGGCCAGGCCACCAGCTCAGAACCTTACCGAGAGGATACGGTAATCATACGCGCTGTCTTGTACGTAACCGGCTGAGGATAATGTGCAGTGTCCAGAGACCTGGGCATCTGACATTTCTATGTTGTGTAATGTATGTTTTTTCTCTATATGTCGTACGCACTTCAAACAACTATGCATTTAACTTCCGTTTAAACAGTAAGGCAGCAATGTATGCAACATCTCAAAGTCTGCATGCACAGTATTTGCTGCTTTGTGACGATTAACGACGCTGTTAAAACTTTGAGCTCTTATCATGGACTAACTGTTTTTGGCCTTGAGCATTCATTTGCGGGGCACGTGCAGCAAGACATGTGGAGGAGGCTAGTGCGTAAGTTGTAAGGGACACGTTGTAGGGGTCCCTGTGACTGAGAGAAGAGATGGAGGTGGAAATGTGGTGGAGAGAACCGCAGGCGCATGCCACGCACGGTGTGCGCTACCGTACAAAAAACCAAAAGTAAGATGGAAGTATATTTCATGACTATGGTATAAAGTTATCAAACAGCAGTTCGAGGAACGCGCCAGCACCGAAAGAGAATTGAAAGGCAGTTCTGGGAATCAATAACGGCAACATTACGCGCGGAGCGAAAAAAAAAAAAAAAACTGAAAACGGTGGGCGGCTACCGCGCAAGCGCGAGCGCTCTAAAACAAAACCAAAATTCGCAGAAGCAGCCTCGAGAAAGCTGGCAACCAGCGCAGATACTAAACTGCGCCCTCGCGAGCGGCGGCTGGCAGTATCGAAAACAACATGGCAACGAGGTGATAGAAGCCGTTGGCGGCTGCTCGCAACCTCCCAGAACGAGCTCGAAGAACCTGTGCATCGCGTCGTCGGGGGTACCGAAATGCTATCGGTCCGAACTTGGGTTCAACCATCAGCATGGCTCGCTTTTTGGACTTTGGACTGTCAACGGGATTACTTCTTTGCCTCTCAACTTGGACGAGCGCTCTTGGTGAGTGTCTTTTTCGTTTTTTTCTTTTTTGCTCTACTGCGTGGGCAGCTGACCTCCGTGCCGGCGGCCCGTTCTACGAGTCATTAGCCTTGCATTTCGGACTGGAAACGTATCGGCGATCTCTTTCGTCGCTTGCGCGAGTCGGACGGAGAAGAGGAAAACGCGGCGCGTCTGCTCTTGCGCCTGTCGCGCGGGGTTTATTTGCGGACCGCCGGAGGCTGGGTCGCGCGCATCGACACGTGACGGGTGCGCTCGCGTTATCAGATTTCATTATGTGGCAAAATTTATTTCATCAGACACGCGTCGTTCATCGTTTGGGCACGGCAGTGAGTGTTATCGGTCGGCAATGCCGAAAAAGGCAGACGCGCGCCGTGCGGCGGGCCGTCTGCTGTCCAGAATGAGCGAGCGAGGAAAATATCAAGAGAATCGTGTGGAAAGCATAGCTTACGCTACTTTCGTGGCCTGTCACCCCAAAACATGCCAAGTTTCGTGCTCAAGAACTTGTGGCGAAGTGGCGCTGCTTTCTCGTGCTACAGTAAAGTTTAGGGAGAGTGCGATTACGTCTCACGCCACTGCCCGCACCATGTGAGTGCTGTCAAGCAGAAGTTTATTTTATTACAAAGACTCTTTACAATTTGGTTGGCCGTTTATGGTGGGCTGGCTTGAGCCTTTTAAAAGTTGACGGGCGCAATGGCCCTGCCGTGTCTTTAAAAGAGTTCCTCACTTGACAGCGAACTGCAGATGTGATAAGAGAAAAAGAAAAAATTATTGCTTCTTGTCAAGAGTGGACGCAGTGGCTAGGACGAACATTTTATGCTTCTTTTTCGGTGTCCTTCGACCTTAGCGCATACGCGGCTCACGGTAGTGTTGCGAGCTGCTTGTCGCCCTAGCAACCGTGTTGTGTCATCAACAAGTAAGGGGTTTGGCTGTTTTTAGAGATGGAGGAAACGCGCCTTGAACGACATGTCGCTCCGATCGGTTGCAGTTTGTTCTCATCGCCTGGTGTTCTATTCTTTTGTCGCTTTTTTCTCTCCTCAACAGCTAAGCTTCACTTTCCTCCAAAGTAGTTGTGCCTTTATTTTCCTCGGACCCGCCTTATGTCGTACATTGCGAGCTGCAGGCAAATCGTCAAGTTTTATACACATTTTTTTTTTCTTTCACGGAGTAAGAAGAGGGGCCGGCGCAAGCAGCGCATCCAGCAGCTTTGCGTGCTGTATTGTCCGATTTAGCTGGCTCACAGACGATCCTGAACAGCTTCTCATAGCACTAAACGAATTTAAAGCAACACTGGAGAAGAGAAATAGCTAAGTTCGTCATTGTAAGTGCTTGTCTACAGAGCCGCGAGGAGGAGATGGGGTTAGGAAAACTGTTATTCTCTATTTATAGTGAGAGGTCGACGAGGCGAGCCGGAAGGGCTCGCCCCTTACAAACACTAGGAGGGATCCCTAGTCCAAGATCCCTGTAGCTTCCGCAGCGGCCCGTGCTCTACCTACCAATGCCTGTTGAGCTTGGAGTTCGGAGCAGCCGCGCAGGGCAGCTTCCCAGTCCTCTCTGGTGGGGTGGGTAGGTAGGATTGGAAGGGCATGCATGCCCACACCATGTGGTAGGTGTCCGAAAACTCCTCCTCACAGTGTGGGCACGCGCCCGAGAAAGAAGAATTGAAGTACTGCCGGGCACAATACAGTATTGGTATAGAGGCGGAGAAGCCAGCGCTCCTCCCCCCTGGTGAGGCCTTTACAGGGAGGGGATAGATGCCATGAAAGGTTTGATAAAGAGAAGTGATCTCTCTAAAGGTGGTGGCCGGATTGAAATTGAATTCCGGATCTGGCTGCGGATGAGGCGATGCCCGGTGAGTAAGCGCGCGGGCGGCAGCGTCGGCCGCCTCGTTCCCCTGAAGACCCGCATTAGCCGGAGCCCGCACGATGGTACGATGGGTCGGAAACCCTGTGTACTCGCATGCGTAGAGGATTTTGAAAGCACGGTCTGGAATGTACCCTTGCTGAATATTGCGGCAGGCGCCCCTGGAGCCCGTGATAATGACTCGGGACTCTGGATCTGCGGCGGCCAGTGCAATGGCGATCTCTTCCGCAAATGTAATGTTTGGGGCACGGAAAGTAAGGCCCTGAACTATAGTGTTTTGGTGGTTGACGGCCGCCGTGTACCAACTCCCATCGTGCCCGCCCGCGCGAGACGGCGACCGTCATGGGTGTCTGTAGTCATGTTGTTCGGAAGGGGTCGCACCTGGAGTGCAAAGCGCCAGGCTTCAGGGATGTCGACCCGTTCTTCTGTCTGTGTTGCTTAGGATATGTGTAAGCGCGTAAGAAGGCGTCTTCCCGCAGGTGTTTTGCTCAGGCGCATGTATTGATTATTAAGATGAGCTTCTCGTAACTCCCCAAAGGTGTTGGTCATCCCCAGACCGAGGAGATGCTTGTTGGACGTCGTTATGGGGAGGTCGAGTGCTCTCTTATAAATCTTGCGGAGAACTACTTCCAAGGCGTTCTCATCGCATTTGCGTAGGTGGAGGTAGGGAGCCGAATATAAAATCCGGCTGGTTAGGAATGCATTGGCCAGCCGCAGGGTATCTTTGCATCGTAGTCTCCCCCCCCCCCCCCCCCCTTTTATTGGATACCCGGCGGAGCAACCGACCCACCTGGTCCCCCACCTTACGTAGCTTGTTTAGGGTAGTGTCTATCTTGCGCCTATGATGAATGAAAAGCCCCAGTACCCGGATCTCCTCGTGTTAGGATATCGGCCCGCTAAGTAGGGAAAAGGCAATTTTGGTTGTGCACTTTGAGTTGGGGCGTATGTGCACAATTTCCGATTTGCTCGGGGAGCATTCAAGACCAAAGCGACGAGCGTATTCGTCCACAATAGCTGCCGCTTGTTGCAGGTTGGTCTCGATGTCTCCAACCGATTGTTGTGTTGCCCAGAGGGTGATGTCCGCATACAGAGCGTGCTGCACGCCGGCGACCTCAGCCAACTGGGTAGGGAGCTTCATCATGGCCAGATTAAATAGTAATGGCGAGATGACAGCTCCCTGTGGGGTCCCTTGTGTGCCAAGTTGATATGGACCATGTTCTGTGTCTTGTAGTCGGATATAGGATTGACGATCTCTAAGGAATTGTTTGATATAATGGAAAGTATTGCGCCCACAGTTTGTTTGCGACAAGTGGGATAAGATGATCTCGTGGGTCACATTGTCGAAAGCCCCCCGCAGGTCAAGTGCGACGACTACTTTATCATTGCTGGGGTGCTCGGAGGGGTCGAGAATCTCTTTGTGAAGTTGCAACAGGACATCTTGTGCGGACCGGTGTGGGCGGAAACCGTACATGGTGTCTGCGAAAATGTTTTGCTGTTCCAGGAAAGCCGACAATATGTCGCGGACCATAGTTCCATCAGCTTCCCCACACACGAAATGAGGGTGGTGGTGAAAACTTTTAATTGATGAGATAGAGTTTGGGAGCCACAGAGTGGCCCCGCTACATGGTCGGCGTCCCTAGTCCGGCACACCGCATGACAAGGCCCCGTCTCTCGCCCGTTTCACCAGAGCCCTTTGGGACTCAAGCGAGGAGCAGTTGAGGAGGGCACTCTCCCATGCCTCTCTGGAAGGGGTAGGGGAAGGGGGGAGGTGGGGATTTTTAGTACATGCCCACACCATGTGGAAGATATTACAGGTCTCCCCACAGTGAGGGCATCGCCCATCCGTGTTAGGATCGTAATGTTTTATGATTGCAGGACAGAGTAGAGTACCTGTCTGCAGGCGCCTTAAAGTTCGCTCCTCCGTCTTACTCAGCCCCTTTGCAGGGGCTGGGAAAAGGCGATGGTTGTCGCTATAATGCGTTATTGTTTCCCTGAGTCGCAGCAGCGGCTGGTTAGTCTCCGAGCCAGAAGAGCTGGGATGAGGAGCCCGATAAATAAGCGCTCGGGCAGCCGCGTCAGCGGCCTCATTACCTCGTAAGCCCTGGTGGCCAGGAGCCCAAATGATTATTTTCGCTGTTGGATCAGTGGCAGTCCGTCTTCGAATGCAAGCAGCTAAGGGGGAGATCTCCTCTGCCAAGTAATGATCACGTGCTTTTCGGGAGTCCGTAACGATGATTCTCGAATTGGCGTGGGCGGCAGCAAGCGCTATCGCTACTTCCTCGGCTCGTATTGAATTCGGGGCTCGAAAGAAGAGTCCATCAACGTGCATTTCCTGGTGAACGACAGCGGCCGTGTAAAATCCCGTGGGCGATGGCCCTGCTACGTCTACATAATACACACCGGGTCGGGAGCTGTGTTGTCTCTCAAGAGCCCGAGCCCGCGCTTGTCGTCTGTTTTCGTGCCTGTTGGTGTCCATGTTACGGGGGAGCGGGGAGACCCAGAGCATATGGCGCCACAGTACTGCGATACGCTCCGCCTCCTCTGGAGTGCAGTCGTGTTGGATGTGTAAGCGGTTTAGCAGGCGGCGCCCAGGGGCCGTCTGCATGAGCCGCGTGTATTGGTTCACGAGGTGGGCCTCCCGCAGCTCCTGGTAGGAGTTTAGCACCCCCAATGCCTTGAGTTTGGCATTAGAGGTAGCCACCGGGAGATCCAGGGCTCGCTTAGTTGCCTTGCGGATGACGGCGTCTATTCGCGCCTCGTCTTGCTTAGTAGTGCGGAGATATGGCACGGCGTAGAGGATCCGGCTAGTCACGAAGGCATAAACGAGCCGAAGCGCGTCCGTGCCCCGCAGACCGCCCCGCTTGTTGGAAAGACGGCGGATCATGCGCCCTACCTGTTCGCCTACTCTCTTGAGTTTCACAATGGTGAAGTCCGGTCTGAGTCTGTGGTGAATGAAAAGGCCCAGAATACGGAGCTCCTCCACCTCTCTAATAGGACCTCCTGACAGAGAGATGGGAATTGGTGTCCTATCCTTTGGGTTCGCTCTGACATGCAGAAGCTCTGATTTCGCTGGAGCACATTGGAGCCCACAGTCAATAGCATACGCATCGACTATGGAAGCGGCCTGCTGAAGGCGGGCCTCCATGTCCCCAAGACTCCCCTCAGTGGTCCAAATTGTATTGTCATCGGTATATAACGCGTGTTGAATGCCTTCCACCCGGGCTAGTTGGCTTGGGAGGCGCATCATAGCTATGTTGAACAGGAGCGGTGATAACACCGCTCCCTGAGGGGTACCCCGTGTTCCCATCATGTAAGGGCCGTATTCCTCGCCTTCAATCCGAATAAAGGCCTGGCGATTAGTCAAGAAATCTCTTACATACGCGTAGGCCCTAGCCCCACAATCGGTAGAACTCAAGTTGGCCAGGATGCTTCCGTGTTTAACATTGTCGAAAGCCCCTTTCAGATCAAGGGCGAGGATGGCTTTGTCATTGTACTGCATAGTTGTGGGTCGTATTACATCCCTGTGCAGCTGGAGAAGGACATCTTGTGCAGACATGTGGGGGCGAAACCCGAACATGGTGATTGCAAAGAAGCCCTTACTCTCCAGGTATGGAGAGAGGCGATCCCATACCATCGTCTCCATAAGCTTGTCCGCACATGATGTCAGTGATATGGGCCTCAGGTTGTCCATATTCACGGCCTTACCTGTTTTAGGGGTAAACGTCACAAGTGACGTTTTCCACTCGGGAGGGAGTGGACGCCCGCCCCAGATCTGGTTGATGTATTCTAATAAATGGAGGTAGGCTGAGTCCGGTAGGTTCGCCAACAGGTTCACTGTTGGCGAACCCCGCCCGTATCCCGGCGAATTTTTGCTAAGGCCGCCTGAAGGTCGTGCAACTCAAAAGGGGCATCAAGTGCCCCATTAGGCCTGCCAGAGTACATGTACTCAGATGGGCCAGAGGTTGTCGCTGTTAATGGCTTGGAAATGAAAGTTACTGGTGCTGTTTTCCAATCTATGGGGAGTGGTGTGCCTCCAATCCAGATAGTGTTGAAGTAATCGAAGAGAGTTTCGTAGGCGGGATCTGGGAGGTTGGCAATAAGCTTTACCGTCACCTTGTCCCGACCCGGGGCTGTACCTCGCTTCATTTTAGCCAGGGCCGCTTTTAGGTCATGGAGCTGGAACGGTTGATAAAAATCCGCGTTCTCGGAACCTGCAAACGAGTACGCCTGACCACGGGGACCCTAGTGTATGATCAAATATTTGTCGCGGAGCGCATCGGCCAGTTTGGCCGTGTCTCCAGTGAAGTTATGTATAGCCCTTTGAAGGTGTTTTTGTGTCTCAGTACGAATGTGCCGGATCAATAAGGGCGCGGAAGAGTCGAGTCGCCCCGTACTCCTACTCGACGTTTGCCGAGCTGCAGTGTTGCATCGGTGCACCCAATTCGAGTCGGCGAGTTGGGCCGCCTAGAGAGCCGCCTGTTGGGTGATTTCCGCGATGCGAATTTTGAGTTTCCGATTGTGTGTTTGACGACGCCAGCGGCGGACTAGACTGTGTCGTGCCTCCAAGAGGTGGAGGAGGTGGTTATCCACCGCCGGGCTAGCCTCTTAGAGTTGAACATTTTGCTCGACTGATTTCACGTGAGATACAAGGTGTTGGGACCACGTTGAGTATCCTTGGTCCATTATAGACTGAGGATTAGTGTAGCTGGTCCTAAATTTGGTCCAGTCGGGTAGTTTTGCATGGGCCTGTGGTCTTGTGAGTGGCTTGGAATGGATTGTGGTGGTAATTATGCAGTGGTCGCTACCGAGGGATTCCTCGGTGTTGCTCCAATCTGCATAGCGAATATTTTTCGTAAAGTTGAGGTTGTGAGTTGCGCGGGATCGGTGTGAAGAGTGAGGCCCAAAGTGGAAACAAGCTCCGCCAACTTGCGCCCGCGTTTCTCTTCTCGTGTGTACCCCATAAGGGGCTAGGAGCATTAAAGTCCCCAACGATTATGAGGGGATCCCGATTCGCGATCTTCAAAGCCCGGCTGAAGATATCTGCGTATGTAACATTTGATAGCTTTGGGGGACAGTAAATGTTGAGTATGTGCAATGGGGGGTCCTGTTTGCGTAGCGGAAGGATCGCCACCTGTACATAGGAGAAATTAGCGCTAAGATCTAGGTCAACCTGGAAGGCCGCGTAATGTTTATGTACGCAGAGGCAACTCTGCGCATCCTGCTGGTGCACCGTGTAATTGGCGAGGGTGGCACCCTTTCCTGGCTCCTGAAGGGCCACCACAGCAGGTAATTCTGCGAAAGTTGTAAGGAAAAGGCGTAGATCGGCTCGCTTGGTACGTGCCTTGAACCCGAGGCAGTTCCACTGTACAATTTGAATAGGGATCGAATTGGTTCGCGGATGCTTCCTATTTCTAGGAGCGCCCGCCATGATCAAGGGTAGAGTTGAGAGTTTGGAGAGAGGAGGTTTGAGAGCCAGTGGCTCGAAGGAGAGGAGCGTCCTCTATACTGGGGATGGCACAGGGGACCTCTTCCTCTTCTCACGCGATCCGACGCCTAGACGCTTTGAGCTGCTGGCCCGACGCGTGTCTAACAAAGATTGCAAGTGTGCTGGACACCTGCTGTCGGTGAGATGAAAGGGTTCACCGTTCAAACAGCGTATTTGAGACCAAAGAGGCTGGTGAACACGGCGCTGTTTGTGACGCAAGAATTTTTCTGGTTATTGAGAAGGAGAAAACAAAGCGGACGGAAGTGCGAAACACTAAAACCTGCGTGTGGAGACTAGTCCGACCAGGGAAGACCGTTGGTCAGGTGAAATTAGCCAGCTCCGATTGCAGGACGACTGTTTCACGAGTGCCATTTCACTATGAGGTGCAGTTTTCAATGTATTATAAAACAGCATTAAAAAAAGCGCTCAAGAGAGCTACACCTGTATCATGCATAGTATCGTTCTTTGGTCGTCCATGTTGTTTTCAAACTGGTTCAGTTCTGCACCTGAAAAAAAACAAAAAAACATGCATACATTTTCTGCGGATGCATATGTCGTTTCTTTCGTTCTTGTATGCTGTTGTACTTTCCTATTAAGGTGTCTTCACGATAGCGGCTAGTCGCTTTTCGAGCTCTGTTGTGCAACGTTGTCAAATGTCCGTAAACAATCGCATTCCGCTGCTGTATGGAAGGAAGGTCGCAGGTTCGGTCGCGTCCTTGGCGGCAGCATTTCGCTTGAGCCGAAATGCAAAGAACTTCCAGTTTCATTGCACGTTGGAAAACCACGGCTGATCGAAATTAATCTGGCGCGTTCTGTGCCTCATAGCCGACAGTGTTACAATATTGTCTTCTCACGAATAAATGAATGAATAAATGCGAAGTGCTTTGCATGCGCTGTGCTGCGTAACACGCTGAACTCGGCGAAAGCTGTGCTGCGGCTGTCTTTTGCTAATGTCCCAGACCTATTTGAGTAAGTAAGCGCCGCCGCGGTGGCTCAGCGGCTATGGTGCTCGGCTACTGACCCGAAAGACGCGGGTTCGATCCCGGCCGCGGCGGCTGATTTTCTTCGGAGGAGAAATTCGAGGTCCGTGTACTGTGCGATGTCAGTGCACGTTAAAGAACCCCAGGTGGTCGAAATTTCCGGAGCCCTCCACTACGGCGTCTCTCATAGCCTTAGTCGCTTTGGGACGTTAAACCCCATAAACAAACAAACTATTTGAGTAAGTAATAAGGGAGTAATTACTCATTGACGTCCACCCGAGCGCAGCCATACGGCTACAGAGGAAAGCTATACAGCTTTCTCAGAAACTTCGTAGTTAAAGAAAAATTCGTCCTGGTCCGGGGATCGAACCCGGGACCACCGCTTCACCGGAGCAGTCGCTCTACCAATTGAGCTAACCGGGACGGCAAGCTTATGGTAGGGCGAGAGCGAATTGATCAATAACTCGAAGTGGGAACTGTGTTGACCAAATGTTTAGGGGAATCCCCCAAGGTGGAGTAGATTTGTAATAAGGGAGTAATTACTCATTGACGTCCACCCGAGCGCAGCCATACGGCTACAGAGGAAAGCTATACAGCTTTCTCAGAAACTTCGTAGTTAAAGAAAAAATTCGTCCTGGTCCGGGGATCGGACGCTTTACAGAAGCTTTACAGTGTACGAAACTCTAGTGCAGCTCCTGCATACTCACTTCGTAGGGAAACATTACGGCCACCCAAAGTAAGGACGAATTATGGGCGACAACTTATTGAATATCAAACAGCTAACCTTCTGAACAAAATACAAGAATTAACAGATCTGAGTGCTAATGTCTCTAAGAACACGCTTAAAGCTCTGCTGCTCGAAAATAACTTAGAATTCAATTAATCTGCGATGTTTCTGTCCATAGTTTTATTTTCTGGGAGTGCATTATCGTTTTGAACCTTGCTGGCTGTTGTGTGTTGCTATTATGATTTTGCTATCATGTTGCTAAACTTGCAACAACCATGTTTCAGAATTGTGTACTTGCTTGTGCTTCTTTGTACTAAGTATTCTGTGTTGGCATGTGCGGTCTATTGTTTGCTACATACGCGATTTTTTTTTCGCATAATTTATTTACCCTTTTTTTCCCTCAGTGCTGTGACTTTTTTCTTATTTCCCCCCGAAGACCTTGGTGTGGAACTTTTCGTGTAAAACTATGTTAAATGAGTGTTTGTGCCAAACTGTATGCGGGGCAAGAGCCTACGTCAGGCGTTCCGCCTTTTGCTCTTGCTCCTCTTTCTGTATCAGAAAGGAAACAAATAAATCAAATCAAATCAAATCAAACCCGGGACCACCGCTTCACCGGAGCAGTCGCTCTACCAATTGAGGTAACCGGGACGGCAAGGTAAGGTTGGACTTTGGCAACCAGGGCTCGCTTGCACGAACCCGACTTCACCTTATTTCGTGTTCTTGGCATAAGTGGTTTGTCCAGACGCGTAATCAGTCATCAGCTTATCCGTCATCTTATTACAGAAGCCTGCGCACCATTGCAGACGCACGAATTGGAGTAGGGAATATAAGTTGAGGGGCCAGCTTAAAAGCCAGCGTGGTGGCCACGAATTACAGATAGCAGCGCCGATTCCTCCTTCAGTTACGTTCATAACGAATGGTGTACGAGCTACTGGTCCAACATCACGCCTGCTAGGGAAGGTGGGCTTATGCATCGTTGCCTGTCTGCTGCGCGCTTTACTTGGGTCTTCGTACACCGTTTCTTTGCTGTTGTGACATGTTAAAATTGGTTGCGCTGCTGGTCAACAATGGTAACCGCTGCGCTGGGCCAGTGTACGGAGAACAGAGAACTTATTTTAAATTGTTTCATTGACACATATATCCTTCCCGTTACTTTCAGTTCTAAAAGATACTTCAAAACATGCACTATATGTCTACGTTACAGCATTCTGTACAATGCAGACAATGTGTATCGACGCATCAGGTTTACCTAAAATGCCGCAGCTGACATTTTCAGTGCATAATTTCGTGCATAATAAACGCTGTACATAGTTCTTGCATACTGTTCACGCAATACAGAAGGATCAGTCTGTGCACAGGGAGTACACGCGGTTTAATGCATGCACGATGTATGTACAGCCTTTGTCAAAAGTTTGGAGCCCAGGGGGTTTTCTTTTGAGCCACACTGTGTCGTTCTTAATGTATCTCTAGCGCTCCAAATTTCCTGGTCATGAGAAGATATCTGGTACTGCCTCCTGCAATAGGTAGGACTTCCATGAATGCTCCTGGAGTCCCAATATGAAGCTTAGAAGTGAACCCCCTGGGCTCTAAACTTTTGACAAAGACTGTACCTTACAATCATAGAAAATTGAATTTTTTTTTAGTATTTATGTAAACGCGTGAAAGCAAACCATTATCATGCTATGGCCTTCACTGTCCATGCTAATCTAATATATGCGACACCAATAAAATTCATTTAACATACAGTTGTATAATCCCCGATCTGCCAACTCTTGTTCGGACGAAACCCGATGACTGTTTCGTCAACAGCAGTGGCTAAACCATTATTCACGATCCACGGTGCCGAAATAAGCGGTGGCTCCCGAGAAAGCGAGCGGTTCCCGTCCTATTCGTGCGGGATTCGCTGCACTCTTCGCAGTTTCGCACGTCACGAGCACAAAACCAAACAACACCGTAGTTGTCGCAGCACCAACATCATACGACGCCAAAGTGGCTGTGACCGGTGCCGCAAAGCAGGCGACAGCGCCCTAGATTACGCGACTGTCGCAGTTCGCGAAACACGCGAATGATGCGCGGCGCTTACAATGGCCGCGTGGGTCAGACATTGAAAAGAGATAGAGAGTGAGGCCTTTTCTCCTTTCAGAACCTTGTTGCGGTTAGATCTTGTTCTTCACTACAGACGCTAGCGCCAATTCGTCCTTCAGTTGTGTTCACAACGGATGGTGTGCGGAGTTACGGCTTCAGCGGAGGTTTCGCCAATTAACCGGGACGAAAGCGGCCCGCACTTTCGATGGATGGATGGATGGACGGACGGACGGACGGACGGACGGACGTATGAGGCTGAACCCCTTAAATCGAGCGGTGGCTCAAGCCACCTAGCCATGACTCTTGAAATTTCACTCGTTTTGATTTTAGTCTCCAATCAGATAACTTTCGCTTGGTTACTTCATCATCATCATCATCATCATCAGCCTGACTACGCCCACTGCAGGGCAAAGGCCTCTCCCATGTCTCTCCAATTAACCCTGTACTTTGCCAGTTGCGGCCACCGTATTCCCGCAAATTTCTTAATCTCATCCGCCCACCTAACTTTCTGCCGCCCTCTGCTACGCTTGACTTCTCTTGGAATCCACTCCGTTACCCTTAAGGACCAGCGGTTATCTTGCCTTCGCATTACATGCCCTGCCCAAGCCCACTTCTTCCGCTTGGTTTCAACTGGGATATCATTAACGCGGGTTTGTTCTCTCACCCACTCCGCCCCCTTCCGATCTCTTAACGTTATACCTATCATTTTTCTTTCCATAGCTCGTTGCGTTGTCCTTAACTTAAGCTGAACCCTCTTTGTTAGCCTCCACGTTTCTGCCCCATAGGTGAGTACCGGTAAGATACAGCTGTTGTATACTTTTCTCTTGAGGGATATTGGTAATGTAACACGTTCTGCTGGGCCGATATTGGTAATCTGCCATTCATTATCTGAGAGAACCTGCCATATGCGCTCCAACCCATTCTTATTCTTCTAGTTATTTCCCTCTCATGATCCGGATCAACTGTCATTACCTGCCCTAAATAGACATATTTGTTGTATCGTAAGTAATGATAATTAGCAATTAAACAGTACACGTAGCCTACGGTCGAGCCGATCTGTATTCTCCTACTTCGTCGTCTTCTCTACTCCCGTGCTCGCGAGTGCGTGCAGCGCACCTGCCACACTTCATCTTTATTACATTTTCGCCGCACTTAAAAAAAAAAAAATGTCTAGTGAAAGTCATAGTCTTTGAACCATGCGGGCCGCTTCTTTTTGCGAGTACTTCGGCGAGGCGGCGCAGGAAGTGAAGCCGCAGTTGCCGCTGTGGATGTACTACATGAGGGTTGAGGAGGGGCTGCCGATTTCGGAGTGGGTGAAACCAGGTGCGATGAAGGGCCGTCGATAGGCGGCGAATTCAGCGAAAAGGGCCGCTGGAGCTGGGGAGGACAGTTGCTGCTGATTCTGGGCGAACCGCAGAAAACTTTGACGAGTGCCACACTCTCCCATCATCCAGCAGATAAGATGCAGGTCCACGCTGCTCCACAACCTTCCGAGGCTCCGAAAACCGAGCTGACAGTTTGCCTCGCACAGTGGGCTTGCGAACACGCACGTACTGGCCAATCTGAAAGTCACGACACTTGGCGCCACTCCGCTGGTCCTCATAAAGCTTGTACTGCGCTTGCTTCTCCTCAAGCCTCTGCCGCAAAAGCTTAAGCGCTTTTGTCGGATCCATTGAGAAGCACTGATCCGGCAGTCCTACGATGTTGAGTCTTGTGCGGCGCAACCGGCCATGAAGTAGGACGGCTGGTGCAATTCCTGTCGTGGCATGGGGTGTACAGCGGTAGACACCGAGGTAGTCCACAATAGCTGTACGTAGGTCGCGTCGCTCGCACAGAGCCAGCTGAATATAAGACTTAAGCACTCGACTGAATCGTTCAACAGGTCCATTAGCTTGGGGATGATACACTGAAGAGTAGCAATGGCGTATCCGTCGTTCTCGGAGGAAAGTTTGCGTGGCCATCGATGAGAATTGAGGTCCGTGGTCAGAGACAATCTCTTTAGGGTAACCCTCACGAGCAAAGAGGCCAAGCTGGAATTCTTGAACGGTTTGAGTTGTGATGGCATCAGCGAAGAAAACCTCTGGCCACTTACTATAATAATCCATGAGAGTAATCGCGAAGCGGTAGCCACTGGGAGCTTGGTCGAAAGGACCCACGATATCAATGGCAACCTTATCCCAAGGTTTTTCTGGGAAGGCGACAGGTTGCAGAGGAGCTGCCACCGGATGAGCCGATTTGTCACAGGACTGGCACACGACGCATGTCCGTACCATTTCTTCGACGTGCTCGTCCATTCGCGGCCACCAGTAGAGCTCTAGCAGTCGACTTTTCGTGCGGCTGATCCCGGGGTGTGACTCGTGCGCGATGTCCATGAGGCGTCTTCGCAAACTTTCGGGAACGACGAGCCTGTCACCTCGGTACAAGACGCTCTGCACGACGGACAGCTCCGAGCGCAGGAGATAGTATGGCCGGAGGTTCTCCGGTAGGGATTTCTTGTCCGGCCATGTCGCAGATGTAAACTGAATGGCCTGAGAAACTGCCGCGTCGCTGATGGTTGCCTCTTGTAGCTCTTCTAGAGTCCCGGCTGGCGATAGCAGGCAGACGAAATCGTCGTCACTGGCGTCGAACTCACTGGGCTCACTGCATGATGTGGTCGGTAAGGGAAGGCGAGACAGAGCATCCGCAACAGAGTTGTCATTGCCTGTACGGTACTCTACAGTGTAGCTGTAGCACAAAAGGCGAGCCGACCAACGTGAAATTCGCAACGGCCGATGACCCGTTCCTTTCGTCGACAGCAAAGTGACAAGTGCACTGTGGTCGGTGTGTAGAACAAAAGGCCCTCCCCACAAATACACGTGCCACCGTTCGCACGCCCAAACGCAAGCTAGGTAGGGCCTCACATTCGCCAACAGAGTACTTTCTTTCTTGGGGTGTCAAGGTACGGGAGGCAAACGCAACAGTTTGCAGGGAATGGCCGTTGTCTTGCTGAAGCACCGCCCCAAGGCCATATCCGGAAGCGTCAGTCGTTACGACCACAGGAAGGGCAGGGTAAAAAAAATGCAACATGTCACATGATGTCAACATGGACTTCAGTAGTTTGAAGCTCTAATCTGCAGCAGCGGTCCAAGTGAAGGCTGAGTCGCTTCCACGAAGTAGGGCGCGCATAGTCTCAACGACGTCGGAGTAATGCGGGATAAACTTGGAGTAGAAACCCTCAAGTCCAAGGAGGGAGCGAAGCTCACCGATGTTAGATGGAGTCGGAGCCTTCGTAATCGCCTCGATGGCAGAAGAAAGCAGAAACAGTCCTTCACCACTGACAACGTGCCCCAAGAAAGTGAGTTTCGGAGCATCAAAGACACATTTGTGGTTGAGCTTGAGTCCGGCTTGGGACAGGCGCTCGAGAACCGTACGAAGGTTGGTCAGGTGCTCCTGTCGGGTGGTGCCATGGACTATGATGTCGTCGATGTAGAAGAGGACACCTATGCATCCTTTTAAAATTAAGTGCATCATCGTTTGAAAAGCCGAAGGTGCCGAGGCAAGGCCGAAACACACTCGTTTGAAGCGGAAGAGGCCATCATGGGTAATGAATGTGACAATTCCCGACTCTCAGGGCTAAGTGGTACTTGATGGTAAGCCGAGGCGAGGTCCAACTTCGAAAAACGCTGTGACCCGCCTGTGGTGTGTCCGTGGATTCCTTTTTGGAGTTGCTTAAATGCTATTTGGAATCCACCGTGGTTACTTACGACAACAACCTGTACGTTCAAAAGCGAGGTACTTGCATTGGGTCCTGTGTGGCTCCAGTTCTAGCTGAAATTTTCCTGGCCCAATTTGATAGAAGGCTGGAACAGGAACTAAGCTCTGCGGATCGTGGGGTGGTGAAAATTTACAGATATGTAGACGACTTTCTGGTTTTCCTAAATGTCTCTGTTGAAGAAGCCCTGGACTCTGTTGCAGATGCGGTGGTGGGGCTGTTCATGAATTGTTCTAACTCCCTGATATTCACTATTGAACTTCCGAAAAGTGGGTGCATTCAGTTTCTTGACCTGCGGTTGTGCCTTCGGGGAGTCGACCACTTCTGTTGGGCCTACATGCCGAGGTCGAAGAAGGCGATTCTACCTTTCGCGTCTTCTCATTCCAAGTTAGTCAAAAGGAGCTTGGCGTCGTCATGTCTTCGGTCCGCCTTGTCTAAGTCGTGTCTGCACAAGGTTGATGAAAGTTTTGACTTACAAGTTAGTAGGTTGAAGGAGTCGGGTTTCCCGTTGGACCTAATCAGTGCGGTGTCTGAGTCGTTACTAAAGCACCACCGAAAGAAAAAGAAACCGGAGAGTGAGCTGGGTGCTCAAGAACTGAATCCCTCCAAACAGGCCTTCGAGGTGGTACCTTACATGCACAGGGTGTCACATAATCTTAAGAAGGTAGCCCAGAAGGCTGGTGTTCGCCTCGTGTTTACCGCACCGCATAAGCTTTCCAAGCTGTGCAGGCTTGTTGCCGAAGGGCGCACACAGAAAACTACCTGTGGGGTCAACCACCAGACCAAGTTTGTTCCTTGTGCGACAGGTGTCGTGTATCGCATTCCCCTTAGCTGCGGCCGAATTTACGTGGGCCGAACGGGGAAATGTGTGAATGAAAGGTTGCGCGAACACGCAGCGTCGCTAAGGACTGGTCATGGCTCGAACCTTCCCCTGCACTGCAAAAAATGTAAGGATTGCGAGGGCGGCTGTCTGCCCAACTTGGGTGCGACAAGTATCATTGGGCGCGGTAGAAAGAGAGTGGATAGAGAGATATTGGAGGCCTCGAAGATAATCGCCGCAGGTGACGACTTCTGTGTTAGTTCTACGTCGGTGTTTTTGCTGGAAAAAGAGCGCAAGTTTCTCGGTATCTGTTAGCAGGAGTGGCAGCGTCTTCATGTAGGTTTCGCCTTTTGCATGTGCTGTTTAGGTGCTTCGGTCATCCCGGGGGTTTAGGTTCTTGTCTTTATTCTTGTCTTACGTATTAAAAAAAAAAATTAGCTTTGTTTAGTCCGCTTGTACAGCAACGTCATGTTTTTACTTGGGTTTTTATCTTGTTGACACGTGCTGAATTTTCCTGCATGCTTACCGAGTGAGAAGTGTTTTTCGACCAAGCTTCAGTTGCTAGTGCGCTCTTGTCCTGTCCGTTCTCCCTGTGTTCTGCGTGTTTTTTCTGTGCGCCGTTTTTAGATGGTGGAGAGATCTGCGATATCTTTCACATGGTGTGGGCATGTACTCGGAATCCTCACCTTCCCCCTTCCCCCACCCCCACCCGAGAGGCATCGGAGACGGCCCTCCTCAACTGCTCCACGCTGGAGTCTCAAAGGGCTCTAGTAAAGCGGGCGCGAGACGGGGCCTCGTCGTGCGGTGTCCCGGACTAAGGATACCGACCATGTAGCAGGGTTTCTTGACCCTCAAACTCTCTTTGTAAATTAAAGTTTTTCACCACCACCACCACCGCAGAGCATTTTGCATGGTCGTGAAAGGCCGGTATGAATAAAAGGCATGCATAACGAATTGTTCCCTTTACTCGAGAATCAAAATTACGGTTGCTTTCTGCGGTTTCTCGCGCAAGAAATTCTTTACTGCGCGTCTCGTATGTAATTGCTTCCACCAGGGCTTACACGCGTCAGCGCAGCCTAGATTTACTGCACATGCTACCAGTAACTCTAGCGCAGCCTTGGACGGACGTGCGGAATGGTTGGATCGTAAGGAAAGAAAAAAAAAGGCTGAGGCTTAACTTGGTTAAGCCTGGAGAATGCGAAGCATCATCGTGTTGCGTAATTTGGAGGCGCACAACCACAGCGACGGCGCGAGGTGGGCCCTCGTTTCTCCACTGCCGTGACGTCAACAAGTCACGTGGTGTGGCATCATCGTGTCACATGATTTGGAGGCGCACAACCACAGCGACGGTGCGAGGTGGGCCCCCCTTTCTCCACTGTCGTGACGTCATCGTGTCACGTGGTGTGACGTCATGTATCACGTGATTTGGAGGCGCACAACCGCAGCGACGGCGCGAGGTGGGCCCCCGTTTCTCCACTGTCGTGACGTCATCGTGTCACGTGGTGTGACGTCATGTATCACGTGATTTGGAGGCGCACAACCACAGCGACGCCGCGAGGTGGGCCCCCGTTTCTCTACTGTCGTGACGTCATCGTGTCACGTGGTGTGACGTCATGTATCACGTGATTTGGAGGCGCATAACCACGGTGAAGGGCTGAAGTGGTAGCTAAAGTAGTATGCTTCGCATAAAATAGCGCTTTATGCCAGTGGGTACAATGTTTTAAGGGCATGGTGGTCATCGGTCTGCCTGCTTTCGAAAACACGTTAAGCGCGGCTTCGTTGATGAATGGGAGTGGTGGCGAGATAAGCTTATTTGAAGCTGCCTTTTTCACACGTCCGCTCTGTGCATGCGCGCCTCTCCTGCTGGAGAATAAAGCTTCTGCTGCGCATGCGCAGTTTAGGTTCCTTTTTACGACAGACGCAAGCGAGGTATGGCTGCAGCTGTCATACACGCACTGGCCTTTTCGCAGGCGCCAACTGGATGGTTCCACGTAACGCCTTCCAAATGGTAGACCTCTTAAATTTACTGGGTATTTTTATATGTCGGTGCCTGGACAGAGGGATCTGCAGTTGGCTTTGTCCCCAGCTTTTTTGTTTTTCCAAGTACAGAAAAATATATTGAGGTGAAACGTTGCCCACACTTACTATGCTTACTCTGCTGTTTAGTCCAACTTTAGTTACGGATAAACTAAAATATAGAAACAATAGGTACCGGGAAATTTTTAGATTGAAACTAAGGATGCATAGTCTGCGCCTTGTTTCATTGCTGGTTGGTTCATTGCTATCAACAGATAAATGCACTGCGAAAGACCAAGGACACGAACGAGAAAACACAGGACGAGCACTGCGTCGCGTGTTTTCTCGTGTCCTCGTAACATCTCGTGACAACATTCTGAGAAGCATTGCTCTCTAAAACAAGTGAAAAGTCGTGCGGTGGGTTCTGTGCTCTTCAAGATGCCCATATTTAAATCGCCGTCTGTTGCGTACACTGTAGTTTGCGTAAGAAATAAACCAGGAAGTGCAGGAAATATGGGATTTTATAGCACCTGTAGGAATGTTGGACCGGAATATTCTGGCGCCACGCAGTTGTACCCTGGGACACGACGGAAAACGTGTCATTGAGATGATTGCGCGCCGCCTTCGCATTCGTCGCACACACCTTGCATGTTTTCACTGACATTGTTCCTCCCTGCAAAAGGCAAAAAGATGAACAGCTCAGAAAAAAAAAAAAAACATTCCTTATGATTTTGTGAAAAGAACTAACCGTTCAACCCCATTGGAGAGGGTGCGCATGTTATCTCTTCGCTTGCTTTTATGTTGTTAATTCTAATAACCGAATCGTTTAAGCGTTGAAAAGAGGCATTTTTGTTAACCCAGTGTTTGGCCCATGATGACCTTTGGTACTAATCCTCCATTGAACCCTGCGTCGTTATGTAAAACGAATTATGGTATAAAAAAGGAAAAAATCGCAAAGAACAAGTAAGCCACGGCAGTTGGCAGGACGCTCCTCATATTGTCACGTTGTAGTGACGGCAGTCCAGTGGTCAGGAAGACACCAGCCAGTCTTGGAAAGGAAGCTCTTTATTTGGGCTGACTTGCGCCCGCAAAATAACTGAATCACTCGGCGGCGGCGTAAGCAACAAACGTGCTCGTCGGTCGTCGAACTACGAATGCCCGCTGCTCGCGGCATCGTTCAATTTAAAGCCGGCAAGGAAACTTCGAGATAACAGGTCGAGATCATCTAGAGTAATCTAGAAACAAGTAGATGCAGCTGTTCATGGCTGTGAACAATCGAGATTAGTCCGGTCGCTTCTCGCGTCACGAACAAAAGTGATAACAACCCTTTCCTGCAGCCTTGACAGTGAACGAACAAACACTACAATGATACGTGGCATTACCCCCCTTCCAAAGAAGCGTCGCCTCGACGCTTAAAAAATTAAAAATAAATACGGACAATGTAAACATCGAGTCCATTAGCGTTCATAGTAAGGTTTAAGGCGTACGACATGTACGACTTCCGGGCGTGTGCGTCGTCGTTGAGATGCCGTAGTGCCGTCGGGGATGACTTCATAGTCGAGGTCACCGATGCGACGGAGAACCCTGTACGGGCCAAAGTAGCGTCGAAGCAACTTTTCACTCAATCCACGGCGGCGAATTGGCGTCCATATCCAAACACGATCACCTGGCTTGTAATTCGTGTCTCGTCGGCGCAGATTGTAGCGTCGGGCGTCGGCGTGCTACTGGTCTTTAATGCGAAGCCGCGCAAGTCTTCGGGCTTCCTCGGCGCGATCAAGGTAGGCGGCGACGTCGTGGTTGTCTTCGTCTGAAACGTGCGGGAGCATTGCGTCGAGTGTTGTCGTGGGCTTCCTGCCGTAGACAAGCTGGAATGGGGTAAACCTGGTAGTCTCCTGGACGGCAGTGTTATAAGCAAAGATCACGTACGGCAGAATAGTGTCCCATGTCTTGTGTTCGGCGTCGATGTACATGGAGAGCATGTCTGCGATAGTCTTGTTGAGACGCTCTGTGAGTCCGTTGGTTTGCGGATGATAGGCAGTTGTCCTCCGATGGCTTGTCTGGCTGTAGTTGAAAATGGCTTGCGTCAGATCCGCTGTAAACGCTGTTCCTCTGTCTGTGATGAGCACTTCCGGGGCGCCGTGTCGCAGGAGAATTTGTTCGACAAAAAATTTTGCGACTTCTGTTGCGGTACCACTAGGCAGCGCTTTTGCTTCGGCGTAGCGGGTCATGTAGTCGGTGGCCACGATGATCCACTTGTTTCCTGACGATGAAGTCGGAAAGGGGCCGAGGAGGTCCATCCCGATTTGCTGAAAGGGCTTACTTGGCGGTGGTATGGGGTTCAGGAGTCCGGCTGGTCTAGTCGGAGGCGTTTTGCGTCGCTGACACTCACGGCACGTTTTCACGTAATGGGAAACGTCGGTAGCTAGCCGCGGCCAATAGTACTTCTCCTGGATGCGGTGCAACGTGCGAGCAATCCCGAGATGCCCTGCAATCGGCTCATCATGACTTGCCTGCATAATTTCTTGCCGGAAAGTTTTGGGCACGACAAGAAGATGCACTGTCCTGTTGGGCGCGAAGTTCTTCTTCAGAAGGACATTATTGTGAAGGACGAAGGACGACAGTTGGCGCTTGAACCCCCGGGGAGGCGATGCGGTCTTGCCTTTCAAATAATCAACTATGCTTCACCTTTCCCTCATTAAAATTCCTTTCTCTCTCAACTATGCTTTGCAACTCAGGATCCGAGCGCTGCTGCTGCGCGAAACTGCTGGCGCTCATATTGGCGGGCTCGGGCGTCAAGAGTTTTTTCCATCGTGGAGGCCTCTTCTATGAATTCCGCCACGGTTTTCGGTGGGTTCCGTACGAGGCCGGCAAAGAGTTGTTCTTTAACTCCTCGCATAAGCAGCTTGACCTTTTCTTCTTCCTTCATGTTCGAGTCGGCACGCCGGAAGAGACGCTTCATCTCCTCAGTGTACACTGCAACGGTCTCGTTTGGGTGTTGTATGCGAGACTGTAGCAGCTGCTGGGCTCTCTCCTTTCGCACGACGTTCGTGAAGGTCTTTAGAAGCTGCTCCTTGAAGGTTTCCCAGTTCGTGAGGTTAGCTTCCTCATTCTCAAACCAGACTTTTACTGGTCCCTCCAAGGCGAAGAACACGTACCTAAGTTTTGTGGCATCGTCCCAGTTGTTGAAGATAGCCACACGGTCGAACTGCTCTAGCCATTCTTCGGGGTCGGCGCCAGGCGAAGCGTCGAAGGTTGGTGGCACTCGGGGCTGCTGAAGAATGATTGGAGTCATCGCCTGGGGCAAGCTCATGGTAGACGTTGCTGCTGGCTTTCGCTTCCGGGTAGGGTCCGGCAGAATCCCGAACTCAGGTTCGTCCCCTTGCAGGCGTCGGCTTGCGCGGTGGACTGGACTCAGGTCCTGCGGTAGATGACTCAAAGGGCTGGCGTCACGACTTGTAGGGGGTGTCCGGAACATGGGAGGCTACCCAGCACCTCCACCAGATGTCACGTTGTAGTGACGGCAGTCCAGTGGTCAGGAAGACACCAGCCAGTCTTGGAAAGGAAGCTCTTTATTTGGGCTGACTTGCGCCCGCAAAATAACTGAATCACTCGGCGGCGGCGTAAGCAACAAACGTGCTCGTCGGTCGTCGAACTACGAATGCCCGCTGCTCGCGGCATCGTTCAATTTAAAGCCGGCAAGGAAACTTCGAGATAACAGGTCGAGATCATCTAGAGTAATCTAGAAACAAGTAGATGCAGCTGTTCATGGCTGTGAACAATCGAGATTAGTCCGGTCGCTTCTCGCGTCACGAACAAAAGTGATAACAACCCTTTCCTGCAGCCTTGACAGTGAACGAACAAACACTACAATGATACGTGGCAATATAGTTCAAGAAGGTATACGCTCCACAGATGATGAAAGACGGGGAGATTGTGTCGGCTTGTGGCAGATAGAAGCAACGTACGCCAGTGTCAAGGGAACAGTGAACAGGGGTGTTTATTGAGCGAGCGCATTTAAGCCTGTAACGCCCACATTTTGAAGACATCGGTTAAAAGTTACGAATTGTTCTTAAAGACGAGTTATGCACACATAAAAGACAGACACAGTAAGTCTTTCATATGTGCGCAACTCGTCTTTAAGATCAACCGTTCCAACTAGCCCAGAAAGAAGTTCTAAAAGATATGAAATTTCAGGATTCGTCACTAATGGTCTCTTGATTGCAAAAATGTAAAAAAACGAAAAAGCTAGATTCATTACAAAAGTGATTACATCATTATTAAATGGGAATAATTTCAATATTTTTCGAGTTCTTAAGAACGATAGAAGTGGGCGCATTTACGCTGGCGCTTGCAGTCAATCAAGTGCAAAATTTAAAACTGATTCATCACCTATAGTGTGCATGCAAGCAGACATTCTGGCGTGTTCTGCTGTTAGGGTTAGCTTTTGCATGAATTCACCTCTGAGCAGGCCTCCTGCATGCATCTCTGGCAGGTGACACCTTAAGCTTACTCTGATGAAAAAATATTTTTTGCAAATATGACAAAACTTGACTTAGCAGAAATGAAAACTGTTCGCGTTTTTGCACACCGTATATCGCGGATACGACAAGCATTCCAGGGCTCAAAGGGCAACATTGGGAAAGATGCTTTAATGCCGACTGTTCCGTCGATCAGGGAAAACAACAACAAAAAAAGAAATCCGCTCAGCTTAATGGCTTGCTTGCTCGGGCTCCAATTTCGCACCCAAGTGGCATTTGGCGGTCAGATTTTTTTTTTTACACTTCGTTTGGGTGGGGTACTTGCCTGATTCGGTCAGAATTAATGGGAAATCTCCATCGTAAGCGGTGACGGCGGACCGAAACGGCAAGCTTTCGCAGCATTCCTACCCGTAGCGCCATCTGTGCCCGCCGGAGGAACGAGCACTCAACCATTGAGGCTGCGGCGTAACGCGAGGGGTGAAAGGGGCTGCGCGGTTAGTTTGAAAGTGCTTCTTTGGCTATTTTATCAAAACTGGACGCAGAAAACGTTGTTGCCCGCAGCTGCCCCCCTCCCCGCACCTTGCGCTTCTCCCATGAAAGCTCGCTGTTTTGGCGCGCCGTCGCCACAGACGTTGAAGATTTCCGAAGATTTCCGAACAATTGGTACAAAGTTCGGATAATAAGGGTTGCGGTATTCGTCGACTGTTCCCAAAACGGGGCCCGCAGCGACGCCGCGTACTATTATGCGCCGATCGGTAGGCACTGGTTAGAGGGTTCAGCGCTGCGACGCCGTTCATTCGTATGGCAACGTTCATAGTGCTAACACATGGCCTTCGAGATTGGACGGCGTGGCAAGGCTCAGTCAGGTTCAGCAAACCCTGCTTTGATGACCCATCTCAGAGGCAATGGCCTGTACGTAATTCTCGGCCATGCCATGTATTGAAACGGGTGCTGGTTTATTCCCATTCGTCATTAATCGTAAAAGGTAATTTTCCTACACTTATAACTTGATGATCATCGAGACAATATACTATAATGACTTCGTGTTGCGACACCTGAGTAGAGATCAGTGCAGTCATATCTCCATAGTTTATAGCGCCATACCGCAACGCTGCCGCTAGCGGTTTGCTGTTTCGCACGATTGCTCGTTTTGGATGGTTATTCTTGAAAGTAACGAGTATTCTTAAAAACAGTTAGTTTTATCAATATTCGATTCAGTTTCTGGCTACACTGTTCGTATTCGATACGGCAGGAAAGGTACAAAATGCGCATTCGATCCGGTTTAGAAAAAATCGACTACATACATGGTCTGTTCTGAAAGTAGTAGGACTGTTTTTTTCCTGGGCGAACGGGCGGACGAGAGGTGGTCTGCGCGTGCAGGATCGTTGGAGGGGGATATTGGGAATGCTGTGGAAAATCGGCAGTCGGCTCTCGGCCGTTAAAAAGAGGAGGTCGCTTGTACTGTGAACCCCTGTTGAAACGTCTCGTCACGCAGAATCGTCGAGCGTTTACTGCATCAGCGATACGCGATCAAATTTTGAGTAAATCTTGGTAAAACGGGCAGAAAGACTCACAACATGATTAAGGAGGCCTACGGTGACGCTTCCATGGGTAGATTAGGTGTTTTTGATAGGCACAAGCTTTTCCGAGAAGGTAAGGAAAGAGTGGAGGAAGACGACCGCTTCAGACGCCCTTCGACCAGCAAGACCAACGAAAAAATGTAGCGAGGGAAACATTTACTTAACAGTGATCTATCAGAATGATTGCTGATGACTTGAGCATTCCTCAAACCCAAGTTTTTGGGATCGTGACAGAAAACTTACCCATGAGGAAAGCGTGCGCGAAGTTGGTGCCGGGAGTGTTGTCAGAGGAGGAAAAGGCCAACCGGTAGGATCTTCTTCGTCATCTGAATGAGGACCCCGATTTTTTGTCCCGCACAAGGCGGCAACGCTGTCTCAGCCCCCCTACAGCCTCCACTTGGCCCTGCCTACTACTTTCAGAACAGACCATGTATGAGAGCGACCTCATATCTGCGTAGCTTTGGAGCCCCCTTTAGTTTTCTACACATGCTCGCTTATCGACTCACTCTCCTTTCCAGTCCGCACCGATGCTGCCACAGATGGACATTGCTACATGTATCTGTTCTCCCTCCCCGTGGCACGGTAACTATACGCCATCCCATAACTAATTTGCAGCCCTACCAAAGGCAGATACCTCCTCAGCCAATCGGGAGTGCTCGTTAAACGTGTTGCTCCGCGCCTAGCCGTCTGTGTGTCGTCTGCTCGCGGACTACAGAGATATGGTTAGAAAAGAGTACGGAGGGACACATTCAACGCGCTCTTCTGATTGGCTGAGGAGGTCTCTGCTTTTGGTAGTGCTGCAAGTTAGTTATGGGATGGAGTATACCGTCCAGATGGTCCACTGGTAACCATCCTCCGGTTACGCATTCCTACGCTCATCCCATACCCTCCCCTCTCTAGGGTAGCTACCCTCCAGGTGGTTCCCGTGGCAAACCCCTCCCGTGGCTCACCTTCCTTCTTCCTTCCACGGTGACCACCCTCTAGTTAAGTTTCCCTAAGCTCTCGCCGTGCCCTCCTCCGTCCACAGTAATTGCTTGCTGGCGGTTCCCATAGTAACCACCCTCGGGTTATGCCTTCCTATGCTCTCACCTTGCCCTCCTCCTTGAGCCAAGGTAATTCTCCTCCTGGTGGTTCCCGTGGAAACCACACACCGTTTGCGCCTTCTTGCGCTGTCGCCATACCCGCCTCCGTTCCACGGTAACCATCCACCGGTTGTGCGTTCCTCCGCTCGCAGTAACCACTGTCCGAGTGGTTCCCATGGCAACGCGCCCACAGGTTGCGCTGACTACTACGACATACTGCTGCGACGCCAAACTCGGGAACGGCCGCTGAACAGTTCTCGCTGTAAAAAATTGCGGAACCACCTGACATCTGATATACGACAGTTCTCGTAAGCAGTTGGATTTACCCTTAATTATTACTTTAATACTTTTGCTCTAAGCCGAGCCTTGACACACTGGACAGAATTTTCCCGGAGGTTGAAAGTAATGGTGGCGGAGTGGGCAGCTCCCTATTTGAGGGGAGGGTGAAGGTTCTTCACTTTGGGCGGAGGCTTAATTTAAACAAATTTCAGGCTACTGGGAGGGGTTACAGTAGCATTGCTTTCGCACTAAATGCACTATTGGGACACCCGTAGTTCTCTAATTTTTCCTCTCCCTCCTCTTTTCCCCAAACAGTGAAAACCAATGGGAGCGAGGCAGCCCAACAGGCTGCCGCCGGTGGCAGCTCGCAGCCGTCGTCTTCCTCGTTGGCGGACCCTAGCAGCGGGTCCCTGGTGGTGGGCCTGAGCCGTGCCAGCGAGAGCTACGCCGAGATCGCCTGGCGCCTGGAGCACAAGAAGAACGTTCCCAAGGACGAGGACCACGACCTGGCGTCTCGGCTGTCGGCCTGCGAGCTGGCCTACGGCCCGATGGAGGACCTGTACCAGGTGGAAGTCATGTCCAACTTCATGCCACGCGGCCCCACATTCGTCGTGGGAGGCCTCAAGCAGAACACCACGTACCATTTCCACATGGTTTGCTACTGCTGCCTCCCTCCGCCTGCTGCGGCATCTTCCGCTTCGTCTGATTCTGGCGGGAACGGCACCGCGGGCGCTGAATCCAAGCTGACCTCGAACGTGCTCAAGTTCACCACAGGTTAGTGATTGTATGTACATAGTAGTAGAAGTTGGGACTGATGCATCAGGATTTATGAGATGGAGGAGGAAATAACTGGTCTTTGAGAATAGGGTTAGTGAAAAAAGTTTTGTGAAAAAGGCGTGAGCGAAAATATTTTACGGCGTGGAGCTGAGAAAGAACTACAGTGAATCGCCTAAAATGTACTAAAAGAGCACGGATGTACTCAAGCGTGACTAGCGATTGACTAGTGCTGGTGTCTAGTTCCCACGACTATCGCCAGTGACGAAATCGTGTTGGGTACATATTTATTTGTATCTCAAAGGTCTGCAAGGGGCATTACGTAAGAGCATCGCATACCATCCGTTCCGAAAATTTCCTGGCCCGATTCTCAGGGTCTTTGTAATGTTAAGCAACCGCCAGGTTTCGTTGCCGTCAAAAAAAAAGAAACAGTTCGAGGGAGCCAGATGCAAAGTGCTCAAAAACACTCTCATAGAAAGGGAAGTTGCTCGGGCAGGTAGGCCAGTCATTGGAAAAATGCTTTGTCGAGAGGCGTGAGAGGCGTGAGCGAGACGCTCGGTCGCATTCTCGGAAAAGAAGGGGTGCTGACAACGCACAAACCGACCAGCACTATCGGTCGCCTTCTCCTTCGCCCAAAAAACCGGCAGCCCAGAGAAAAGGCCCAGGGCGTCGTGTACAAAATTCCGTGTTCCGTCTGCCCGGCGTCGTACATAGGGGAAACGAAGAACTTCGCGGAAAGGATGAACCAACACAAAGCGGACGTCCGTCACATGAATCGTCAACGCAGCGCCGTGGCCGAACACTGTGAAGGGTGTGACCACCCAATTGACTTCGACAGCACCATTGTATTGGAAACGGAAGCTAACCCACGCAGGAGGCTTCTACTCGAGTCGTGGCACATACAGCAAACACGAGAGAATGTTAATCGTTCCCTGGGGACTCTCCCCTCATCCTATGTCCATGGGCTGCGGCCATTGACCCGCAGGTCCTCCACACAGGGGCTTAAAAAGCCAAGCTGCGCTCGCCCGTAGTCACACCGTGAAGAAGGGGCCGAGCCGGTCCCGAAACGTCGTGTTTTTCCTGTATTTTACTTGGTTGGCGTCACTTACCTTCTCCTTTGTCGAATATTTCCAATAGGACAGGCTATCCAATGCGTTCTTCATAAGCACTCTCACCGCTTCAAATCTGATGTTTGTTGGTTCACATCGATCCTTTGAATTGGATATATCTTTTTAGAGCCTCACATTGGTCTGGTCAGTAAGAAAGCTCGGATTTGAGCTGGGAAAGAAAAGTTTAACCTCTGTCTTTCTCTCTGGTCGTTTTAGAATTATTGGACGCTTCGTTTTAGAGCGCAGCTCTTTGGCGCCCGTTCGTGCGTTTCTCGGCGTCGCCGTTGACCGTCGTAACCAGCTCCTGCAGCCGGGGCAGCGTGCTGCTCTAGCTGCACGCGCTCCTGGCGCCATTTCTTCCGCACGCCCAAGCCGAAACGCATAGCCGCCGCCGTTCGCCACTGCGTGTCCTCCCACCCCCCTTCTTCCTCCGTGGCAGCGACCGCGCGATAGCGCGCGTTGTTTTCCTGTTGCCGAACCGCCGGCTCGGCATCAGCGGATCACGGTGCGTGCATCCCAAGCCGAATCGCAGATCCAGGTTCACTTGACTCGCTAGCAGCGTCAGCGGTATGCTATCTCTTCGCCGCACAACTTTCCTGTGCGCCCACGCGCTGCCTCCCGCGGCCTCCAGATAACTTAATTGCTCTCTTCGCTCCTCCTCCAATGCTACCCCTATGCGGCGGCAATCAGAGCGCTGGATCGGTGGCTGCGGATCTCGATATGTGCACCGCCCGAGCCGAAACACATGGCCGCGGCAATCAGAGCGCTGGATCGGTGGCTGCGGATTTCGATATGTGCACCGCCCGAGCCGAAACACATGGCCGCGGCAATCAGAGCGCTGGATCGGCGGCTGCGGATCTCGATATGTGCACCGCCCGAGCCGAAACACATGGCCGCCGCCGTTCGCCACTGCGAAACGCCTGCTATAAATAGTTTATTCTCTGCCAGTTCTTTCCGAGCCATGAGCATATATCCATTTCTCCGACCCCAAAGCTTCCTTCATGACAATCAAGAACTGTTAGTGTAGCGTTTCTTGAAGAAATATCTGTGAAAAATGACAAGCTGTCTGTAACTGTACATACATGGCTTGCTCGATTTTTTTGCCTCAATCTGTCGAAAATCTGAAACAGCTGATGAGCTGCGCTCAAATTTCGCATTAGGAAGTAACGTAATCGTCGGCAATTTTTTTTCGGGCCCTTTTGGCCCCATCCTCCCCGCGAGACATAAGCGACAGAATAATATCGAGTGAAATTCAACCGAGTGCAGCCGTATGCCTCTACAGATGAAAGCTATGCAGTGCTGTATTGTCAAATCTTGGCATTAAAAAAAAAAAAACTCTTGATACCATATGGGCGAAAATAATATATGTTTCTGTAATTAAGGGCCGAGAAAGGTGGGAGGGATAATTGGATATCGTTAGGAGAGGTTTGTTTGTTTCAGCAAATGTAATGTGGCTGGAGAGAAAGAACTTTCTGTGCTCGGGCTCAGGAGTGGGTTGATTGTGATTATTGATCGTCATGCCTTTCCTCTGAATTATTCATCTTGGATCAGGGGAATCTGTAGCTTCATATTCCTGTAGTCGTGTTGCGAGGAGCGCACCAATGGATACATGAAACCTCGATGAAAGCATGAAGCCAGTTGGTATACGCCTAATGTCTTCACTGGAAGTTCAGTGCGTCTGCATATAGTGCAGGCCATGGAGGAAAGAAAACTAGGAGAGAGTGCGCTCAGCCTCTGCAAGCCATCCTCCTCTGACGCCGCTGCCGAGTGCCCTTTTGCGCACTGACTCTTGGGAAATAGGCCCTCCACAGTTACCAGACTGCCAACCAGCGGTGCTTTTTAGTGAACGTCCGTGCTCCGAAGTAGCGCAGAAGCGCAGCGCCTGTCTTGCAGCTTTGGCGCAATGCGTACCGAGCTCGAGATTGTGTGAAGGCTCCGCGCCTCAAAACTTCTGTTGATTACACTCTTGAGTTTTTGGGTGCACTGTAGAAAACTGCAGGTAAACTTTTCATCAAAGGGTGCGGCCGCGACCTCGTCACTGTTCAACTGTGGTTCATAAAGAGAATGAAGAGGAATTCCTTTCGTCGTTATACACACATACGGAGCGTTTATTTCAACGCATGCTGTAAGCGGAGAACTCGACAGTAGGCGAAGAAAGCGAGCCTCTAAAAAAGGGCGCAGTGGCTTCCAGAGCGCTCACGGCGGACGGACGTGTTTAACGAGCGCTCCGGCGCGCTGCGCAAGATTCTATTTCTCGGGCAGGCGGACTTCGGCCCGCCCATGGGCCCGCCGTTCTCTGCTATTCTCAAGGCACAAGTCGCGCCGAATACGCTCGCGCACATACGCGGTTCCGAGGTGAAATGCAGCAGTGAAGTATTTCTCTCGCTGTCGAGAGAGAGTGCCAGCGGCTTTACGTCTGCCCCTACGCGGGGTCTCCCGGCCACTGCGCACAATCACTTACAAAAAAGAAATAAACTGCATGTAGTACATAGCCGCGCGCGCGTAGCGTCCTGTCTCGCACTAATCGCGCGCGCGGCACACTGCACTAGCGGCCGGGGTGGGGCGCCCGGCCGCGTATACCGTCCGATGTAGCACCCACGGAGCGTTCGTGTCACGCGTGCACTACCTGGCGAAGAGCAAGCGGGAAGTCAAGCTCGCCTGCTCGATGAACGCACAGAGGCTCACCATTGTTCTGTCACGGGTGTGCGCACTGCCGCGCGGCCACAGGAGCGCTTCGAGACTGTCCGGGATGATTCCCAGAGCCCTGTAGGCCGCGAGCATCTCGCGACGCTGCACTGCAGAAGCGGCACAGCGAAGGAGCATGTGCTCCAATGTCTCCACTGCGCCGCAGTCAGCGCACGCGTCGCTCGGGGATGGTGGCCGCTGTGGCGAGCGAGCAGTTTGCGCTCACCACGGAGTCGTCAGTGAACACAAGCAGATGGTCGCGCAGTTGCTCGTAGAACGAGAGAGCGAAACCGAAACCGAAATCCGGCTAAGAGCTACCGCTGCCTTGTTACGTGAGGGCCTATTTCCCATGATGCTTTCCATTATATTTTTTTATGACTAGGCTTCAAGGTTATGACGTCATGCTCCCTCCTAGTTTTTTCTACCTCCATGGTGCAGGCTGTCAACGCGGGATTTTGGGACCTGCCTCCAGGCAGCTCGCGCCTGCAGCACGCAGCTTATTTTTTCTTTTCCAACGGTGCAGTTGCTACGCGGCCGAGAGTCCAAATGGCCGCGTAATTGAGCACGATATTTTTAATCAGTGGAAAAAGCCAAATTTTTCCTCCTTACTAAACGATGCGCTTGCAGAGCAGCACCACATTTATGCGGCCCAGCAGCGAATTTTTAAAAGAAAAAACGGTTTTCTTCTACTTCCAAGACCTCCCACGGCGAAGTATCGTTGTTTACAGACAAAGTGTACAGATACACATACGAATACACAATATCAGCGGCATAAAACACATCAGTGGGCACAACTAAGGTTTGAACACGGGGCCACATAGTAAGATGCAAGCACACTTACCATTACACCAAAAACCGACACACTGAATGAGGACGTAATTAGTTTTAAATATGCTATCTGGTGCCAAAAAAATGACATGAATACGTGAAATGGAAAAGCGCCTTTGATGAGCTAGCACGCATCTGATCCCATGATGCCAATGACGTTATATACGGCGCATCAGGCTCCATCCATCGGAATGTTTGATCGTATAAATGTGGTAGTTGATGCGGATTGCTTGCTTTTCGACCGGCTGGTGTGCAACTTGTCCTATAGTGTTAAACTGTATTCCACTGCCGATTTCGCCGATGCGTGTGGAAGCATGAATAAAATGCAATGCCCGCTACAAGGAATTTTAAGGTAATAAACTGAACTAAAAAATTAAAATCATACTGAATGCGTATTTCTCACGCAAGTTACCGCTAAAACGCGGATTGCAATTTTTGGCACAATTGCTGCCGTTGCATTCCGCTTCATTAGTGAGCGACACTGCTCACATCTTGTATTTATAGATGAGCGTGCTGCGATGGTCAGTAGCGCTATGGTATGGTCACTAGCATAAAACTGCTGATGAAAATACTATAGATGAAAGAAATTGCAGTATTAATAGCAGATGTGTCGTGTCGCATCATGGGGAGCGGCCATTTTTAATGTAACAGCGCTAGGGAGCTCATGTCGCAGAAGATCCGACTTCGGCGTTATCGGCGTCGTTGACTGCGAGCGAAAAATCCCTGAAAAATTGCCAGAGAAGCAACCTAGGAGGTAGGTGGGCTAGCTAGGCCACGTGACCTCATGGCGTCATCACAACGTGCCCACCGAATTGTGAGGAAGCTGCCCTCCGTGGCAGGTGCCAATTACAGGGCTTTGAAGGGGCTGTGATAAAGTTGCGGTATGCCTGGAATGTTAAGGCACCCCACTTGACGAATGTTGTCCCGCAAGAATTTTTTTAATGCTCTTTGTAGAAGCTGAGTTATCTCTACTCAAAATTTGAATTTCAGCTTCTTCGCGCCTTTCCCTCTCCTATCGTCACTTTTTGCACGCTGGAAGAGGCGCTCCTGCGTCGGCCCCCACCTCCGGGGGCGGAGCTTCCTGACCCGCCAGAGCTACGCGGTTTATTGGCCGTGCCCTTGGTAGCTGCCTGTCGTCTGAAAGAATCTAACCAACAGCCACCTCTCAACATGTGCACGCAGGTGCGAGCATGATAAAGTCGCCGTGTAGTGATGCGTGTAGAAGTGTATTATTTGGCTCAGGTGTTCATGACAACACAATACAGTGATTGAGAGAGTTGATATGCTCTCCTCGGGCGGTGTTTCAGAGCCCCTTTAAATTATTGATTGGTCGCGAGAGGTTGCTGGGAAGAGCAATCTGGATCGGACAAGTCCCACTGGTAGGCGGTGTTGGTGGAAAACATTTATATACAGATACACTTAAAGAGGTTATGTACGAGCTGGCCCAGAGGGGGCCAGCCCTTACAAGTACTATGTGGAGGTCCCTAGTTCGGGACCCCAGTGGCGTTGGCCGCCGCCCGGGCTCGCGCGACCAAGGCCTGTTGTGCCTGCAGGTCAGAGCAGCCGAGCAGGGTCGCCTCCCAGTCCTCCCGGGTTGGGTTGGGGTGAGGGGGGATAGCAGGGCTGGAGGGGCAGGCCCACACCATGTGGTAGATCTCTGAAGACTTCTACGCACAGTGCGGACAGCTGCCCGAGAAAGAAGGGTCGAAGTGTTTGAGAGCTGCCGGGCACAGCAAAGTATTAGTATACAGGCGAAGTCTCGAGAAGCCGCTCCTCCGCCTTTGAGAGACCTTTACACGGGCGGGGATAAAGACCGTGGCCAGATTGAAAAAGTAAAACAATGTCTTTGAAGGTGTAAGCTGGAGGGAATTCGAGTTCCTGATCGTTGGGGTCGGAGGGGAATGTCCGGTGAGAGAGCGCGCGGGCGGCGGCGTCAGCTGCCTCATTTCCCTCAAGGCCCATGTGAGCTGGTGCCCAAACGATACGCCGGTGAGCGGGTTCCCGGTGTAGACGCTGTTTTGGAGAATGCGGTAGGCTAGGTACGGTACCCAGCCCTGTTCGACGTTCCGACAGGCCCCTCGCGAGTTGGAAATAATTGTTTTTGAAGTGGGATCAGATGCAGCCAACGCAATGGCGACCTCCTCCGCGTGCGTTATTGGTGGACGACTGCGGCCGTGTACCATCCCCCATGGGGGGGGGGGGGGAGGCATCGACGCGATCCATAGTGGCGGGTCAGGGCTTCCGCCCGCGTCAGGCGCCGGCCATTATGGTCCTCACGGTTCATGTTCGTGGGAAGAGGGTGCACGTAGAGGACGCATCTCCACTGGGATGGAATACGTACGAGGGGGTACCCAAAAGAAACCGCACTTATTTTTGTTTGAACTTAATTTTTCACATTTTAAGAAATGACCTTCAATCTCCTTCAAAGTGTTAGCAAGAAGTGGCCGGATTCTTTTGGAATAAAGAAAACAGGTTTATTTTAAAACTTAAGGATACAAGAATGAGATAACTGGATTATTGATACGTAGGAGGTTCGGCGGATCTGCAGAGTTGGGAGGGCCTCGCCGACGCGTCTCGTATCGTCGGCGCCTCTCGGTCATCTCTCTTCCCAGGCTGCAGCGGTGGGGCTTTTATAGCCTGAGGAACGGTGGCCCCTCAGAATTGGCCAATCCAAGGCAGCGCTCGACGGCAGTCCGAAAGGGCCAACCAGCGACCGCGCGGCCAACCGCTTCAAATCTTGCCGCGCGCGCTGGCGTCCGGGAGAGAAGGAAACGGCGCCTCGCTGTCTGGCCTCTTGCGACAAGTCCAGGCGTGTTGGTTGAAGATACTTCTCCTTACGACTCCGCTGCCGTAAGGCGCAGCATCATGGCTTGTCAAGGGGGACGCTCGTAGGAGAATGTTAGGATGCGGGGCGCCTCGTGGTCGCTGAGCAGGAGCGTTAAATGTCGTGTGCTGGCGTGTTGGGACCGCATGGCTCGTCAGAAATGTGAATGCTGACACGGCCTTTCCAAAATTTGCGCCTGTCCTCAGGCGCACGTTGTCGACAGCAATTCTTGGGCGAGCTGGGCGTTCTCCGCCGCGTACCTTGTGGCTTGCGTCCAGCCCGTTCTAATACGCCTTCGCTTCCATCTAGGGAGACGATGCGACTTGTGCGAAGTGCCGTGTTTGTCTCGTTCGTTTCGTTTCTTGGTACAGGGAGTCGGGCTTGTTGGATCGTTCCACATCCTGCCGTGCATTCGTCGCGGCGCTGGCTTTATGGATGAGCCAGCTCGTCTTGGCAATGGCTTCTGCATTGTAGTAGTAACTGTAGCAGATGCGAAAGGTGCGCCGTGTCGTTGGAAGCACGTCTCGTGGCCAACTCGTGTCGGTAGTGGCTGCTGCACCGTAATATCCGTAGCTGGGGCGCGGGGCCCGTCGTGTCGTAGGGAGCCCGTTCCGTGGCTCGATCTCGGTGACACCGGCTGCTGTACCGTAGTGTCCGTGGCAGGGGCGCGGGGTCCGTTGTGTCGTTGGGAGCCCGTTTCGTTATCTGCTTGCGGTGACACCGGCTGCTGCACCGTAGTGTCCGTGGCAAGGGCTCGGGGTCCGTCGTGTCGTTGGTAGCCCGTTTTGTGGCCCGCTTGCGGCGGCACCGTGTGCTGCACCGTAGTGTCCGTGGCAGGGGCGCGGGGTTCGTCGTGTCGTTGGGAACCCTTTTCGTGGCCCGCTTGCGGCGGCACCGTGTGCTGCACAGTAGTGTCCGTGGCAGGGGCGCGGGGTCCGTCGTGTCGTTGGAAGACCTTTTCGTGGCCCGCTTGCGGCGACACCGTGTGCTGCACCGTAGTGTCCGTGGCAGGGGCGCGGGGTCCGTCGTGTCGTTGGGAGCCCTTTTCGTGGCCCGCTTGCGGCGACACCGTGTGCTGCACCGTAGTGTCCGTGGCAGGGGCGCGGGGTCCGTTGTGTCGTTGGGAGCTCTTTTCGTGGCCCGCTCGCGGCGACACCGTGTGCTGCACCGTAGTGTCCGTGGCAGGGGCGCGGGGTCCGTCGTGTCTTTGGGAGCCCGTTTCGTGGCCCGCTTGCGGCGACACCGTGTGCTGCACCGTAGTGTCCGTGGCAGGGGCGCGGGGTCCGTCGTGTCGTAGGGAGCCCGTTTCGTGGCCCGCTTGCGGCGACACCGTGTGCTGCACCGTAGTGTCCGTGGCAGGGGCGCGGGGTCCGTCGTGTCGTTGGGAGCCCGTTTCGTGGCCCGCTTGCGGCGACACCGTGTGCTGCACCGTAGTGTCCGTGGCAGGGGCGCGGGGTCCGTCGTGTCGTAGGGAGCCCGTTTCGTGGCCCGCTTGCGGCGGCACCGTGTGCTGCACCGTAGTGTCCGTGGCAGGGGCGCGGGATCCGTCGTGTCGTTGGGAGCCCTTTTCGTGGCCCGCTTGCGGCGACACCGTGTGCTGCACCGTAGTGTCCGTGGCAGGGGCGCGGGGTCCGTAGTGTCGCTGGGAGACCTTTTCGTGGCCCGCTTGCGGCGGCACCGCGTGCTGCACCGTAGTGTCCGTGGCAGGGGCGCGGGGTCCGTCGTGTCGTTGGGAGCCCTTTTCGTGGCCCGCTTGCGGCGACACCGTGTGCTGCACCGTAGTGTCCGTGGCAGGGGCGCGGGGTCCGTCGTGTCGTTGGGAGCACTTTTCGTGGCCCGCTTGCGGCGGCACCGCGTGCTGCAACGTACTGTCCGTGGCAGGGGCGCGGGGTCCGTCGTGTCGTTGGGAGCCCTTTTCGTGGCCCGCTTGCGGCGACACCGTGTGCTGCACCGTAGTGTCCGTGGCAGGGGCGCGGGGTCCGTCGTGTCGGCTGCGCCATGTTAGCAAGAAGTGGCCGGATTCTTTTGGAATAAAGAAAACAGGTTTATTTTAAAACTTAAGGATACAAGAATGAGATAACTGGATTATTGATACGTAGGAGGTTCGGCGGATCTGCAGAGTTGGGAGGGCCTCGCCGACGCGTCTCGTATCGTCGGCGCCTCTCGGTCATCTCTCTTCCCAGGCTGCAGCGGTGGGGCTTTTATAGCCTGAGGAACGGTGGCCCCTCAGAATTGGCCAATCCAAGGCAGCGCTCGACGGCAGTCCGAAAGGACCAACCAGCGACCGCGCGGCCAACCGCTTCAAATCTTGCCGCGCGCGCTGGCGTCCGGGAGAGAAGGAAACGGCGCCTCGCTGTCTGGCCTCTTGCGACAAGTCCAGGCGTGTTGGTTGAAGATACTTCTCCTTACGACTCCGCTGCCGTAAGGCGCAGCATCATGGCTTGTCAAGGGGGACGCTCGTAGGAGAATGTTAGGATGCGGGGCGCCTCGTGTTCGCTGAGCAGGAGCGTTAAATGTCGTGTGCTGGCGTGTTGGGACCGCATGGCTCGTCAGAAATGTGAATGCTGACAAAAGTATTCCCCACTTGCAATGATATGCTTGTCGATTCTTTAATTCCATTTTTCAAAACATTGTTTAAATTCATCTTTTGTGATGCTTTACAGTGCCTCCGTCGTTTTTTTCTTAACCTCAGCAACATCAGCGAAACGCTTTCCATTCACATATTTTTTCATTCTAGGAAACAATTATTCTCGCAATAATTATTCTCGCAATAACTCTACTGTTTTTTTAAATCCTGTTTCAGACGACGAGGTGGTCGCGGCTTTCAACAGCCTTAATAACAGCAAATCTGTAGATAGTACAGGCATTCAGATAAAGCCAGTTAAATTTGTTATTCATGGTATATCAAGCTGTTTGACACATATTTTTAATACATGCATTTCAGAAGGGGTATTTCCACGCAGCATGCAGTCTGCAAAGGTGATAGTATTGTTTAAAAAAGGCGATAAAAACGACCTTGCTAACTATCGCCCAATCTCTATCTTGCCTACCTTCTCAAAAGGTTTCGAAAAATTAATTCTCACGCGTCTTACATCCTTCATCGACCGTCACAATATTTTAAACCCCGCTCAGTTTGGTTTCAGGAAAAACAGATCAACTGAGCTTGCTCTTCTCACGCAAAAAGAGTATATTTTAGAGAATTTTGAAGAAAAGAAACTAGTGCTAGGAGTCTTTTTAGATTTCTCGAAAGCTTTCGACAGCATTAATCACAAAACGTTACTCAATAAACTAGACCGCTATGGTATACGTGGCACAGCCTACTCCCTTATATCTTCTTACTTATCCAGTAGAACACAGTATGTTGAAATAAATGGTTTTTCCTCTGCAGTGCAGCCCGTCATCTCAGGAGTTCCACAAGGAAGTCTTTTAGGCCCTCTTCTTTTTATTCTTTACATTAATGATATTGTCAGCATAGATCCATCTGCAAAATACATTATTTACGCCGACGATACCAGTCTGTTTTTCTCTGGTCATTCAGGTATTGATCTATCGAGCCGTGCTAACACGACCTTAGGCAAAATTGATCAATGGGCATCTAAGAACAGTTTAAAACTTAATGTAAATAAAACAAAAGCTGTACTCTTCCACCCCAAAAACAGATTATTCGAGTTATCCCCACTCATACTCAACGACAGTCAAATAGAAGTTAGCAAATCTGTCAAAACGTTAGGCGTCTATTTTTCAGACAATATGTCATGGGATGCCCATGTAGAATACTTAGCCACAAAGCTCTCACGCACTATAGGTTCCATACGTCGACATCTTTCAGTATTTCCTCTCTCGATTAATATTCTCCTATACAATGCACTTTTTTCCTCTATTTTAAACTATTGCTCACTAGTGTGGGCAACCACAACTGGAGAAAATATCACTAAGTTATTACTGCTGCAAAAAAGAGCAATCAGACTAATTTCTAAAGCTCCTTTCACCGCACACACAGGGCCATTATTTGAGCAACTAAAAATTGTTAAAATGACATCCTTGTATAACTACAGACTTTCCCTACTTTATAGACTAGGCATCACCAAGAAGGACGACACGCTAACATTACTAGCGGTGCTTCAACAACACATCAATACACATAACATCCGTAATCCAGAACGTTGGCATATCACTGGCTGTCGCACAAACTACGGCAAGCAGATGCTTCGTTATAGGCTTCCTGTTTTACTCAATCAGCACTCACGCAATAGTCGGAAAGATTTTACAGTTGTTTCCCTGAAACAATTCCGTCAAATGTTTTTGTGAACAGTTTGTCCATGTCCTCATTTAGTGCTATGTACATGATGTACTTTGATTTTTCTTTTTGTGCTTTTTAACTCAAATTTCTTTCAATTTTGATTTATTGATGTAAAAATTCAATCAGTTCATTTATCCTGCGCTGCCAAATGCCGTCAGAAAGGGGGCAGTCACCCCGTCAAGCTGCTCTCTGAAGCAGCTTTTTCGTGGCTGCTCCTTTCCTTTGTAAAAGAGGAAAAATAAACTATTATTATTATTATTATTATTATTATTAAAGAAAGTAGCACGGGGCAAAGTCGGGAGAGTATGAGGGTTGAGGAATAGGGGTCATGCCATTTTTGGTCCAAAATTGTCGCAGAGACAGGCCGTGTGAGCAGGGGCATTGCCATGATGGAAAAACCAGTCACCCGACCGCCACAAATCTGGCCGCTTGCACCGCACGCACACTGTTGCCCAATCTTTTCAAAACATCCAAGTAGAAAGCCTGGCTAACTGTCTGACCCTGCGGAACAAATTCTCAATGGACGACTCCTCTCACGTCGAAAAAACAAATCAGCATTGTTTTGAGGTTTGGTTTCACCTGACGAGCTTTCTTGAGGCGAGGTGAATTTGAAGTTTTCCATTGGCATGATTGTTACTTTGATTCAGGATTCGATTCAGGAACACTTGAGTTGTCCCCATAGCATTGTCGTTGTACGTCTTTCTTAATATTTCAAGAGTTTCCATTCAACTTTTTCCGAGCAAAAATCTGAATTTCACCGGCGCACGCTGTTCACGAAAATCAGCCATTGCAAAAACGACATTCACACAAAACAGTCGTCACTGTAAAATTCTGCCTAAACTAGTCTGACCTCCTTCAACGACGGCACTCGGCTTACTGACTCTGCAATGTTCGTTCTATGCGCTCCTAGTGGCAAAACGCGGTACCACAGAAGCTTTGCCGACCAAAAAATTTAGTCCGGTTTCTTTTGGGTACCCCCTCGTACGTGCTCTTCCATGAGATTGGTGTGTTGGATGTGTAGTCGGTCGGATGTGTGTTGGATGTGTGCTCCACCCAAAAGTCGGAATTTGTTCACAAACTACCAAAGTGCACAGCCAAAATTTCATTGTCTCTTGAGACAGGTCCAATCCCTGAAAATGCTGAAGTTCCGGGTATTTTATACACCAAGAGAGACGGTCAAAAACAACATTGGCCAAACTCCGTCAGGTGGGGGACCAGGTGGGCCGCTTGGTCCGCCGGGTTTCTAACAAGCGCGGGGGGTTACGATGTAAGGACGCCTTGCGGCTGGCGCATGCATTTGTTACCAGTCGAATTCTATATTCGACTCCATACCTCCACCTGCGGAAGCAAGACGAGGATTCACTCGAAGTCATCCTCCGCAAAATTATTAAGCGGGCTCTAGGCCTCCCCGCGAACCCCTCCAACAAGCGCCTCCTGGGGCTAGGCATGGTGAACACATTTCGGGAGCTCCGGGAAGCCCATTTGACCAACCAATACACACGTCTCTCGAAGACATCGTCGGGTCGCCGCCTCCTTGCCCGACTACACATCCACTGGTAGCAGCACCTGCCATCTCAAGGAAGTGGTGCATCCCTTAACCGCTGCACCACTGCTCTAGGAGTGGTATGACCCGCAGGGATCTATGGATGTCAAGCAGAGAATGCCCAGTTCTGCATATATGGACTTAGATATATCGTGTCGTACGCTTAAGGTGGAGCTTAAGTGTCCTCCCCAATTTTTTCCTTATATAATTGCAGACCGTGCGCGTTTTGTAACGAAAACTTTTAATGTTGCCTGCATTGAAGAAGTGAGTGCAATGTTGGTACTCATGGTTTGGAATGCTTCTAGCACCGTTAAACCTGCATTTAAAGCCGTCTTAATTGTGCCGGGGTGCGTCGCAGAACTCCAGCTTTAAATAGACAAAACTGCTGCGTAAACGGGATAAGAAACGTGTTCCGGTCTAGGAGAGTTTTCTTGGGTGGTCAATGCGTATAGCGCAGTGGTGGCGGCGTCCTTCTAAACGGATCTGGTCCAAGCGCCATGCAGAAATTTCAACTGACGCTGATTAACAGTGCAGGAGTTATGTCAAGCGTGCTTTTCAAACAATGTGAACTATTTAAGCTTTCCATTAAATGACAGCTGCAGCCTTGATGCGAGCAGCTATGACTTCGGTTTGCGGCCCCATAATATGATAATTAACTGAATTATTTTAGCTGAAGTGCTAAACATCACTGACTCCAAATATGGGCTCGTTGAAATGGCGTATATAAACATGGAGAAAGTATTCGCGTCATGGGAGGTAAGTATTGCGCGCAGCGGTGGTGTCTTCAGTGTTGAACTCTGTCATCTCAGTAGCTCTGTATGACTCATTCCAGTTTATGTTCCTTTGGCAAAAATGTGTCGCACTTGCTAGCATCGTGTTACTATATGCAAGCGGGTTTGCTGAAGGTTGGCCTACTTTAGCAAGCTTCTTTGTTAAATGTATTGAGAAAAATCACGTTGTGAACATCATGCAGACATCACAAATGTAACTCCACAGCAAACAGGTTCAGAAACACCCTGAAAGACACCTATGGGTATTATAATTATTGTAGGGGATGCCATAACTGTAGTGCAAAGTTAGACAGGTTGTCGGCAGGTTTTCGTAGGGAATGTTTAGTTTCCCTCCAAGAGTGCACAAAAAAAACCGCGTCTTTTAAACCAATCAAAACCTATGAAGCTATAGAGGAGTCGGAAAAAGGGTGCAACTGCAACGATGTCACCCTTACTATGGGTGTGGCGAGCATACTTTGCACCCTTTCTGGAGGGTGCAAGCTATAGACACGGGAGTGCACCCTTAAGGGTGAAAATTTTTCTACACTGCACCTGCTGCCCCGCGATATAGTTCACTGTAATCGCGATGAGCGCGTGGAGTATATTCACCTCGTGCTCACACGAACTTGAAAGAAGAGCTGAGCCCGGCTCCCTGTAAAATGAACAAGAAACCCGTGAGTATCTTGCCTCCTCCACATAGCCCAGGAAGAGCAAAGTCACATCAGGGCTTGCGGAACCATGGCGCATTCTTTCACACAACGTGCCGACAGAACGGCCGCTTTCAGGGCGTGCGCCAGGCAGCGCTGCGTTGAGGCCAGGGCTGGACCCGCGGAAACAGCGTCGTCTCGACCGCAGCCGTTTCCCATCTTCCTCAGGTGTGAGCGGTGACCAGCAGTGGACGACGTATCAGCGCCCTTGGTCCACGCAGCAGCAGCAGCGGGACCCGTACCAGGGCTCGTACCACTCGGTGTACAAGCAGACCATCCTGCGGGACGAAGACAGCAGCAGCCGCGCAGTGCCTTCCTTCAACGTGCTGCTGGGCGCGCTAACCGGCATCGTCGGCTTCCTCATCATCAACGTCACCGTGGTGATCGCCGTGCGGCGCTGCTCGCACCGCCGCATGCGCAGGAGGAGGATACTCGTGCTCGAGTGAGTCTTTGCACCTATCCCGCCGCAGTGGCAGTTTGCACCCGTGCCCGCGTTTGCTGGACGCAGACGCGCATTTCTTTGTCCGAAGAGGGAGAGATACTGGGAATGTAAAACACGCAAGGAAATTCCGAGTCGGTCACTCAAGCACGACGCTGGCCGATTGCTGTGGTTCCATGATATTGCTAATCTTTCGGCGCTTTTTGCACTGTAGACCGTTTAGGGGAATCCCCGAAGGTGGAGTGTGCTTGTAACACGGAAGTCATTACTAATCCACCTAAGCGCTGCGACATGGCTACAGAGGAAAGCGCAACAAGTTGGGCTAGTTGGTTTTCCGTTGAAGTTAATGCCGCATAAACTTGCCAGAATGTGTAAGCAGGTCAGCGGAATTTGTGTGGCCGCATGAGGGAACACGCCGTGATGGTCAGATCTTTGGAGCGGGAAAACCACCTCACTGCCCTTATTGTTAACAGGGTGATAACCAGCAAGAACCACGTGTCTGCGAAACGTGCCGTCTGTTATCCATTGATCTCCTTAGGGAGCGCGCCGAATCGTTGACGCAAACTCCCGAACGCAACCTCACACTTCATTTTAAGGATTGCCAAGAGCGTACGTGCAGGTCATACCTGCACGAATGCAAAATTCTTATGACTCATCGCGATCAGCTGACCTGTGTAATCACCGAAGCGTTCGCAATCCGCAAAAATGGCGCATATTGCGTCAGCGCATGTTCAGTTAGCTAAAGAAATCCTAGAATCTTACCTAGAATCTCACCGCTACCACTGGCCGATATTTTCTTCTCTTTTTTGTGTGTGTTTGCAACTTTTTCCTGTATATTGCCTTGTTCAGTTATTAGTAGCGCTCATGTTGTCTGCTGTTCTTTCCTGTGTCCCGTTTTTGCGCTATATTCACTTCAAGGTTGTTGGCCGAGTCAGTCGTACATATACTTAAGCAACGGAAGTCCGCAAAAAAAAAAATAAAACGTTTATCCGTCAAAAATGCGCCCGTCCTTGTGCTCTTCTCGTCCGTGCCTTTTTTTGCGCATTTCCCTTGCTTAAGCTTTCACAGAAGCCGCGTAGACGAAGAAAAATTTCACAGCTTACATCTGCGAAAGCAGTATAGCTTTCGTTTCTAGCTGTATGGCAGCACTTAGGTGGATGCTAATGAGTAACTACAGACTAATTGGGAGTCTATTGATCACGAGTCGCGTCTGCTAGGGCGCGCTCACCTTTTGATGGGGGCCATTCTGCTGCATGCCACCTCGACTCCCCTGTGCTGAGAGCAATATGTCGCGGGTTCGCTCCCATCCGCGGCGGCCGCATTTCGATGAAGATCGAAATCAAATACACTCATATGCTGCGTTCTATCTGTGCGCGTTGAAAGAAGCCTAACGTGGTCTGAATTATTCAGCAGTCCTGCACGTACTGCAGTGTGCCAGGCATAGCGTGAAGTGAATTTGTGTAATTCTTGCGACACGTATAACGGAACCGAGGTACTCGTAAGCCGTGCCTAGGTTTCCCCGATGCTAGACTGCAGTTGTGTGGAACACGTAGCAACGTTGTTTCAACGCGACAGTGGTGAGGGTCCCGCGTCGCCGAAAAACCGGCAATTCAAGAGCGGGGGCTAGTTGGTGCTTCATACTGATCAATTCGCGCTAAAAGGCACAGACACACGAAAACACGCGCTTCGTCCGTTTGTGTTTTCGTGTGTCTGTGCCTTTTACGCGCTTCGTCCGTTTGTGTTTTCGTGTGTCTGTGCCTTTTACGCTCTTCGTCCGTTTGTGTTTTCGTGTGTCTGTGCCTTTTACGCGCTTCGTCCGTTTGTGTTTTCGTGTGTCTGTGCCTTTACGCGCTTCGTCCGTTTGTGTTTTCGTGTGTCTGTGCCTTTTACGCTCTTCGTCCGTTTGTGTTTTCGTGTGTCTGTGCCTTTACGCGCTTCGTCCGTTTGTGTTTTCGTGTGTCTGTGCCTTTTACGCTCTTCGTCCGTTTGTGTTTTCGTGTGTCTGTGCCTTTTACGCGCTTCGTCCGTTTGTGTTTTCGTGTGTCTGTGCCTTTACGCGCTTCGTCCGTTTGTGTTTTCGTGTGTCTGTGCCTTTTACGCTCTTCGTACGTTTGTGTTTTCGTGTGTCTGTGCCTTTTACGCGCTTCGTCCGTTTGTGTTTTCGTGTGTCTGTGCCTTTTACGCTCTTCGTCCGTTTGTGTTTTCGTGTGTCTGTGCCTTTTACGCGCTTCGTCCGTTTGTGTTTTCGTGTGTCTGTGCCTTTTACGCGCTTCGTCCGTTTGTGTTTTCGTGTGTCTGTGCCTTTTACGCTCTTCGTCCGTTTGTGTTTTCGTGTGTCTGTGCCTTTTACGCGCTTCGTCCGTTTGTGTTTTCATGTGTCTGTGCCTTTACGCGCTTCGTCCGTTTGTGTTTTCGTGTGTCTGTGCCTTTTAGCGCGAATTGATCAGTATGAAAAACCGGCGTCGGTGACGCGTTTCAGCGTCGTTGACCGTGAGCGAAAAATCCACGAAAATCGTGAGTGAAGCAACCTTCGTGGAAGGTGGGCAACCTAGGTCACGTTACCCTGTGACATCATCACAACTTGCCATCTTTGGCAGGTGGCAGCTAAATTAATGGTTGATCGCGAGACGTTGCTTAGGGAGAGCACCCTGTCTCACAAGCCCCACATGTGGCTGTCTTTGAAACAGCCACCTGCCGGGGAAGTGGCACTTTGCAACCCTGCACCACTGCGCCAGGAGTGATATATGAATGTGAAGTAGTGCAAGGGATTTAACAGGGTGATATGAATACGTTCTGCCCGCTTAACTGCGGCTGACACAGCTCAAAACCGCCGGACACCATCCCGTGATCGCGTACGCTACAGAGCGCACGCCGTCCACGGCGGGCCTTGGTCTGAGGAACAAAGGAACGGCACTCTGGCTGACACAAACAAGGCATTTATTGCTACATCAATAACGCCAGCGCGCAACAAATACGCTGAGAAATCGAGGTCGTCCGGTTCACCAGCATGGTTGCAAGCGAACGTTCGCCCACGGTAGGGCAAGGGGGAAACTCCGAGGCCGGACGGGATGAGCTGGCGGGAGAATGTTCCCACCACGAGGCCTCGCCCCGCTAGCAGAGAGCGGAGCGCACGACGACACGTTCGTACGCGGCAGAATCCCGATCCGAAGAGGGCCGTCTCCCCCGCGCGCACAGCAATCACGCCATCCGTGGATGGATGGATGGATGGATGGACGGACGGACGGACGGACGGACGGACGGACGGACGGACTGATAGGAGCGCCCCCTTCGAAACGGGGTGGTGGCAATTGCCACCATGCTCAGCTTTTCTTTCTTTACTATTTTTTTTGTTTACTGTGTTGGTGGCAATTCTCATTAAGATTCGCCGTCATCTTTACCTACGGTTTCCTACAATCTAACCTTATGCCACTTCTCTGCTTTTCAGCCACCAATCCTCCAATCGCTTTTTGCTAACTTCCACTGCAGATCTATTTACATGACCATTGTTATCATTAAACCCTAGGGCCTGCGACGCCCACGCCGTCCCTTGTTGGTTAAGGTAACTAACCAAGCTAAGGAGGGTGCATCGCGGGGAAGCCAACCAAAGGGGGCCGGCGAGAGCAGGTTCCTTCACTAGAGAATGACCAGTCCCGCATATATGGGCATCGACTCATTAACGCTATTGCTTCATACCCTTAATTAAAGGGGTTGTGCTTCAACGAATACACGAGCTTATGAATCAATTGAGAGAGTTTGGGTGCCTAAAACGAACCGTATATTAAAGAAATTTCAATCGAAATTGAGACCGGAAATCTCTTCCCACCGGCAGCGACTGCCATATTGAGTGCTGTCGTGACATCACAGGGGCATACACGGAGCAACGTCGTCTGTTATCGGTGCTGCAATGCGGGCAGCGAGGTCTCTTGTCCCCTGTGCTTTGGTCGGCAATCGAAGTGGCAGGCGTCCCTCATATGTGAGTGACTGTTAACATATTTTTTTTTTTTTTTTTACGATAGAGGTAGGGTCCGGTCACACTGCGCCGATGCGACGGTCAGTGTGACCGGACGGTCAGACCGGACGGTGCGACGGTCAGACGAAATCAGTTCACACCACCACTAGACCTGATGTCACTGGCTCTGCCTCGTCCGCGCACGGCACATGCTTCGCAAGCCAAAAACGGGCGCGCGGGCTGCACACTGCCGCCTGAGCTGCAGCAGCACCCTCTAGAGAATTTGAGGAGGCCTTAGTACTCCTCTCGTGACGTCACGAAAAGAGACCCAGAGTCGCCGCCACTTACGACGGAGTTTAAAGAATCGCGGCTCGAATCAACTAGCAGCAATAGGCTTCGATTTATCAATCCACATTATTCTACAGTTGAAATGCTGGAATGGAGAGCAGACACTTTGTGCGAAATTTATTTAGAGGCACTAGCCGCAAACCGGGTTTGTAAAGTTTGTTTAAGCACTGATGTTAGCAACTCTATCGCATTACTCTTTCTTGTCTTTCTCAGTAAACATTTTTCTTTATGCATTACTTGAAATAAATTCACCATTGTTTTAAAACTTTTCCGTCTTTATTTTTCTACCTAGTTTAATGGAGTGCAGCGATTATGAAAAATTAAACACATCCGATTACCTTCACAGCTGCAAGTGTATATTTTTATTGGGGACACGTGTATTTGTTCTAATATAGATTACATTTTAAATTAATACGTTCGCTTTTGAGGCAGACACATACACTGCCACAGTCTGTTTATTGATAACACAGCAAGTAGGTTTAGAAGTTGACATAAAATACTCATGCTGCTATTTACAAAGGAACAGCTGCCTTATTCGACAGAGTTTCAGCTTTTGTCTTTTTTTGACTTGGCGTTGGGATCCAATATTTTGTCATTCATCTTGCAACAGTAGTTCTTTAGCAAAATGTTTGTGCTACACTGCAACTGGTCTTTCAACACAAGTTCACACTTGTGGCCATCCTTGCAAGTGTCAGACTCTAAGGAATGGTCACCGGCGAGCAGTTCAAGCGTGAGGTCCGCTACTGAATGACACTGGTTCGACAGGCGGAGGAAGTCCTCATTTGTTTACAGTTGCTTGACAACTACGTAGTTGTAAGCGGTAACGTTGACGAAAATGTAGCTGGGCAAACAAGTCTGCCCCCCCCCCCCCCCCCCCCCCCCCCCTTTCAAGTTGCTTCATGAGGTCATACCGGCCATCGGTGTTGGATACTGATGTCATCCTTTTTTTCGCTGAGCGCGTCCCTGCATTTTGTACAGTTCAGCCACATAAACCAGCGCCAGGACAGTGTGTTTTAGTTCCAACAGTGCATCTTCGGTCACCGCTGCATTTAGGCTAGCACGTCGGTGTTCTGGTCACAAGTGAAGCTCATCCCATCGCTCATCCTTACTTATGGCTGGTAAAGTGCTTTGCAGCCTTAGCTTCTTTTCACATTCATACGCTTGCCTCATCCACGCCTTATACTGGGATCCAGCTAGCATCCTGTACCCTCCAAAGCACTTCTCCAGACTCGGTTTGGATCTTTTCTAGGAGGGCATATGATAGCTTGAACTCTTCGAAGCAGTACTTGGGAAACACCACAAAAGCATAAGTTGTGCACTCGATAGTGGCATGGGTCTCTCTTGTTAGCGTACCGCTGCCCATATCTTTTTTGCCTTTGCACTCCTCCAACCAGGCAAAAAGATTGCGCAGAAAATCAGTCATGTCATTTTCCGAAGGAAACACTGGTTCTTGGAACTTGTCTCGAAGCCTTTTGCCCTTCCAAGGGGTGTTCACATTCACCATCTTCCACCATTTTACCACCATCTCAGTGAAAGTGGCAGTCCTCTTGAAAAATAAGAGGTTGTGCTTCATCCCAAGGGCTCGCAGGGCCTGAGAAAGGTACCCATTTAAGTTTTGCAAAGCTAACTTGGCATTTTGTCGTTAAATGAACAAAGTGCTTTTCTTGACAGTCTGCAGCCATAGCTTAACATCCTCTGGCACTCCAAGTTGTAGAGGTTGCTGTTGGTAGCAAATAATGCAGAGAGCATTAGCTGTCCTCGAGTGAAGCGTTTTTTGAACTCTGGAAAATAGAGACAACGTTGCTGGTTTTTTTGGTGAAGCCAATTATTGCGTATACACTTTAGTATGTGTACCGGGTCTGTTACAAAAAGAGAGGCCTTGCAGGGTCCGATGGATGCGAATGAACAATTTGTTTAGAAGGAGGGGATGAGAAGTGAGACATAGTCCACGTATTACGTTTCTCAGCCACCGGTGCAGATATTCTGATTCAGATTTTTGGACAGGGACAATGTGAGTGACTTTCTTAAACTGGCACAAGAGGCTTTGCACCATAAAAACAAGTGCGCTCGTTGCTGCACCTGACCTGTTCAGAGCAGCACCTGCAGTATTGCCTCCTTTGTAGCCGAAATAAGGCTTGATGTGAATTTCATCCACCATCAGTTCGCAGAACGTTGGCTATCATTCAGGTGAGTGATTCATCCCGCCATGTACCGATTCCCTCTGATGTTCAGTCTGAGGATTCCTGCTTTCGGATCCGCAGATATATTTGTGTACGTGAGGCGATACAGTGAAGAGTTGACAGCGAAATATCGGCTGAGCAACGTCTCCGAACCTTGTTCAGTGAGTGGAGCTTCATGTGCTACATTGTATGATATTGGTGCTTTCATTTGTGGCCGAAAAAGATTTTTGTCCAGCAGGAGAAGAATTTGCTTGCTGATGTCTTTGTTGGCGGATTCAGGACTTCGAGGTTGGCGTTGCTTTTCTCAAAGCTCTCAAGTAGCTCCATCATTGCTACTGTTTGGATGGAGATTTCTGGTTTCCGTTTTTTTTTTTTTTGGTCCCAATATAATCTATGTTGGGTTGGAGAAATTTGTACCTAGTTTCATTATCGGCGTCTTTACGAAGTAAACTGTCATGCTAAGGTCAGCATTTACTGCAACTGAATACTTGATGCATGGAACGTCTTCTTCAATGATGTGCACTAAAATAAGGCGTTCATTCCCTTCAGTAGCATGCCAGAATGCAGTCTTCTTGCTTGCTACATATTCGGTCCAGCCTTTTAGTTTTAGAATACTATCGCTTCCTGCTCTCTGCGGAATACTTCAGCTGGCTCTTCAAGCGCTTTAGAAGCCTCAAGAGGCATGCGCTTCGAGTCTGGGTCATCTGTTGAAGTGGCTTAGAAAGATAAGACAGGCATTCCGGAAACTTTGATGGGATTGCTGCTGGGCTAAGGCGCAGATACGAAAGTCGTGGTGTGCCCTGTAGCCTTGTCGATGTGGGAGGCCTCTCGCACGATATTGGCCTTAGTCAAGTGAAACCTAGAGGGAAGTTAAAATTTTGAAGCGAAAGCTTCTCTACGGGAACTCGGGCTTCAATCGCGGGCCGTGTAAATTTGACCTTCAGCTGAATGCGAACTCACGGTATTGAAACATTACAGCTGCGGCGGAAAATTCAAAGACTGAAACTACTTTTCTTACTAAAAAACCATAAACTGTCTATGAATGCAGACCCCTTCCTCAAACCTAACACTACGCGCCAAACACGAAATCATCATACACAATCATTAACCCCTTACAGTGCTAGGATTAACGCCTTTAAATACTCATTTTTTCCACGCACCATTGAGGAGTGGAACAGGTGTCCGCCAGATCTCTTAACCAGAGCTGATTCTTTTGACTCTATGTTTTCTTCACAGCATTTAATTTGAGAGCCATTTATTTCTACGTTTACTTTTTGTATTTTGCACCTGAGCCTTGTATTTATTGCTCTATTTTGTGTTACAACTTGTATTTAACATTTTTCAATTTTGCTAAACCTGTTCTTTTTTGCATATATTATGTATTCGCCCCTCCTGCTTGGGCCTACTGTAGGCCTGCAGTATGTTCTAAATAAATAAAATAAATAAATTAGAGGTCAAACCGTGAAAAGGAGAAAAAGAAATTGAATCAATATCCATGACTGGGAGTCGAACCCGCGGTTGCGTGAACAGATCTCCTTTAAAGGGGCTGCGAAGCACTGCTTGAAGGGATGCCGGCTATACTTCGGGTGGATTCTTTATGTCACACAGATGCTAACTCAAACAGAATTGCAGGAATCGATGCATTGGGACGGGAGTTGTTCAATGAAGAAGTTTCAAAATGCAAGCAAACAAAATGCTGCCCTCAACTCGATTTTGGCGGGGCTTCCCATTCCCATTTCGCTCTCCCAATGACGGCAATGGGAGAGGACCAATCAAAACAGCCTATCTGGGCTCGTCGCGAAAGTTTGCACATCATTGTTGCCTGTTCGCTGCCACTCATTCTTGCCAAGGCTGGCAGCGTTGTTTTCATGGTTGCAACAACCATGTGGACTCCCAGCTGGCCCAGCTTTTACGGGAATTCGTGCAATGTAACTGGCTTTTCGGAAATGTGCTACTGTAGATGTGTGCCAGTGTTATATCTGGAACAAAAATTCTCCGACAATACTGACCAATCGTGATGCTTGATCGTCACGTCGATGGCGCAGAACGGAACGGTGATCAATGGCCTTCCCTGAGTTATTCAAACTCGAGCGCGAGATACTTTTAGAGCGCAGCTCTTTGGCGTCCGTTCCTGGGTTTCGCGTCGTCGTCGGCGTCGGCGTCGGCCTCGTAACCAGCTCCGCCCCCAATGTAACGCTTTTCAATTGGTCGAAATGCTCGTGACGTCACAGTGCGCGAATTTCAAATGGGGCCAATTGTACTTTGGCTAGTAACCATGCAACCAATCAAAGGGATCGTATAGTGATGCTGCAACTAAGTTGGACTGAGTTTAGTTAATTGCTTAATTAATCAATTAGCTTAATTAATATAGAGGAGAATGAAGAGGTCAGAAGAAAAGAAAAGACGCGCGCCGCAGTGACAACAGCGTCCGCGGAAGAAAACGCTGCTGAAAAAAAAACAGATAAGTACGAAGCCGCGTTCCCTCCACCACCACGCACTTCCCCACTCAGTAAGACGTTGCTCGTTTCATATACGTTGTGTCGAGCATCCTAGACAGTTCCAACAATTGACAGGTTAATGACAGAACACGATGGATAGAAATGCAATAATGTAAATATGAAATAGCCTAATTAACCTTTCTAGTTAGACCGCATAAATCTATAAAACCGAGAACGAAATTGGTCGAGTTGGGGAATCGAACCAGGGTCTCCGGAGTGCGATACGAGCACGCTAGCCACTCCGTAATGTCAGCTGAATGGTTTGGAATGAACAAAGGCGCGTCTAGCTAATACGGTGTCTTCGTTCACTCCCATCTTCCCCCTTTCCCTTACGGCGAGGTGCAGGTGTCCACCCAGATATGCGAGAGAGATACATTTCCTTTCCTCAAAAAATAAATTTACCGTCCAGCAAGGCGTACAGCCGAATTGGCGATGGCGTTCTGTGGACTCTCTGGCAGCGTTGCAAGACGCTGTCGCGTTCCACTCTTACAGGCGAAGCTTAACATGTTAACCACACATCAGTAACACACGCAGACAGCCAATGGACGCGTCATTCGCTGGCAGCACTTGATTCATCATTCACAACCACATTCTTAACGTACGCTCCCTTGCCGCACATGCCAAGGACGTACACCACGATCACATTCTGCGCCATTCCTCTGTACTTTGCTTTGCTGAAACCTGGATGGATCCCGAAGAGCCTCTCGAAATCATAGATTTCCTATACTGCTGTGGTGCTCGCAGAGACCACAACAGAGCGGCGGGAGTCGCTATCTACTTGCGCACAGGTCTCTCTGCAATACCAGTCGAAATGTTTGGCACGCCACATGAACTTGGCGAACTGTGCGCCGCAAAGTTGCCCAACGGCTTGCTGGTAGTAGCTGCCTACTTCGCCCCTACCGCACTCACGAAAGACGCCGTGCACTTCCTGCAACTCGCATTAACCGTCCATCGATCCACACCGATGTTAGTAGTGGGGGACTTTAATGTTGACATAAAGACAAACACCAATTTCCTAACACTTATGCGGGAGAACATCCCGTTCCTCTCGCTCGTAACGCGTCCCACGGCTGTGACAACCTCGCGAGGCACTTGTATAGATCTCGTCTTTGAGAATCAAGCATTGGTGTACCAAGTCGAACATATATCAGTCTATTTCTCCGACCACAAAGCTTCCTTCATGACTGTCAAGAACTGTTAGTGGAATCTTTGTTAAAGAAATACGTGTGAAAAATAAAAAAAAACTCTGTGATAGCGCATACATGTGTTGCTCGATTTCTTTGCCTCAATCTATCGAAAAGGTGAAACAGCTTTTTGCTGCGCTCAAATTTCGCATTAGGAAGTAACGTAATCGTCGGTAATTTTTTTTAGCATAGCGCGTGCCGCTACCGTCCCCGCGTACCGTGCTCTGCCACTGCCCGCTGATGACTAAAGCCCCTCGAGGGGCTTTAATGACGGGAACGTGGCGCCATCTGGCGGCCGTGCCCGGTTATCCTCCCTAACCTGCCTATGCGCACTGGTAAATGTGAAACGAACACCTTTTTTCTTTGTATCCTTTCTTGGGACCGGTACGAACGCTTGTAGAATGCAATAGCTCGATAAAGTCGATTCCGCCAAGCCGTTCTCAGATACGTATTTCATAGATGTGTACAAAGAGGTGCAAAGTCCTTCGATGCAGAACAATAGCCAGAGCCTCTGGTGGTGTTTTTTTTGCTTCCTTTGAAGTGCTTTTACGTAAGGCAAACATGCTGGCTTTGTTGATCTAATACAAAATCCAAAAACAAGGCAAAGCGTATAATTATTTATTAACACAGTTTGCAGTATATTTACTGTTTGTCCAATCATCAAGCTCCCGCCCAGTGATGTCACATCCACTGCTGAAAACCACCACTGTATGGTGACACCATCAGCGCCATGAATTTGTTTTTTCGAACTGATTAAAATATTTTAAACCGGAATATGTAGCGGTACGACCAATCCCAATAACATCAGTATAACTCATTCTATGCAACCAACGGGCAAAACAATGCATTAAGAATGTGTTTCGTGGCCCCTTTAAGGGCCACTCAGCGAGACCACTGGGCTATCGCCGCAGCCAACACGACTCGTGTTAAACTGCACCACACTTCCATCTGCTCCGTCCCGCGGCACTGCCTGCTCACCGTCGTCTTCTACGCAGGGTGTCGAACCGGAATTTTTTCGGGTTCGGTTCAGGTTCGGGTTCACGCCTTTCGGGTTCAGTTCCGGGTTCGGCTCCGGAGCGACATTCCGTTCCGGTTCGAACCGCTCCGGATAGCGTCGAACCGGTTCAAACGGGTTCAGACTATAAAAAATGGCTGAGGCTTAGCTAAGGTTAAGCCTAGTCAGATGCGAAGCATATTGATGGCTAGGCTTGGTAATACATGGCTTTCCTTGGTTGAATACTTGGTCATTTTAATACAACCACTAGAAGCCTTCGTCGTGGGGGAAGACAACGGCATGGCTACAGCGGAACGCCGACTAACCCCGAGACGCGCGTTGGGTGAGCGCCTGGATTGCTACGGAAGCCGCGTCTGCCTGCCCAGTGGAGCGAGCGTTTCACCTACACCGAGTGTGAACGCGCGTTCGAAATGCGCGGGAATGCCGCTCGAGGACATTCCGGCGTCTGTGCGATGGCATCGTTCTCCCACTCCCAGCGCGTGACGGCGATCTGTCGGAAGCAGTGTCGCGCACAACCACAGCGACGGCGCGAGGTGGGCCCCCGTTTCTCCACTGTCGCGACGTCATCGTGTCACGTGGTGTGGCATCATCGTGTCACGTAATTTGGAGGCGCACAACCACAGCGACGGCGCGAGGTGGGCCCCGTTTCTCTACTGTCGTGACGTCATCGTGTCACGTGGAGTGACGTCATGTATCACGTGATTTGGAGGCGCATAACCACGGTGAAGGGCTGAAGTGGTAGCTAAAGTAGTATGCTTCGCATAAAAATTCTGAACGTAGGTTTTTATTCAACCTTGTTTTTCTGCTTACTTTTCTTTGTGAAATCAACATATAAAGCAACACTGCAAAAGTTACTCAATGCGAGATGTTTTACTGTCCGCGGCTAAAGGATTTAAATTTACTCAAGAGCCGCGAAATCAAATGAACTCAGAATTAGTGTACACTGGCTTTGTGAACTAGACTCTATCTGATGAGCTACATAAAAAAAAGCTGATGGATTTTTCATCTACGAAACTTTTAAGCTTCAGCAGTTTCGGAGTCCCCGTCAGGCGAGTAATGGGTCTCTCTTGAAGCTCGTGTCAATTGGGAATTTCTCCGCCGCAAAATGCTTAAGCGGGCGCCGTCAGGACCGCTGCATGCGCCCACTATGAGCGGAAGTTGCCTTGTATTTGCAGGTATATACAGTAAAGACACCATTTTGTCACCCCAAAAGGGGCTTGCCAGTCACCCCCCACTCTGGCACACCTGCAGCATACATCTAGAGAGTTTACCAAAAATATTTTATTTTCATCACCTGCCTTCCCTTCAACTAAGGCATTGTGGCTTTAAATAAACGTTTTCATCATCATCATCATCACCTGCTCTATATCGCCTTTGTAACTCGCATTATATATCTCGACCACCTATAGCTCGTTTCTTCAAAAACACAGCTAATCGTGGCTTGTCGCTAGTACAGTGTAAAATTAAGATTTTAGCCTATGCTGATGTCGCCGTCTATTGCTCTGATGAAAAGAGCATGATAAAAAGGCAGGCTTGCATTGGTTGAGGACACTTCGTGTCTGCACGGACACAAACATGCGACGTCTTCAATGCGACGTTGCGTTGTGACAATGCAGCGATTGGTGCATTGCGAGAGGAGGACCGTAAATTCGTTAAAATAGAATTTTTGTTACTTTTCTGGGACGTTTTCAAAGGCAGCCCATGCGTGGACAGATTTCCATGCTACCTTGATACAGATGGTGAGTGTTTCGTGGAGTTTTTGTCCACTAACCTGTTTCATGATTTTTATTTTCCGAAACCGATAACCACCGCTTCCTGGCAGCTGTGCTTATTAGGTGACTAAATGCTCATCTGTCTTTTATGTACATAGCCGTGAGGGAATTTTGCGCTGACACACTCGATTTCCTAAATATTCGCTTTTCTTTACAATACCTTCACGGCTTCTCCAGAATACAGCTGACAAAGCTCCTGATCGGTCATTACTTCCTCTACGTGCAGCCTTACCTAGCCTTTCTTGACGGCCTTATATTAAGGCGAGTTCAGAGGATGTACATTCAATGGGCCCCAAGAACCTTTCTTAGACTTCAAACGTCGACCATACGTGTCAGCACATGCCATCGAGCCAAGGGTACGTTTGTGCCATGATCAGAGAATTGCTACATCTGCAAGCAAGGAGGGACAATTGAACAACGAAATTATTTGAGACGCTATGTTCGTTTCAGACATAGCTCGCTTCAGCAGCCTCTTAAAAAGGACATTGAGGTCATGCCTTACACTATAAGATTTGTGCCAGTAATGAAGGACACCGGAATTCCGTGTGAACTTTTCCTGTTAATAAGACTGCTTATCGTGTGAATAAGCTGTATGCTTACGCACAATTGCCACTTTCGGCCAGGTCACTGTTCAGAGAACAGTTCATTTCAGCTCAGAACGTACATGCTGCGAAAGTTCAACCTCCTGACTGGTAGCCCTTTCTTGACGTGTGCGTATTCAGGAATTTTTATGTGCAGGCAGAGCAAGGGAGTGATAGTGGCATGAGGCCGTATGCCGACGTCGCGGAATTCGACCCAGTCAAGTAAGGCAAGACGAGGTCAGGGAGGTTTCTATATTCTATGCGGCCACAATAAAAAGAATCTTCAAAGATGGCCGATTAGCCTAAGGCATCAGTAAACGAAGCTTCTCTGTTGCGGCCGCCGCCACTGGCTTGATTCCCACTTAGCGTTAGAGTATTGTATGTAGTTGGTTTCTTTACTGCGTTAGCAGTATAGTCTCCTTTCTCAAAAATTCAAAAATTTCCGTCTGTCTGTGTGTGTGTGTGTGTGTGTGTGCGTGCGTGCGTGCGTGCGTGTGTGTGTGTGTGTGTGTGTGTGTGTGTGTGTGTGTGTCAATGCATGCGTGCGCTTAAGCATGTGTTTGGTGGGCGCACATCCGGGCACTCACTGGCAAAAATTTGACAGACAGTTGCAATTGTCGGTAATGCGAAGTTTAAGCGCAACTCATCACACGCTACCTGGCATGTGGCGTACGCTGCTAGCCACTCTTGGGGTCTTCCCGTGGCTCTGCTACTTGGACAACCGGCTACGCCGACTACGCCGACTACGACGCGCAACTGGGGAATGGACGCATAATAGCTGCGGTCTAAAATGCCCCATCTACCTGCAGCCGATCTACCTGAGGTGGAATGCTGTGAGTGCTGCAGGTGTGCCGTCGCAAAGCGTTCTACAAAAGAACGCGAAAACGCTAGCGAATCCTGCATCTGTGGTGCAAAAACTTGTCTTTGAGTCGTCGCGGTGGTGAGCGGCGAGATTACAATAAGTTGGAAATTTTCGCTGGGACGCGCCGCTCAGTTGCCCATTCGCTTGCATGTGAACCAACCTTAAGCCTCTCTCCTCAGACACAAACAAGCCGAAGCGAGGGTTCTCGCACAGCTCCCGCCCTCACCGTTCGACCACGTTTTTTATGTGGCACTCTCGGTAAAAGAAGACGCATTGCGTTCGCTGCTATTGACGAGGGTGGCGCTGGTGAACTCTCTCATGGTTCGGTTTCACTGCACGTAAGTACCCCTGAAAGCCAGAAATATAAGACAATCGCAGCCGCAGCGCGGAGGTAGGCAGACAACTTAAATTTCCTCACTGTGCGCTTTTCTGTACAGCCTCCACAGAAGAAGGCAGACGACTCATGTACTTACAGGGTATTTGTTTCCTCTACTGTTGTACCGGCAACCTATTCTGGAGTTCCTTAACACCAGTGCTTTAAAACGTGTTAAGTGAATGTACATTTATTTCTTCTGCTGCAAAAACGTTCTTCTCTAAGCTTCATACACCGACGCTGCCTGTCAAGGCATTACTTCATGCTGAGGAGATGTTTGTGTCATGGACGGTAAATTACCGCCTGCTCAATGCGACAAAGACCATTGACCATTGTTTTATTCTGCGCAGTGATGCTACGTTCTTCTGGGACATAATTACGGCGAACGTACACTTGAGAAGGGCATTGAAATCGCACGGATTAGTACCCGTTTTTTGCCAGTGGAGAAAAACTGTGTTTTGCCGTGTGATTGACTGTTTAGTCTCAAGAACCGTATGATTGATCGCCGCCGAATCACCGCCGAATCACCGCGGTCATCGAAATCTTTGTTCCGTGAGCAGTGCGCTTTGGTGAGGGGAGTATATGTTGCCCTGGAAGGGCCGCTTTGCTGGCGCTCCTATCTATATGCATGGGTGTGCCTCTCAGATGTTCAGGGAGGTGGGGACGTGCAGCGGTGTGGTGGGCTCGTTTTACACAGCCTGGTGTTTTGTGGCATGGGCTTACTCCGATTTTCCTTTTCGGCACTATTTCCATGCAATAAATAAAAAATCGTCGCCGTAGCTCAGTTGGCAGAGCACCGAACACAAAATTCGGAGGTCGGGGATTCGGATCCTATTGGCGGCATGTTTTTTTTCAGTTTAATCAATTATCGTTAAAAATAATTACTCTTTAAGCTCCTATTGATGAACACCGCAAATTACTTTTAAAAAAGTACATCCCCTATGCTCCTTGGTTTCGGTTATTGTTGGCTTCCCTCATGTGCGGCAGAGAGGCAGATATAAGCCGCACGTCAGAGAATTCAAGATGCAGCAGTCTGAGGACAGCGTGACGAAGCTGCCCGCTAGCGATTGATATTTTTTTTTATATAAGCAGAAGAATTTCAGTGCATCGACATAACAGAAAACCACTTCATCACAGTTACATTTCATTTCAGTAGCCCCTTTCTAGGCGTTTATCACATCTCAGCGAGCGCATGTATTTCCGCATGGCCTCTTTGTGTAATCACTATTTTCTTTTTCTAAGTATCGTACCCCTGCTACATGCCAGCCTTTCATTGCTTATTTCCGTCGCGTGCCACAAAGAATGTTCGGATTCTTTAAAAAGAAAGCGCATATGTATATTTCTTTGTTTTGTAATAATAGTATTATGTGTGTTCTGAGTCAAAGCGGCGCGGAGTCTATCAGGAACGCTGTAGTGGAGGACTCCAGATTATCGTAAACCAGCAGGGATTCCTCAAAGTGCACTCACATCGCACAGCACACACGCACTTTTTGCATTTCGTCGCTATCAAAATGCGACCTCGCCACCGGTATCGAACTCGCGACCTTGACATTAGCAGCCGAGCACCACAACAACTGAGCCATCGTGAGGGGTCTTATTCATTATCTGCCATCTGAGACAAAGAATGCCTCAGAAAGTAAATGTTGCACAACGTAATTGGATCATTGCGCCTATGCTTCACATATTTATGGTACTCGACACAAAGAAAAGGAAACCATTCTCACTCAGTGCTTTACAAGTTAAAGCTGTGCTAACAGTTCGAGTAAAGCTGTACGTAAGCATGTGAAAGGGGGATACTATAAAATATAACATCTCACGTCAATCTGGCGTAAAATGCTTTAGAATTAGCAAAAGCACATTGCGGAAACGCCAATTAGCTTTCTTCCTAGACACGAGACTTCTTTCAGTTTTTTTGTCGAACTGGATGCAATTTCGACTGGATGCCATTTTCTCACTGCATAGCGCCGACAGCTTTCGCTGGGTAAATCTGCGTGCTGGCATATGCCGTTTGGTCTGAAAAAAAAAAGAAAAGAAAGTATGCCGTGTTGCACAAAATGTGCGGCTGAACCGAGTCCCGAACCGGTTCGGAACGGTTCCTTTCAATCGTTCCGGTTCGGGTTCAGTTCCAAGATGGCGAAAAAAATTTGGGTTCGGTTCGGTTCCAGTTCCGGGCAAAAATTCGGGTTCGGTTCCGGTTTCGGGTTCAGGTTCGGTTCCGGTTCGACACCCTGCTTCTACGTAGCACAAATCCGTGCTTTCGCTTCGATTCGAATGCAGTAAACATTCCCTGTTGTGTTTTTTTTTTATAGTAGCTGTAACTTGGCAAGACAGTTTTCTTTAAAGCCCGCATTCGTTACTTACAATGCTAGCCAGGTGCCTGGTTTAAATACACTTTTTTATAATTCGGCGCTTACTTTATCGTATTTTTCAAAAGTAGCTTTTCTTTGAAGAAGTTTCGAACATCTTATCCCGGAGTGCGGAGACACAACGAAGTTCGCTCGTTGTATTGCCCTAATCAAGGCGTTCTGTTCTTCTTCATTCCTGGCAAACTTGAAAACGTGGCTTTTGGGACCCGATTTGCAATTAGTCCGGCCACGGAACACTTGCTATTTCATATCGGAGCACTTGTTAGGCGTATCCTGTCAGAAGCGTGATCCACATTCCACTCCAGTGATGTACACAGTACCACAAGCGCAGCACAAGGTGTAGACTGCATGCACAACGTCTAGAAAAAAAATTCGCTGTGGCTTAGCTTGGTTAAGCCCGGTAATTACGAAAGCAATATCCCAGGGTGCGCACAGGTCCTTGAAACCCTTGAAAACCCTTGAATTTGAAAATTGCGTTTTCAAGGCCCTTGAAAGTGCTTAATTTTTTTTTAACCCTTGAAAGTCCTTGAAATTTCCTGTGCGAGATGGAAATCGCGATATACACAAAGAAAAATTGGTGCGAAACCCGTGCATAAAGTGGGAAAATGATTATTTTCTCAGCGCATAGTTTTCTACTGACCGTTACACGAAATTTCTTGAAATTTTAACAAGTTTGGTGGAGCCCGTTAGACAGCTGGCCACATTGAGGTGGCGTGATCGCCCGTTCAAAAGTGAACGGCCGTATCGCCATCGACATCACCGGCCGTTGGTTCGGCGTCTCGTGGTTTTGCGTTGCACGTGCGTACGCTGATGTTTACTCTGTGCAGCCGTGCGTTCAGACAGTTCTCTGCGTGTGACTGCAGCAATACCGCGATCCGCAGAAATGCCCGGAAAGTGCAAATTTCAGAGCGCGTGGCTTAGTAACAGCGCCTACAAGGATTGGGTGGCACCAGATGCTACGAATCCACATCGAGCAAAATGCAAGCCTTGCGGGAAGTGCTTCGACCTGGTTACTATGGGCGAGTCTGCACTGAAAAGCCACATGAAGAGTGCAAAGCACAGCGCCTGTATGAAGAGAGCAGCGGCAGGTTCGGTGCGCGAGTATTTTTCCGCTAGCGCGAGCGCGCGACCCGTAGATACTCCATCGCAGTCGTCTGACGTCAATATCGCGTGCAAGGTAAACGAGCTGGTGACAGATGCGGAAATTTTATGGACGCTGAAGTTAGTCACATCCCACTGCTCCTACAGATCGTCGTCGGAAGTAGGCGAGTTGTTTAAACGCATGTTTCCGGATAGCGAGATCGCTAAAGGCTTCTCATGTGGCGAGAAGAAATGTGCTTACATAACCTGCCACGGCCTCAGACCTTTTTTTCTGTCATCGCTGCAACGAGATATAGAGCGGTGCGAGAACTATGTCGTACTTTTTGATGAGTCTGCTAACGAATGCCTTCAAGAGAAGCAAATGGACGTGCACATAAGATTTTGGGACGCGTCCAGAAAGGTGGTAACGAAGTACTACACATCTGTTTTCATGGGGCACGCAACGGCTGAGGATATTAAAGACCAACTTTTGAGTGCACTAGAACCGTTGCCACTGGCGAAGATTCTTCAAATCTCAATGGACGGACCCAACGTGAACCTGAAGTTTTTCAAGATGCTGCAATCTCACCTGCAGGAGAACTTTCAAGTCCACTGTCTTGACTTGGGTACTTGCAGCCTCCACACTGTGCACAATGCTTACAAGGCAGGCGTCATAGCGAGCAAGTGGGGACTCGACACCCTTTTGTCCAGTCTGAGTGCACTGTTTGAGGATGCCCCTGCAAGGAGGCATGATTTTTCAGCACTCACTGGGAAGGCAGTATTTCCTCTGAAATATGTTGCCCATCGATGGGTTGAGAATAAGGCTGTCATCGAAAGAGCTCTGGAACTCTGGAGTGATGTGAAGAAGTTTGTGGAATCCGCAAGGAAGAAGCAAGTGAGTCTGCCAAAGTGTGTGTCTTTTCAGAACATTGTTGAATTCATTCAGGACACATTAGTAGTGGCAAAGCTGAATTTTGCTCTTAGTGTTGCTGCCACACTGAAGCCATTCCTAATGGAATTCCAAACTGACAAACCGATGTTATTTCTTCTGGCAAGAGACTTGGAGACGATAGTCAGAAAGTTAATGACAAAATTTATCAAGTGTTCTACATTGTCTTCAGCAACGGGGATCACTGGCATGCTGCAAATTGATATAGAGGACCCAAAGAATCATACACCACTGGAAAAAGTGGATGTTGGTCACACAGTCGAACAAATCCTGAAGAAGAGCAATGCAAGTGCAAAGGATATATTTCAGTTCAAGATGGAGTGTAAGCAGTTCCTAGTCGCAGTGACGAAGAAGGTCCTTGAGAAGAGCCCCTTGAGGTTCCCAGTGGTTAGAGGCCTTTCCTCGCTTGACCCTCGACAAATGTGCTGCAGGCCTAATGAGTGCCTGGCAGGCCTCAAGAAAGTGTTGGAAGCACTCATTGCGGCAGGGAGGCTGACAGATCAGCATCGAGACTCTGTACTTGCAGAGTACACGGAGCTGTTGCAAGAAAAACATCAACTGCGACTTTTCGAGAAAGCCACCAGTCTGGACACCTTTTTTAGTGAACTTCTGCAGTTCAATGCTTCTTATGCAGAGCTGTGGAAAGTTGTAAAATCTTTGCTTGTGCTAAGTCATGGTCAGGCAACTGTTGAGAGAGGCTTTAGCATAAACCGACAGATCTCTGTAGAGAACTTGAAAGGCCTCTCTTACATCTCGCAACGAATTGTGTGCGATGCAGTGGAAAAAGCAGGTGGTATCTTTAACATTGTCATCACAAAAGATTTGAGGAAGGCGGTATCAGCTGCAAGGCATCATTATAGTGCTTACTTGGAAGCCCAGAAAAGGCTGGAACAAGAACGTGTCAAGCTTGACAGCCTCAATAAAAAAAGGAAGATACTGGAAGCAGCTATTAGCGATCTGACTGCATCAGCAGACGACTATGCTGAAAAGGCGGAAGCAGCCAATGACCTCACTTACATAATCAAATCAAATTCTATGAGAAAAGCAGCAAAGGCTAAGGCTGAGCAATTGTTAAACCTGAACAAAGAGATTGAGGCAAAGCTTCAGGAGGTCTCTTGAACTTTCCTTGGTGTGTCTTGACAGATATGTTATTTTACATTGAGTGCAATAAAGATATTTATTTTTTGAAAATACTTTTGTGTTTCGAAACTACGAAATACAGCTTCGTAGCAAGTCCTTGAAAACCTCCTAGAAGGGCCTTGAAAGTCCTTGAATATCCTTGAATTTTTTTCTGTATAGCTTGTACGAACCCTGATATCCGTACCTACGCCATGGTACAGCTGGTGTGTAGCTGGTGGTGGTGCTTGTGGTTAGACTTGTGGTGATGCATCGGTCATACAATCCAATCTAATCCAATCCAATGCAATCCAATCCAATCGAATTCAATCCAGTCCAATCCAATGTAATCTACTGTAATGTAATCTAATCCAATACAATGCAATCTAATCCAATCCAATCCAGTCCAATCTAATCCATTGTAATCCAATCTAATTCAATCCAAACCAATTCATTCCAATCCATTCCATTCCAATGCAATCCAATTCATTCCACTCCAATCCAATACACTCCTATCCAATCCAATCTAATGTAATCCAATCTAATGCAATCAAGGTCAAATGAAGGTGACCCCTGGTGCCCTCCATTTAACGATAAGCAATGTAGACAAGTCTGTTTAGCGTTCAACAGCTCAAGGTCAAATGAAGGTCAATGGTGGTCACCGCCGCGGCACGATGGTGGTCACCCCGCAAGGTGCAAGTAGCAGTGCTTTCGCAATAAAAGTGCGTCCGTAAGCATGCGCGGCACTTTCCCCGAGGCTATCAAGGGAGTCTCACGTGTTTCCGGAACCGATCGCATTGTCGTCGTCCCCCGTTCTGACTTCCTCGTGTAGGTGGGGTTAACCATTGTGTACCTTCTTGACTTCACTGCCTGCACTGCACCTTCCTGCATGAAACTTATATGTGGGCCTCTTTTGCGTGAGGTAGAGAGTACGTACTAACGCACAAAGCAGTACGTTAGTACTGGAAGCGAGCGCAGCTACCGCGCTTGTATATTCCGCGTTACGTGATCAGGCGAGCGGCGAAAACCGGCGTTATGGCGGCCGGCGTAGCTTCCACATAACTGCAGCGTAAAAAATGAACACAAAGGAAGGAACACCTACGGCACGGACAAACGCTTCGTGCCGTAGGTGTTTCTTCCTTTGTGCTCGTCATTTTTTTACGCTGCAGTTATGTGGAAGCAAAGTAACCAACTTGCCCAAAAGCTCGTTTTACCGGTGCAGCTATGGCGTGTCACGTGGTATGACGTCTGGCCACTCCTTCGGTTATGAGGTCACGGCGCAACGTTCATGACCTTCCAAGTTGCGGATCGGAGAGTAAGAGCTTTCGCTCTTATAATCTTTTCGACCGACCGCCGTCCACGGTGTGCATGCAAGCACCTCAACGCAGCCAACAGCGCTCGGCAGAGGACGCGCGGCGGGTATGCCCCTGTGACGTCACCGATCAGGGGTTGCCAGATGAGCAAGAAGTTCACAAAATAAACGAAAAAAAAATTCGTTTAGAAATAACTGCAGCACAGAATCAACTGAAACTTCGGGGAATTGTAATTTAACGTATAGGGAATGGAATGCAATACGCAGGATATACGCGAAAATAGGCTCTTATGGCCCCTTTAAAGGGAAACTGCATAGGTTCTAGAAATGAACGAGCTTAAGAGAATCGAATGTGTGAAACTTGCAGGTAAAGCATACGAAGTCTTTTTGGGCTCGCACTTGAAATAGTGAAGTAATCGCCGATTAAAATCCGGACGCCCTTCAATCTTCTCCGCAGCGCACAATGCCAAGTGGGGGGCTCACGATGACGTCATCGCAGGTATCGGTACATTTTTTCGGCAACACAGAGTGGCACTATTAAGTTGTTATGCGAAGCATACTAAAATAGCCCAACCCAGCTCCTCGAGCGCGGCGGTGTCGTTACCATTGACCTTTCGTGACCTCCATGTCATACCACGTGATGCGTGACGTCACAGCAGATGAAAAACGGGGGCCCAACTCGCGCCGTCGCGCGAGGCGTCGTGACCAAGGATGACCACGTGGTGCGTGACGTCACAGCAGATGAGAAGCGGGGGCTCAGCTCGCGCCGTCGCGCGAGGCGTCGCGGCCGAGGAGGACCACGTGATGCGTGACCTAACGACATAGGAGAAACGGGGCCCCAGCTCGCGCCGTCGCGCGAGGCGTCGCGACCAATGTGTTTCCTGCTTCTGCCGCTAGGTGCGCTGTAGTGAACACGTGATGCTGGAGCGGCGGTATACAAGGGGGTGCGCCTGCCTCTGCTAGGCGTACACGGGATAGAGATGCCTCCTGGAGACAGGGCTGCTCGTTGGAATGAGAAGCAAAAGTTGCGGCGTGCTACAGAGACTGATGAAGAGCGTGAAGAACGTCTAGCCAAGCGGCGTGCTCGATATGCAACTCGGCGACAATATGCTTCGCATCTGACTAGGCTTAACCGAAGCTAAGCCTCAGCCATTTTTTTAAAACGCTGTTCTCCGTGTGAGAGAAAAGCGAGAAGAGCCGCCAAATGGCGCGCCCCGCACGCAGACGACTTCGGCGCAAACGTAGTGTGCAAACGCCATAGTAGCGAAAACGCAACAGCACACGACGCCAATAAAAGGTTTCTATTTTACGAAATGCCATTAAAAAACGTCTGAAAGCGTTTAAGCAACAACAGTTTTTTTAAACATATTTATTTTTTAAAAGTGCTCCTGTTAAGCACGAAATATTATAGCATCCTCGATCACCCGCACCGATGCGCACCCACTGTCGAAGATGGATGGATGGATGGATAGGAGCGCCCCCTTTGAAACGGGGTGGTGGCAATTGCCACCATGCTCAGCTTTTCTTTTTTATTTTTTTGTTTACTGTGTTGGCAATTCTCATTAAGAATCGCCATCATCTTTACCTACGGTTTCCTACAATTCTAACCTTATGGCACATCTCTGCTTTTCAGCCACCAATCCTCCAATCGCTTTTTGCTAACTTCCACTGCAGATTTATTTACATGACCATTGTTATCTTTAAACCCTAGGGCCTCGGAAAGAGTGACTGCGCCTGCATCGACATCCGGATGGATACCGTCACATTTGATTATGAGGTGTTCAATTGTTTCCACAGATCTACCACACACTGCACATGTGTCATCTTCTTCGTTAAATTTCTTTTTGTAGCTGCGCGTTCTAAGACACCCTGACCTAGCTTCAAAAAGTAGGGCACTGCCTCTTGAGTTTTCATAGAAAAATTTTTTCCTGATCTGCCTTTTCCAGTATCGATATAGTTCTACACAATGTTTCTTTTCCATTGAATTCATCCAATTTTTAACTTCCGCGTTTTTAACCTGTCGTTTAATGCTCTTTCTTTCTCCGTCCTCATGACCTGCATACTTACTGGTTAGTTTTCTAGTTCTTTTCCGCCACTGTGAGTCAACGCTCTTTCTGTATAAATATTTAAATACCTTAGCTCCCCACCTGTTATCGTCCAATTTCCTCAGGCGTTCTTCATATAGTATTTTACTCTTAGCTTCCCGTGCTTCGAACGATGCCTAGCCCATATCCCCTTGTAGTGCCTCGTTTGTGGTTTTGCCGTGGGCACCTAATGCTAATCTTCCAACAGCTCTCTGATTTACTTCTAATCTCGACTGAACTTCTGCCCTTAAGCACAGAACCGCATTGCCGAAAGTAAGTCCCGGCACCATTATTCCTTTCCAAATACCTCTTAGTACTTCATATTTGTTGTACCCCCATAATGCCCCATGTTTCATTATCCCGGCGTCTCTTCGTCCTTTTGCCCTAAGAGCCTGTTCGTGCTTTTCCGTGTATATCTGCCCTTCGTTTAGCCATATCCCGAGGTATTTGTATGCGGCCACTTTGGGTATTTCGTGGCCTTGTATTGTAATCACCTGATCAGTTGTATCGTTAAAAACCATCACACCTGATTTAGTTGCGCTAAAACTGAATCCTAGAGCGTCTCCTTCGTCTCCACAGCAATTAACCAAAGTTTGTAAATCTTCCTGGCTATCTGCTAACAGTACAATATCGTCCGCATACATTAAACCCGGGAGTCGCTGCTCAACTACATTTCCGCCTAATCTGTACGACAGATTATAACCTAGATTACTTTCTTCTAGCCTTCTTTCCATATTTATCACGTAAAGCATGAACAGCAGCGGTGATAGAGGACAACCTTGCCTTAATCCTTTGTGCACCCCCAGAGTTGTGGTACTTTTTTTTCCCTTCCCATGCAATTTCAACTTCATTATCTCGGTGATTTCCTGTAGAAAATCAATTACGTCATGACCGATACCTAAATCTTTCAATATGCTCCACAGGAGTTCCCTGTTCACGTTATCGTATGCACCGCTTATGTCCAGAAAGGCTAAAAACAGAGGTCTGTTTTCCGCCTTAGCTATTTCTATGCATTGGGTAAGCATGAACAGGCTATCATCTAAACGCCTACCCCTTCTGAACCCATTCTGAAGTTCTCCGAGTATCCGATTACCTTCTACCCATGCCTGCATTTTTAATTTCACCGCCTGCATGGCCAGCCTGTACATAACAGACGTAATCGTAATCGGACGGTAGGATTTGATGGTCATCTTATCTCCTTTCCCTTTATAAATCAAATTCATTTTACTCTGTCTCCAGCTGTGCGGAATTTGCTGATTTGTTATGACTGTCTCCAATGCTTTTATCAGCGCTTCCTTGCTTCTTGGGCCAAGTTCATTAATCAGCTTAATTGGAATTTCGTCTATCCCTGCGGATGTGGTTTTAGGAATATTCGCTTCCGCCTTTTCCCAGTTAAGACTAGTCAGTTCTAAGCTGTTCTCTATTGTGCTGTCCTGTGTTGCCGCCTCACTTGGGGAGATTATCCCATTGTCGTTGCTAAAAGATGCAGCTATAAATGATGTAATGTAGTTTACAGCATCGTCTCCCTCTAAACATTTTCCCTCAGCATCTGTAATCTGTTCCTGCGTTCTTTTATTTGTTTTTCCCTACCAGCTTATATGGTTCCAGAATTTTCTTGGCCCCCCTTTATTTGCCTCGCGAACTTCAGCCAGCCATTTGTCAGAGGACTGCTTCATTTTAGCCTGGACTAGGACGTGAACTTGCTGTTTCTTTTGTCGATAAGATTCCCATTTTTCGCCTATTTCCTCTTCAGATAACTGCGCCTTCTTTGCTTCTCTGTGTTCCCTTGAAGCCACCCGTCGTTGTTCGATGGCCTCCTTAATTCCCATATTCCACCAGCTTCGTGGCTTCCACTTTCCTCTCCAGCGGTTTACTCCTTGTCCTCGATCACCGGAAGCGCACCCTGCCGGGTCACTTTTTCGTTGCCCCGTCTCGCACGCGGATGGGATTGGAAAACATTTATTTCATCAAGAAGAGCTTGGTGATTGGAGGGCCGTGTTAGGTGGCCGCTAGTCCATGACTTTGGCGACCTTGTTGACCCACTCGACGGCCCGGACTTGCGTCTTCGGGTCTGAGCTGGCCAGCGCAGCCTCCCACCGCTCGAGAGAAGGGATTCGTACTAGCTCCGCCGGAGGCGGCTCTTCCCTACAATCTCATAAGATGTGGTCGTAAGTGGCGCGTTCGCCACAGCGGAAACATTGGGGTTCGTATTGAGAGGGGTACATGATTGACAGTTGTGCGGGGTTCGTCAGGGAGTGCGTCTGAAGCCGTCTCCACGTGGTTCCTTGTGCTTTGGACAGTGTTTTAGTCGGAGGGGGGTAAACTCGCCTGCCCAAGGTGTGATGATGGATAATACCATGAAAAGAGGCCATGCCGTCTCTCGTAAACCCCGGATGAATAGGCGAGCTCCCTGCCCGGTTGACGAAACCTCGGGCTTTATTGTGAGCTGCCTCGTTCCCCGGATTGTCCGAGTGGGACGGCACCCAAATCAGTTCGACCTCTCTGGGAGGTTAGGCTGTTTTTTCAAGACTGCTGAGGGTGGTGGGTGCTATTCGGCTCCTCGCTGAATTGCCAACGGCGAATTTTGAGTCGCTCAAAATAATATCAGTGGTGGTATTAGTTATAGCTAAAGCTATTGCCGCCTCCTCCGCGATCTCAGAGGAGCTCGTTTTGGTAGTCGCGGCTGCGAGCAGTCCATAGGGCCCATCCACCGCCACCAATGCGTAGGCCTTGTTGTGTTAGTACTACTCTGCAGCATCCACGTACACCGCTCCCGAGTGCTGTTTGTACTTTTCACGCAGAGCGCGTGCTCTGGCCCAACGTCGTCCCTCGTGGTGCACGGGATGCATTTTCTTGGGGAGGGGTTTTATGAGCAGGCTCTTCGTAATATGTTTTGGTAGCTGAGTTTTCGCTTCTACTCTCGGATGCGCGTTGCCCATTCCTAGTCGGGAGGGAATGGCTCTGCCCGCACTAATACGAGTGAGTCTCGCAGCTTGTGTCGTGAGGTGTGCCTCGCAGAGTTCATCTAGCGTGTTGTGTATGCCGAGTCCTAAGAGCCTCTCTGTTGACGTGTAACGCGGTAGACCGAGGGTGGTCTTGTACGCTTGTCTGATGATACTATCTCCGCTGCATAGAGGCGGAAGTAGGGGACTGAGTATACTACTCTGTTTAGAACGAAGGCTTGAACCAGACGACAAAGATCCTTTTTTTGACGACCCGTCTGCGGTTGGCTATTCGTCTGATGAGTCTCGTCGTCATACTGACTGTAGATTTGAGTCTGTCAATAGTTTGGGTGTTCTTGCGGTTGGTTTGCATGTATAGCCCTAGGATGCGTATGGTGCATACCTCCTTCACTGGCAAACCTCCTACGCATACGTTTAAGGGAGGAGGGGGAACGTAGTTTTTGAGGTGTATGCCTTTGGTCTTGTTTCTGAGTGCAAAGAGTTCAGATCTTTGATGCGAGCACGAGAGGTTCGCCGCTTGGGCGTATGTTTCGTCCATGTAGTCGAGGGTTCGACGGCGTACCGTCTGGTCAGGAATCATGGGTTGATGAGATTCACTGGTCACTGACCATGGTCAAACATAAATGACGTTTCGGGAGCGCTACGGCTCCCTTGTTCACAATGAGCAACCGGCTGGACGTCCCGGGCTTTTTGTAGCGGTTGGTACCGTTTTTAGACATTTAGCATAGACAGGGTGCAATGTGCCATCATTCTTATTTATTGTGTTAGGAGTAGTCTGGATGATTAGTGACTCCAGATTTCGGCGGGCTGATACATTCTTTTCTGTTGTCACTATATCTGCTTCGTCCCAGTTAATTTCATGGCCAGTCTCTTGCGCATGCTCCGCGATTGCGTTCGTTGTCGCTTTTCCTTTTCGTACGCCGTACTGATGTTCTTTCAGGCGTCTCGTGAGATCTTTCGTTTCGCCTATGTGAACTGATGAACAGTCGGCGCAGGCGATTTTGTAAACCACGCCGGGAAACTTGGCAAGAGGGAGCTGATCTTTCACGTTTACCAGCTCATTTCTTATCTTGCTTGTTGGTACATGTGCAACATGGACGCCGTGCTTGCGGAACATCCGCGCCAGCGCCTCGCTGATCCCTGATATATGCGGGATAGGGGCTCGCTTCGGTTTCGGTGCGTCGGCACTTTCGTCTTCCCTGGCAGTAGGCTTTCCTCGATGGAGCCAATCTTCTTTGCCTGTTCCGAATGAAGGAAAGCGTGTAGCCGTTTCTTTTTAAGTCATTTTCCACGGTCTTCACTGTAGACTTCCCTGGCGCGGTTGGTTAGAGATGCAACCACTGACCGCTTGCGACTGACTGGGTGCGCTGAACTGAAATTTAGGTATCTTCCAGAATGCGTCGGTTTCCGGTAAACGCGAAAACTAAGACCAGTCGGAGTACGTGTCACCACAGTGTCAAGGAACGGAAGGCAGCCGTCGGTCTCTTCCTCAACAGTAAAGCTGATTGTGGGCTGAATGGCGTTGAGGTGATGGAGAAAATACTTTGCCTCGAAAAATCGATCGAGAAAATGCCTAAGAAAAGCTTTGGCCACCTTCCAACCGCGACCAAAAGTATTTCTTAGGTATGTGGACGACTGCTTCTTCGTCATAGACCGAAAGCACACGCGCATTTTCCTCGGTCACCTCAACGCCATTCAGCCCTCAATCAACTTTACTGTTGAGGAAGAGACCGACGGCTGCCTTCCTTTCCCTGACACTGTGGTGACAAGTACTCCGACTGGTCTTAGTTTTCGCGTTTACCGGAAACCGACGCATTCTGGAAGATACCTAAATTTCAGTTCAGCGCACCCAGTCAGTCACAAGCGGTCAGTGGTTGCATCTCTAACCAACCGCGCTAGGGAAGCCTGCAGTGAAGACGCAGCCCTAAGCCACGAAATGAAGACCGTGGAAAATGACTTAAAAAGAAACGGCTACCCGCTTTCCTTCATTCAAAACACGCAAAGAAGATTGGCTCCATCGAAGAAGCCTACTGCCAGGGAAGACAAAAGTGCCGACGCACCGAAACCGAAGCGAGCCCCTATCCCGTATATATCAGAGATCAGCGAGGCGCTGGCGCGGATGTTCCGCAAGCACGGCGTCCATGTTGCACATGCACCAACAAGCAAGATAAGAAATGAGCTAGTAAACGTGAAAGATCAGCCCCCTCTTGCCAAGTTTCCAGGCGTGGTTTACAAAATCGCCTGCGCCGACTGTTCATCAGTTTACATAGGTGAAACGAAAGATCTCACGAGACGCCTGAAAGAACATCAGTACGACGTACGAAAAGGAAAAGCGACTACGAACGCAATCGCGGAGCATGCGCAAGAGACTGGCCATGGAATTAACTGGGACGAAGCAGATATAGTGACAACAGAAAAGAATGTATCAGTCCGCCGAAATCTCGAGTCACTAATCATCCAGACTACTCCTAACACAATAAATAAGAATGATGGCACATTGCACCTATATCTACGCTAAATGTCTAAAAACGATACTAACCGCTAGAAAAAGCCCGGGACGTCCAGCCGGTTGCTCATTGTGAACAAGGGAGCTGTAGCGCTCCCGAAACGTCATTTGTTTTTACCATGGTCAGTGACCAGTGAATGTCATCATGTTTCAACCATGTCTACCGCTTGCTGCAGTGTATTCTCCACTTGGCCGTCACTCTTTGTTGTTACCCACAGAGTGAATTCGTGCGCGTAGAAAGTATGATGCAACCCGGGTATGGTGGCGAGTCTTGAAGGAAGTTTGATGAGGGACAGATTGAGCAGAAAAGGCGAGAGGACTGAACCTTCAGGTGTTCCTCTGCTTCGAGGGGGATGGGGTCAGATTTGATCTCACCCACTGCGAGCTCCGCGGACCTCTCTGAAATGAAGGAGCGGATATATGTGAATACCCGCACCCTGGGATTATTGTTACGTTCGTGAGAATAGCCTCGTGCGCGACGTTATCGAACGCCTTGTTCAGGTCTAGCCCGAGCACTGCATTCGTGCCCGTCCCTCGAACGGGTCTATGATGTCGGACTTCAATTGAAGCATGACATCCTGTGTAGATAGATGCGCTCTGAAGCCAATCATGGTGGGGGGAAGTAAGTCGCTGTCTTCCACAAACCCTTGTAGGCGGTTGAGGATTACGTGTTCCATCAACTTGCTTATTTCATTTCATTCATTTATTTGTCCCTTAAAGGCCCGAAGGCATTACATAAGGGGGGGCGTACATACAGGTTGGAGGGTAGTGGCAGAGAACACACAAAAAAAAAGAAAGGGGGAAAAATACACGGGGTACAAAAAGAGTACAATAATATACAAACTAAAAACAAGAAATAAACATACAAAAAGAAAACAAGGAACAGTTGGCACTTCGGTGTCGCAGTATGAATATGTTTATGAGAAGTAATTAGCCAGTTTCTCGCGGAAAAGGCGGCGATCGGAGCATGTTATTATGTTGTCGGGAAGGCCATTCCAGAGCACTATGGAGTCGGGAAAAAATGAACTGCTCATTGCGGAGGTGCGGGTTTTAATGCGTGCGATTGGGTTACTGTGGTTTAGGCGGGATGACGTACGTGGGGGTGGCTGCAGCAACAAATGTCTTGGTGAGCGATAAAAGAAAGAGTGAAAGAGGCATAGACGGGAAATAACACGGCGAGTTGCTAGTGTTTGAAGGCCGAGGGATCGTTTTAGTAATGTTACGCTGGTATTTCTTGAGTACTGCGATGTAATGAAACGGGCGGCGCGATTTTGAATGGCTTCAAGGTCTGAGATGAGATAAGATTGTGATGGATGCCAGACAGATGACGCGTACTCCAATTTAGGATGTACGAATGTTATATATGCCAACTTTTTTACTTCAGGTGATGCAGATTTTAGATTGCGCCGGAGAAAACCAAGTGTGCGTGATGCTTTGGAACAGATGGTCTGAATGTGTGTTGTCCATGACAGCGATGATGTGATGTGTACTCCTAGGTATTTATAAGATGATGTTCTGGTGACGGCGACCGATTTTATGTTGTAAGTGCTATCAATAAGTGTGTTTTTGCGGGAGAATGATATGGATTGGCATTTATTTAGATTAAGAGGCATGTGCCATTTGTCACACCACGCTGAGATAGTGGTTAGATCCTGTTGAAGAGCGGCAATGGCGCTAGCGCCGTGGATGGGGCTGTAAATTACGCAGTCATCTGCGAATAAACGTAGCGTGGATTTTATGTTAATCGGTAGGTCATTGATGTAGATGAGGAATAAAAGAGGTGATAAGCCTGCACCTTGAGGTACGCCGGATGTTACGTCGGTAAAAGCTGAGCGACAGTTATTAACACAGGTGAACTGCTTACGTCCTATAAGGAAGTGCTCTAGCCAGGAGAGCAAAGTTTGTGGAATGCCGAGCGATGACAACTTAAAAAGAAGAAGATTATGGGAAACACGATCAAATGCTTTTGAAAAGTCGAGAAAGATAGCGTCGATCTGGACAAGGTTATCTAAGTATTGTAGAATGTCGTGGGTGAATTCGGCGAGCTGGGTCTCACATGACAGCTGCTTGCGGAAGCCGTGTTGATTCGGATAGAAAAAGTTCATTGATTCTAGGTGGGTCATAAGATTGGAAAAAATGATGTGCTCAAGTAGTTTAGACGGTATTCTAGTGAGGGAAATGGGACGATAGTTGTTAGGGCACGTGCGGTCATCCGCTTTAAATATGGGTGTAATTTGAGCTTTTTTCCAATCGTCGGGGACAACCCCGGTATCTAAGGATTGCGCAAAAATTAGATGCAGTACCTGGCTAGACAATGAAATGGTATTTTTTAGTAGCTTACTGTTAATTTGATCGCAGCCGGCAGATGTAGATAATTTCAGTGAGGCAATAAGCTTTGATACACCATCAGGGTTAATTTCGATTTTAGGCATTTCTGAGAGTGAGATTTCTGGAATGTGCTCATTAGCAGTAATGTTAGCAGCGGAAAAAACTGACGTAAAGTAATTGTTGAGCGCGGTCGCACAGTCATCGCTTTTGATTGGTTCTCCATCAGCATCTAGGAGTTGTACATGGCGATCTTGTGGCTTATTAGATAGCATGCGCCAGAATTTGTTGGGGTTAGAGTGAAGGATTGATAGTAAATCTTGAGAGTAAAATTTATCTTTAGCACTTGTCAGTTCTGTGGTATACTGTTGGGCGCACAAGCGATATTTTTTCCATGCTAAATGACTATTTTGAAGCTTTGCTGTTCGATACAGGCGCTTCTTTTTGCCAAGGAGAGACTTCAGGCGTTTGTTAAACCATGGATTCTTGGTATCTGATTTAATAAGTAGTGTTGGAACGTGCTTACTTTCCAAATGTAGTAGGGTGTCTTTGTACAAATTCCAGTTTGAGTTAGGTGTGCGATTTAGATAAGTGCAACGAAAGTTGTCGAAAAATTTTGCAAGATCGTTGTTCATAGCATCAAAATCAGCCCTTTTGTAGTCTTTTATCAGTTTGCTGGTTGGTGATTTCTTTTTTAAAGGCAGTGTCATGGAGATGTGAACAAGGTTGTGGTCGCTTAATCCAGGAAGTGAGTGATATGGGTCCAAGATTGTCTATAGAAAATTTCTTGCCCGGTTTGGGAATGAAGGTGACTTTAGCGTGTCTCCAATCCTGCGGTATTTTGCCTTCGCGCCAATAGGTGTTCATGAGCTCTGAGATAGCAGCGACCGAGCCGGCATCGAGGTTTCTAAGCATTTTGTTTGTAACTCCGTCCGGTCCGGCCGCCGAGGTGGTGCGGAGTTGACTGAGGGCGTACCACACCTCGACGTCCATGGTGCCTGCATCTAACTCGTCGTTGGGGAGCCCCTGGTAATCCGGGAGTGGGTTACCCGGGGCAGTGTTTAGGTATCGCCTCTGTATGTCCTCGAGAAGCTCTGTGTTAGTGCCCGTGCACTGGTGTACCAGTTGCGTAAGCTGACTACATTGGGTCGACTTGGTCTGTCTGGAGTCTAATAGGTGACGCAGTAGCTGCCACGGCTGTTTATAGTCCATCTGGAAAATCGGCGGTTCGCAAGGGTGCAATCCCGGGAAGCATTGCGTGACGCGTGCTGCGAAACCGCTTTGCCCATACACGGTGGCCCATACTATCCTGCTCGTGTCTGCGCACAGTCTTACGCGATGGAACAGAGAATACGGATGGTTGCCGCCATTGATGAACTGCTGTCAGGTTCGTCTGATAGCGAATTTGACATGATAATCGACTTGATACAGCCTAAACACGGCGATCAGCGCCCGAAAATTCGTTGATCGGGTCGTCAGGCGCCTCGCCGATACCGGAGTGAGCGTCTGTTTACATTTCGTTGCTTGGCATGTAGCTGTGTGCATGGCCTTTGACATGTGGAATGTGTGATTTATTTGCAGTTCCGAAAGCATTTCCGGGTGATCAGGAGCGTGTGACCGGTGTTGTGGTTTACAGTGAAAGGCACGCGCCAGAAGAAAGGCACCCTAAAGGCGGCGCTGCGTACACGCCCCGCGGGGTGCATCTTGCCCTCGATGTTGACCCTCGCCGGGGCTCCACCGCCGCAGTGCGCAGGGAACCGCGCTGTTTTCGGGGCGCACCCGGTGCGAGGTGATCGAGAATGCTATTAGGTTTTGTAGTGTTCAATCCTTGGCCAATAGGAGAGCTAGTCATCTCTTATTTTGGGTAAACTTTGCATTTGCATGGTTTCCTGCTCGTTTGTTGCAATTCATAGACAGGATATTAAATGTTATGGCATTCTTGATTATCGAACAGCGTTTATTTTTTCATTATTATTTGGCCAAAAGTTGTGGTTCTGCAGTCGGTAGCTCACCGGCTCGTGATGCTTTGAGCGTCCATGGTGGCTGCAGTGGTCTTGAGGGAGCTCCACGCAAACTCCCATAGGCGGGGCGCCATCTTTCCCTCTAGGTAATAGTAAGAAACTCTATGGCTAAAGCCCCTAGGTGAAAGCTGATCTAGGGACTTTAACGTGGGCCCATAAGTAGTGACACACGGATCGATGCGTCGTCTGCTCTCGTGCACATGCTATGCATAGCAGGGCCTTTCGAAATGCCAGCCGGTACTGCGATATGCTTAGCAAAGCCAAGCGGCCGTAGGTCAACATCGAGTTCTGAAATCAAGCAGCTCGTTTGGGTTTGATCTCAGTCGGCATGCCGCGTATGCCAACGTGTTTCCTGACGTTGTATTTAGCTTTGCCACACTACGCCGACGCTCGGCGGACGTCTGTGTCGGCGGCCCGTAGCCGACAGCGTGTCAGTCGGTCGATCGCCTGATCACATTACGACACGACGTCTCACTGTTCGTGGCGGTCCGGTACGTATGTGTGGAGCGGGGAGCCCTCTTCTAAAGGACTCACCTACTATCTGTTCGTGCCGACCAATACCCGTCGCTATCTTCAGTTCGCTCCGCCAGCGCAGCCGCACTGCCAGACTGCTCCGTATGGCTGTTGATTACGACATCTGCTGCTCGCTTTTTCCTGCTTCTTGTTTAGCAAACAGTCCGTCCATTCGCTTAATAAATGCTTCGAGATAATTCTGCAGGATTCGGCACTTACCGCGCGAGTACGGAATTCCCCCAGGAATGCGCCCGTGATACACCTCAGCGATACTTTACATCGCTAGTTTACATTGCTGCCTAGGCAGCAGTCGCGCGTTCGTTCGACATTAACTCTAAAGCTACGTTCTACTTAGGGGGAACAATCTCTTCTTTTTTTGCGCCGGTTGTACGTTTACTTGTTTACGCAGTGCAATATAACTGCGCAAGAATCGCCGATGAAAGCGAGCGCCATCCTTCATAGATTGCTGACACCGCGTAAGTCCGGCGTTTCTCGCTCGTTGTAACTTCTTTTTCCGATGGGTGCAATACTTGACTTTAAATTGTTGTATCTAGGAGAATGTTCGATTTGTGATAACTAAAATGGGCTAATTTGTTGTCCACATGCGACGCCGACGACTGCTGCCGGGCGTCTGCAGCATTCGTCGACAGAATGGGTCACACCGGCTATAGCAGCGGCTCTTCCTGCTCGTTGTATTCGCGTCCTAAGATGTTAGCAATCCTCGATTTCCGATGACTGTTGTCAAAACTGTGCTCGATGACCATCTGTATTCTCTAAAACTTGTGGTCAACATCGCACATACGAACCCCGCGGACTCGCTAGGCCTGTTGGTACCGCTGGTGAGTCAAAGGGCGAACATACGAAATGTAGTCGCTCGTTTCGCTTATTCTTAGTGCGGAGAAGGTGTCGACAAGGGCAACTACGGTCATCGTCTTATCCATATGAAGGTTTCGCTCGGCCGCCGATGCCGGCTGGTGCGTCAGCGACGGCGTATTTGTCGATCAGCACACTGACCACTGAGTCACCGACAAAACGTACGTCTGGCCGATGTACGTCGCGCGTTGCCGTTAATACGATCCCACGGCTCTTCGTCACCAACTATCCCGCTAGCGATGGGTCTCGTTCGTGAGAAATGGCATTTAGGGATTCTTTGGAGCTGAATTAAAATATATTTTAAGTGTTTGTTGCGTCAGCACTTCGCCGTGGTGACCCTATACGTACAGAGGAAGCCCATAAAAAGCTTTCTATGGCCTCAAAAATTGATGTCGCAACCCCTTTAAGTGGCCCCTCTGCAGTTTTTTTCCTTTTCTGCGCGGCAAAAAAAAAAAAAAAGATCATTTCGAGGCTTGCAACTAAAAAAACTCTCTTGCATACCTCTCTTCGCCCTCATCGGGGAGGAGTAAGAGCGTTGTTTTTACAGCGCCAAAGCCAACATTAATCAAATGACCACACAGGGCACATCCTCACCGGTCAGCAAGTGGGTGTCGGTAGTTTTCTGTCACGACGTATTATGACGTAGGCACCAGTTATCCTTGAGAAACTCTCGTACAAGCTCTGGCTGTAAAAGCGTCATGTTTAAAAAAAAAAAGTAAAAATGTCATGCTTGGTAGCATTCTCGCGAAATTGTGGCGTCGCGCCCTGAGGCGGCGCCATTACCGAGCCTGTCGCATCCAGACGTGGGTTGCGTATTTATGATTAATTGCTCGCCGCCGGAGAACCATCAAGCGCCGCCTCGCGGAGATATGTGATCACGTGCAGTTGCGGTGAGAAGTCTCTGCAATCGCCAACGCTCGGAGGTTTTTGAACGCGCTTCGGGGAAGTCTCGTTCGGGACGCTCTGGTAAGGGGAAAAGCTGGGTCGTACATCACGGCTATCTTCATGGAACGGTACGTATGTCACAAAAGCATCGCGCGCTCTGCGAGAGGTGGGCTTTGTCTAATTCTCTTTTTACTTATGGTTAAAATTCTCCCAGAAAGAGAGGCAGCTCGCGGGAAGTGTCGTTTAGGCGCGCTTTGGCCCTGAACGACGGGCATTGATCACTCGACGTAGCGGTCACGTAGGGGTTCGTATGCGACTTGTTCCACTAGTTCGGTGCAGCGTCATGGGAGCTACGTAGCCGGCCGTAGCTATAAAAGAAGCTGCTTGCTCTCGTGTGAATGCTATTCGTGACATTCGGTGGCTTGTCATTGGGCGCTTATTATGATTGGCGATCGAGGTAGCTTCGTGATCTGGACCTCTGGATCGACTTCCTGGTCGACCATTTCCAGCTTTACCGTTATGCGCTGTACCTTTCCTGGCCGTATCCTACCCAGTTCTGCCGTACCTGTATCAAACGTTCAACTCTGCCGCACCTTGCTAGACTGTATACGTCTGTTCTGCCGTTCCATTTCTCTACCTTCCGAGCTCTTCTACTGTTACTAGTATCATTATGAGGTTAAAAACAAACGAGAAAACGCGTCCACTTGCCAGCTGAACACTGTTTTAATCGTATAAATCTGCACTGCTTGGAGCAGCCTGCCGCCTTGTTGATCCAGTGTCGACTGTGAGGATTGGGTGCTTGTTGGATGCTGTTGGGACTTTGGGGCATCCCACCGCTGCCACCACTGTTGGGACTGGGCCTCCGAGCCTGGTCACCACGGTTGTGACTGGAGCATCTCAGCCTGCTGCCTCTGTTGCGCAGAACTGAGCCAAGAAACGGTCGAGGCGACGGTGAGTCAAAGGACATTTATGTACAGTATGTACAAGGGCCGAGAGCACAACGGGCTGGCACAAAGAAGTAGGGCGGCCCCGGGAGAGCGTAGCTCCAGCGTGATGGCTCGTCTGCTGTCCGTGTGCTGCTCGGGCTCAGCGCGGCTCCGTTTTTGCAGCCGCCGGCGACCGTTGCGGCAGCCAGCCGTTCAAACCCTCCAATCAGGTCACGGCACTGGCCACCGCTCAAATTAGACGAATGGTCAAAAGGGCTGGGCCGTTGAAGGCTTGCAGACTGGAAAGGGCGGCCGGCGAAGCGTCGTAGGAGTCTTGAGCCGACAGTGAGGAGGAGGAAGGGTCTGCGCCGGCGAGCCAGGATGATTCATGCTGCAAGCCGCGACATGCCCGATGAGGGTCTGGGCTTGCTTTGCTCGACGGCGGGCGCACTGCGCTGGTTTCCAGAGAGGCCAGCGCAATGTAGGCTCGAGCACAGCAATGCTTTGCCCGATCTACGTTCGCTTATACTGGCTGCAAACGAGGACTGTCTTGGAAACGCGAACCGCAGAATGCAAAAAAAAAAAAAAAACAGAAAAACAGTGCGAGATGTTTGTTGCCAACTTATCTTGTTTTCATTTCTTGCTTGCGTGCGTGTGCTCGATTTTTTCCACTCATTCCCAGAAAGCGTGTCGGTCCGTCTTCGCTGTGATTTCTCCCGAATCTTTACCTATGTACCCCTTCTCTCTTCTTCCATCTTCTTTTTTTTTTGTAATTCGTTCACTGACCGCTTCCCTCCTTTGCACCGCAGGCCTTCGCTGGCCGCGTGAAAACGGAGAAAAATAAACGAGCGATGGTGATTACTGCCATTCCCCGTAGCGTCGTTTATTCGCCGAATACCGCGCGGTGGACAATTCCTCAACGTCCCGGTGGGCTGCTCGTTTTTATTTCTGCATCTGTCTGTGCATGGGCCCAACGTCCTTAGATGGCTCCTTGGTTTTTAATTTCTGTTTGCTGCCTTTGTTGGATATTTCTTTGGTACGTACCTCGGTGCGTCTTCCAAAAGTTTGGTTCTTGCGTTTACAGCCTTTTCACTATCATCTGTTTCTTTCATGCCCCGATCCTCGTCTTGCAATGTCGTTGGGGAGAGGTCTCGGTTGTCACGGGGCTTCACGGTGAATATAGGCGCTTTCCGAAGGTTGGAATTGAGGAAAATAAGGAGAGAAAGCGCTCGACCCCGACAGCTTTGCGCAAAGTCCCGTTACTGCACTATTACGGCTGCGAATCCCTTGATATTGTCCGTGTCCCCGTTTTTTGTTTGGCATTCTTCGATCTCAGCTTCACGAAGACGTAATGTGTGCCAACTAGCCCAGACCAAGTAGACTGTGCAGAAGTTTTCGGGACACTACCACGAAATCATTTAATCCGCTTGGCCGGTTAAGCATGCAGCGAGATGTGCCCGCACTGGCCTACAGACAGCAATAACCGTCAGTGTCAAGTGCCAGGCGGCGATGAAATGACGCTCCTCTGGCGTATTCTTCGGCATTTAAGAGGCTGCTTCCGGTTCTTCTCCCAATGGTCGACTGCCACTCGACATGGCCTGGAAGTCACGCTAGTGGCGTCGACGCGCACCAAACAGATACGGCCCAGACGCATTGTCGTTGCGGCGCGGGCGGCTTTTCATAGGCAAGAAATGCTTTGGCGAATATATAAATGTCAAAAACCTTATCGTGTGCTTATTTTATAATCGTGACTAATTGTTTTTAGCTGTCGTGCATTTTTATGTTCGATAAAACCTGTGAGTTTCTTTTTGCGTTTGTTAAGAGATGCACGATTACGAGCAGCCAGCCTTTCTTGAAATCCTATTGGTTGACGGTGCGGCAGTGCGAAGTCTGTCGCAAAGGGCTTGCGACGACACTGACGCGCTGTTCTGTCGACAAACGTCGGAAATCGTGCAGCGCTCCGGCTACAATCGCGCCATGTGAAACAGTCCCGGACTCGAGCAATTTCCGCCTAGCTTAGTTCAACCTGCAGGGCGGCATGCTCAGAGCAGCCTGGCTGTTCTGATTGGTGTTTTGCGAAGTCTGTCACTAGGGCGCCATGCCAGAAGTAGTTGGAATGACCGACCTACTGTTTGCCTCCTCGCATGTGTAAAGTAGCTCAAAGGAAGCAACGCAGGACACATAGTGATGGCGACAGTTTGCGGAGTGCTGATTCGCGGAAAACAGTTTATTTCTGCTTTGCGTCTTTACTCAGTGAGCTGACATTTTTCGTGTGAATGGAGCTCGCATGTCCCCTCGTTATTCAGTGCTTTAAGGTCGTTGATGGCTCATACTGTCGTCCGCTAACAAAGCGTCTCACACACGTTTAACTCTGGAACTAAAAAAAATATAGAAGAAAATCAATGGTTGCTTCAGATAGAGGAGGCAAAAGTGAACCTAACAGCCAAGTTTGATGACTGATTAATTAGTTAATTATGGGCAAAAATGCCGAAATTGCGTTGAAATAGCGCGGACGTTGATATAGCCACGGGAACGGCGGGACGTCACATCCACCGGAAGTCGTCACGGCTTAGTGAAAATTGTCACAGAATGGTCGGAAAAACGTCGGATTTGTGTCAGATTAGATGGAAGATTGTGTAATTAAGGGTAATGAACATTTAAGATCCCCAAAAGATGTATAATTTGGGTATTGATATAGCCACGGGAATGGTGTGACGTCACATGCACCGGAAGTCGTCATGGCATAGTGTCCTCGGCTTTCGCCTCTCAACACTTTAGTTGCCACAGTGTCCTCGCAATTTTTCATAGACCTGCTTTGCATAGAAACGAATTTTTTCCCATGAATATGCATTGTGTAATTTTTTGTCCATGACTTGCGTACGTTGTTTCTTTAGTGCCAGAGTATATAGTTCAGTCTACAGTTTGGTATGCCAACAGACCTAAATTTACCTGCGCAAAAAAGCTGACAAGTTTTTAATTTTCTGTGCTTCTCTCTTGTATCGTTTCAGAGATCGGGACAATGAAGACTTCCCTTATCTTCGACCTTTGGACTAAGGTTGGTGTCTGTGTGAACATCGCAGTCCTCAAGCCTTGTTTTGTGCTGACTGTCTTCAAGGGACTCGTGTGTCCGGCAACGAATGAGAATCAAGCATCTATACCGACCACCCGAGCAGTCCCAGAGACATCGACAGCTCATTAGCTCTCTGCATTCGTCACCTTGACACAAACTCTATTGACCACCTTGTTTCTGCCTGTTTGTATGGACAGTGTAATTTTCTTGTTATGTATTGTAATGTGCTGCCTGTGGGCGATTCAAAGGGAGAGACAGCACGCCACCTGTTGTATGAGATCAGATGTCTTTAATCATGTCAGCTCCGAAACTCACTCGTCAGACATGTTCGTACCAGCATACAGACGGGATCACAAGAAGGATTATGCGGGGCAGCACTGGACTAAGAAATGAAGTTTAATTGCCAAGTTGCCAGCTGAGGATACCAAACGACGCAGGTGTATCAAACAGGCCAAACAGATGGGGTGAGTCACCACTGCACCGCAGACGCATTCAGACTTATTCGGCACACAAACGAGAAATGACTGATACTTATTGTTCTTCCTAACTTGCACACTGTTGTTTGGTAACTGAAATTCTTTATTCGTGAACAACAGTCACGGCACACTGATTCACATGTTGATACCTTGCACCCTGATACTATAGGCTTCCGCTAGCTCCCTGTTCTTTCTTTTTCGTAGTACTAGAATTTTTTAGAAAGCTGGAAGGTGGTTTTCACACTGTCTGCAGAGACGAGGGAGCATGTTCTGGTCCGACACATTTTGCAGTGAATTTTTATGTTCGCGTGCATGTTCATTCAGGCATCTGGCACTTCTACCCGTATACACCCTACCAAAGGAGAGGGGTATCTCATAGACGACATGAGCGGCACGCCAGTGAACTTGATGTGTTTGATAGTGCGGCCATTGGATGCTTGTTTTTCTTCTCTGCTCCTTTCAATTATTGAACAGACAGCTTACAGGGTACAGAAAAGACCACCGCCACATGGTGCCACTGTGCCACTTTCTTTACGTTATGCGAGGTGCCTTGAAGGTAGGGCAGTGTCTTGACTTTTTCCCTCTCCACTATTTTACAAGCTCTGTCTGGTGTCTATTTTTTTTTTCTGCAGCAGCGACTCGACAGCTGCACTCAGCAAGTCAGCCTGGCTGGCGAAAGCTGCCATTCACAGCATGTGAACAGTTCTTCTCCAGTGCATTGCTCGCAAAGGCTGGATATCTCTCTATAGCTTATTAGAGTGTGAGGAAAATATGGCAGAAACTCTTTTTTTAGTTTTAGGTGAGTAACTCCAGCAGACGTGGGCCTCGTTATACGTTAGCATTAAGTCTAAAAACTGTATCTCATTTCATAGGTAAAATTCAGTGCACCTGCGTGGTCATGGAAAATTCAACACGCCACTAACGACGATTCGAAGCTTCAGACTAATTAAAAAATGAACATATTTAAACACACTAAGAATGCGTCTGTCACGCTTCACCGAAGGGAGCTGTCAAACCTAGCCAAAAAATATGGCACACCAGAGCTACGCTAACACCAATGCAAATACCGTTCTTTTGCACATACTGGTTTCCTTGAAAGTCTACATTACTTGGCAACAAATAAGCGCTAAAAGCTGAGTGAAAGAAGTGGAATGGTGTGTACAATTCCTCAATGTGAGAATGTAGAGATGGCACCCACAAAGCTTTCCTTCAGTTCCCGAATCACGCTGGCAGAATTATGGACGATATAAGGGTCATCCACCATCAGCGTGGTGTTGTTGGCCCACCAGCTTCTGCCAGGATCCTTCCTTTGTGATGATAGCTCCGAACGGACAGTCAACCTAGTGTGTCTTGACTGAGAAGGAATCCTATCCCGCTGCGCCTTATTGACCGCCTTCTCCAACCTTGGCAGGCTGAAATCCTTGAGCAGTTGGATAGCTTTCTGTTTCAGGCACGGAAGTCTTTCCTTCGTCACCATGAAGTTCTTGTACACTACTTTAGCCGCTTTTTGAGAAAACGTACCCTTGGGCAGCACCACAAGCCTACCCTTCTTATCGGATAGCAGGATGCAAAAAGTGTCTGACCACTTCATCCATTTGTCGTTTTCCGCCCTTACGAGATACACGCTCATTCCTTAAAAGGCAATCAATCGCTTCAGAGAGGCATCTTGACCTTTCATTGATGGGAGCCTTATCCTAAATGGCGATCCCATGGCGACCCCATCTGTTCGCTGGCCCCAATATGTTTGACTAGCACCAAGTGGCCCACATGTTTACCTGTTAAAATTCCCTCATAAGATCCCGTGTTTCCGGTTCTGGCTCGTTGATTTGCCCGAAATGTGTGCGTCTACAGATTGTTGCGCCACTCATGGTTGACATTATGAACTATCATATGATGCTGAGAAGTTGTAGGGTGCAGCCCACAGCTTGTGCTATAGATTTCACTGGTGGCACACCCGTCGGCTGGCTCCAGTTTTCGGCAGCCAGCAGTGTCCGTAGTGAGTGCCCAAAGAAAAAACTAGTTTTGTGGAGTCTGATCGGAGAACTTGGCCACGAAAGTCACCCGCGGCTACATCGATTTCTCCATCAGGACTTTCGATCGTTTTCGCATAGCGTCCGGTTCATTTGGCGCATTGTCGCATGCTCTTGGTGAGCGTTGCATCGAATGAGTTTAATACAAAAACTTGTATCCCGTGCGCTGGCTTTCTGCGCCCAGCGCGACGTGTGTCTGGATTTTATGTGACCGCTTCCGGCACGCCTGAAATTTCGGCTCGACGAAACAGGTTATATCTTACGGTGGTCGCGGGATGCCAGTCGGCCATGCTGCCGAACCACCTCGAGACCGCCTCTAGCTTACCGACGCCTGTGTTAGCTCCCATCGTGTTGGTTCACGTCCATCCGTAGCTTCAGTACGGTTTTATATGCCACCGTTGACTGCGCTAACCGTAGCGACAGCTCCAGGCGAAAGAAGAAGCCGATTAACACGAACTTCTTCCGCATTCGTAAGATAATCGTAGGCATGCAAGTGCGAGCGCTACAAGGCTCTCAGTACGAATCGGCGCGGGCCGTGACTGGCTCGCATCAAGCGAGACGATTTGCAACCCGACAACTTCAATTTACTTGTGTGCGGAGCGCATTTTGTGACAGGTAAGATGCTTGTGACGTGAATTAAATGTTTGCGAAAAGAGGGAAGCAAGAACTACGGCCTGAAGTGAATGTTGCTGCTTTGATTGACGCCATCCCATTTTTTTGACAACACAAATCCAGACTGGGTCCCGCGTAACTGCATCTTGGCTACAGCACTACGCCAGCCAGTTCGGATCGCCACGACCGCAGCTAGCAATGATGGCAGAGAAAGCGGCGTGACCGATGCCGAGCTTTTCGTCTCGTAGGCGCATCGCGGACAGGCTTCTCACCCACGTGCTGTAGAAAGCCTTGTGTCCTCCAATTATTTGAAGGCTTTCATTTCTTTCAACGTCACAAAGCTGGAAGAGTACACGGTATCCCCGTGGGTCACTTGGGAACACATCAACGCCTATCGCCATGCAGACTCCCGGTCGCAGCATGTACGGACCCATATCGCCGCAAATTTTCACTTTGTCTGCGTAGCGTTAGGGGCGCCGATCAAATAATTTTATCATAGCAGCCTGCCTTGAATAGCTCATTGCTCTGTGGAATAAGCGTAGCGCCCGAAAGGATAAGAAAATACTCCAAAGCGTCCCAGGAGCGGTCAGGCATCACAGGGCGGTCGGGCGGGGACGCCCAGATGGTTCGGCAGCATGGCCGCCAGCGCTTGATGGGGGCGGAAGTGACGTCACGTACAAGCTATGTATACGAAGAAAGAATGACTGAGAAAACGAGTGGAGCTAACCGGAAACCGGTCGCTATGGAGGCGTATGTCCTAAGATTTTTGTGTTGAGGCGTCACAGGTCGTGACGCTTTCAAAAGGCCCCGCTGGTAGCTTCGCAAGGAGGCTCCACGTAAGAGGCCCGTCTGCGTTCGCTAGTGCGATTGCTGGCTTTTGGCTGTCGCTGCAAAAAGCATGCGCAAATACTTCGTTGAAATGTGTGTAAATTCAGTGGCTTGCCTGAATGCATCTCCAGTTCTTCGTTCTCTGACGGCGCAGGGATTGTTGGATGTGGCGTCACAATCCCCAGATGGCGTTTAGAGAGGAAACTTTGCTTATTTCTTGGACATTCACTCCTCGTAGGTTGCATGGTCTCGCCATTCGAGTGTTGTTGAGCTTATCGATGAGTGTGCAGGAGGTAGTTTGTTGTGCGCACAGTCAGTTTAACGGAACCGTTATGCGTATGTAAGCGGGATCTGAGGGCTTTGTTTTTATAAGGGGATGATTGCGCTGCTTCTCATAGCCGTCAAATATGCAACCGTGCTTAAGCAAAGGAGCGCGTCGGACGCTAACAAACTTTTCTTGTAGTTGAGTTCGAGGCAAATTGTGCTGGTAGAGGAGAAACAGCAACATTGACTTTTGTTGGCTTTTAGCTTAGCCAAACGCGAGCATCAGGAACGGTTTGCGTGTACCTCTGCGTCTTGTCGATTATTCGGGTCATTTTATGGCTTCAGTTTCATGCCCGAGGGCATTGGGAGTGAATTTCACGAGCACTGTTTCACCAGCACCAATCAAGGATTTGCTGTCCTGCGCACAATGTGGTACAACTGAGTTAAGCCGCGCCGAGCCTTCTGAGCGCTGCTTGAGTCAAGCAGCGAGGTGGACACAAAATCGCTTTGGAATCAGTTAACTTATGCGGGCCACCTCTTTTTCTCGGCTGTGAGCATCGATGGCCGCCTTATATCTGTCGGTTTTTACCGGTTGTCCAATCGTGACACGGTGTTGTCTGCGTTTAAACATCCCATGCCAATGCTAAATTACAAAGTGGAGGGGAATGAAGCGTCGTTGCCGGCAGTCCTTAAATGATTCGTTTTACTCAAGTGGTACAGCGTAGTCTTTTGTGGTGTTTTTAGCCGTAGCGTGTGTAAGTCTATACTTTAGAAGCATAAACCCTTCGTTTGCCAAAGAGAGAGAAAAAGAATAAGTGGTATGTTTTAATCCTAGTACTTTTTACAGTAATTATCTTGCAGTACCATGTTTGTCTGCAACTGAGTACCTAGTCGTTCAAAAATGTTTATGATGGAGCCTATATTCGCTGGGGAGTACTCGCATAGCTGATGAGTCGGTGTGCGTAAATGCTGCCAGGTGCGTCTCAGCGTGAATAAATACATTTAGACTTTATCTTCACGAAATGAACCACTCTAATTGCGATGCTTCGCTCATGCTGTATGGCCGAGTTCTTAAGTGTCGTTATACTCGCGGAGTATGGCTTTTTCCTAAAATAGCAGCGCGAAAAAGTGCGACGAAGGGTAGAAAAACACAGGCCAGCGCTTGCCCTGTGTTTTTCTACCAATAGTCCCCGTTTTTCGCGCTGTTATTTTTGGAAAATGTATCACCAACTCGCCCGCCTAGCTATCGGGGAGTATGGCTGTCACAGGAAATAAAGAAAAAGCACGAAAGAAGGGTCACACATCCGTCGTTATGCATCGCGAGTCTGTTCTCCGTACATCTCGTATTTTTTTTCTGTTTTACTTATCAACTCGCATCTTTTTTTATTCTGCTCGTTTTTATCCCAGAACTTGTGTCCATTCACTGTACTTCTACGTTTGCTTAATATCTGCGTAATATCCACGTGTTTGACATCTGCTGCTTTGTTATTTCTCTCATGCATGCTACGTTGTTAGCGTGCTTGCATGAATGTGTCCGCGCGGCATCCCGTTGTATCGTGTGAGCACTGTGTTATCAATTTTGCCCTGTCATTTACGTGGACGACGTTGTTGTTGGACTATCATAGTTTAACTCTGTAAGCTGAAGGACTCTTAGCCCACGAATGCTTTATTCGTCTTTCGCACACTTGTTGTTCAGGGACCAAACCTGTGAGTGAACGACGTCATCTAGCCTAGTTATTATTTTTTTTGCAAAACTCCACGCTAGTTACGCAGCAGCGAGATAATTGGTCTCAAATCACGCTCACTTTTTCATTTAATTAGGCAGGAATGAGATAACTTGTCGTCAGTGGAACAAAGAGACAGCTTGAAAGAGCCGAGTCTGCTTTCTTGAAATCCTTATTTACTTGCCGCTGAAAATTTATCTTTTCTTTGATCATTATATTTTTACTGACGCCACAACAAACGGCGTGCTAGTTCCAACAAAGTTGGCAATGAAAGTAACGTAGGAAGGGGCTCTTGCGAGTTGTTTTATAGGCTCATTTGAGCTATAGACCAATGGCAAGGCCTGCATTGGCTGCACCCAGAAAATCTGGATGTAGACCTGTGAGCTAGACAGCCTTCCTATCCCACACGGAACTCTTACTGGCTACCTTATGCTAGGAAGGTGAGCCTACTGCTGCCCGTATAATGCTCCTTTCTATCTTCAGCGTCTGACGTTTTCGTCTCGAGCTTGAAGTCCGATAAGCAAAATACAAAGAGGCCTGTCATGCTGCTTTTTGTTACTCCAAAGTTTTGTCGGTGAGCTCGTTTTGCTCGTAGCGACAGAATCGCACTCCGCAACCTTTCGTATACTCTCACCATCTCTGACGCGTGTAGCGATACAACGAAGTACTCGCAGTACCACGGCAAAGTAAATCACTCCTGTTGCCGAATGCGTCAACAAAATGCCCACGGCACTCTATTGGTGGCGCCTTCTGACGGTCACATTGATTATGCAAACTACTACTGGCATTAACACGTAACGTTCTCATTTTTTTTTGTTCGCTTCCTCGCCTACTTTATGTTCGATCGATTTTACCGATTGTAATGAGTGTAAAGCGTGTGTCACGCCACATGGAACTCCTTCGCGGTATACCCTTAGGTCACGTATTTATCGTTCTCGTGTGCAAGCTTGCCAGACATATCGCGGTGTGCGCCTCATTACGGCGCGCAGTATCACATTGCATGTCGTCGTAGTCTCGAAGCAAGTGTGGCACAGCTTTATCTGTCCTTCCTCCGTGGTTAACAGTGGATAAGTGGTGCATTGAGCTTACGTTTCTCAACAGGGCTTGCTATGCGCGCGGTCAAAGTAAGCTCGCGGGCTGTGCGAACTGTCCTCATATATCTCCTCGCTTGTGTTTAGCACATCGTTGGTTAGCGATGCTTACAACAACCGCACACAGGGGCAGGCGCTTGCGCCGCGACAGGGCAGTGCGTCGACTTTCTAGCGAACTCGGTCGTCTCTGGACTTGGGCGTGATCTTTCCGGAAACTATCCCGAGCCTTCTCCAAGACGTTGGCACAACATGCGGCCAAGCAACTGAAGTCGCTCGTCTGCGGCAAGGTTTTCACTTCGATAACTTCCCTGCTTTGGCCAGTAGGGACTCAAGAAAGAAACGGCGCTCGCAGCGCTCCTCTGCATCTGTTGCCTCTCTGCATGCCACACTTGGCGTGTCGCAGAAGTTCTGCGATGCATGTCGATGGAGGCAAAAGACGCTCGTGCGATGTCGGTGCGCGTCGAAGCTGGTCTAAAGTGATCAGTAGCCCTTAAGAATGCATCAGTGTCTTTCAGCCCAAGCGTTTTCTGACATCTGTATTTTTTTTTTTTTAGCGCCGGTTCGCTACGACATCTTTGGTCGCAAAGGTTTTTGAAGGCATGCACTGTTTTTCCGAACTGCGAACGGCGCTGGTGTAATGTTTCAAAAGTGAGCACTCTTAGAAGGAACCTCAGCTCAGTGTAGACTGTTTCCGGAGGGGGGCCTACTCCGGGGTCGCATCGGTGTCTTGTCCATGCTCTGTATCTTGCGTCACAATTGTAATCCGTGCGTAAAGCTACGCTCATCGTGTCAGCCGGAGCGCACTTCCAGTCCCATCACTCTTCGAGCTATACATGCTGCGCGAAGCGTTTAGCCTTACTTGCTCCATATCTTCCATGTTATCTTTTCCCTCGTAACCGGTCGTCGTATTTTACAAAACGGGTCGTGCAACCAATTTCCCTTCCTGTGCCACATTGTACATGTTTTCGTGTTGGAAAGGGTGCCACCCTCTTTGTCGAGTGCTCTAATTATCATTGTCGTAATTTCGTCCACATCCTTCGTTGCTCCTGTCTTGTTTGGCAGCGCAGGATCCCCTACATAATGCTCCATTCTGGAGCCTGTGGGCATTATAATTTAGCAAGTGTTTAGATAATACTTTATTGAGCTAACAGTCTGACTGTTTACTAAAGAATAATAAGCCAGGACTCCAACAAGCGGCCAGAGGGTCGTCAACTTGGCAGTGCCGGAAAGCACTTTCGTGTGTGACTTCCCCGCTGCCGGTGGTGGCGTTGCAGCCGCGAGGCCACTTTTTGTAAATACGCTGTGTGTGTAGATCGAGTCTCCTCCTCCTCGAAGAAATTGGCATCATGTTGCAAGCCACTTCTCCGGTGATTGCATGTCTCGTATACGTGTTTGTAAAAAGTGGTCCAACATTCAAATATGCAAGGAAGAATGCATCACCGGTGTTCCGCATTTGACGCATAATCATGTGTGTCGTCATCTGTGTTGTCCTTAGGACTTTTCTGTTATTTGCAGTGTGCGTTTTGCATGCCTTATAGAAGCTTGTAGATTAGGCATAGGCCTGCCGGCCTAGAAACCGTAGACAGTGAGAAGGATGGATCGCAGTTCGAAACACGTACGATAACACATTCCAGAATCATCCCTCCACTCATCCTCGATGGTCATATGCGACAACAACGAAAACGACTACAATAATGATACCAGAGATTGCATATTAGGCAAGTGATGAAAAATATATCTGGGGTGTTAACTAGCGGCCGTAGAACAGTTACGAATTTGTGTTGTGTGTGCGCAGTGCCGTAAACTGATACACCCTGAGCAGGATGAGCTGTACTGGCTAGGAATTGAGGAGTTTAATGGAGATACAAATGTTTCTTCAACATATCAGTCGCTTGTGACAATGCCGCGCTAAAAGTTTTCAGCTATACCGCGGAAATTTTCCTAAGTTCTGCACCGTTGTGCAGTGCAGCAGCAGACGGCAGGAAGGGTGTAGGAGATAAGATGTCGAGACACTCCGAGAAGTTATGCGAGTTTTCATGGCGGTCGGCTGGGCCTAAGTTTTAATATGCGTCTCTTATTGTTTGCTGTGGCAATGTTTCATCGAGGCTTGTTGTAATTTCGTCGCCTCGCGGCATTTTTCCGGTAGCCGTGTTCTAGTGTGGCGAGCCCGCAAGGGTTGGCCTTCTTCAGGTCCAATGTTTGCGTGGTCAAGGCACAGTGTGCGATTTCATCCGAGTTAGTGTCTACTCCTTTCTGCCTACTCTACTTCTAGGTAGTAACTGCCTTCGTCGTTCAAAATATCGTTCATTTGTTTTCTTTTGAGTACTTCTTGTGCCGCCTGAAAAGGGCAGGATATGCGTAATTTATTTGCGTTTTATTTATTTGTCAGTGTTGCTCAGTTTATGGAACAACGGTGGGGGCATTGCCAAGCATTCACCGAATGAAATTGTATTCCACTTGTATTAGTGGGGATATATGACAGTCGCGTACTTACGCTTGGTCGAACACTTGAGATATTTGGGAAAGGCACCACGGACAAACTCCTTAGAAGATACTGTGAAATGTACAGGAGTGTTACGCTGTGTCGGTTGATCGACTCCTCTTGGCTGCAGAAATTGCTAACATCGCCATGAAGCCGCTCAGAGCTAACGTCACGTACTGCATCTACAACAAAAATGAGAGGAGTGCCGATATCTCGGTGCTCTTCGTGTGTTTCTCGCGCTCCGTGGAGTGTCAAGAAATAATCGTTTAAAGAGACATCATTAAACGAGTGAGGCTGAGCGCCCTGGGACCAGAAGTCTATATTTGCCTTTGCAGTACTGGTGTCTTGCGTCCCACTCTCCTTGTTTTTAAAGGCGGCTACTGTGTGGCGTTACTTGTCTGCGGTATGTACCATGTTGTCTTCCGGAAACGAAGGCACCCTGTCGCTCGTTTTGCCTCTTTCGCGCGAGGCACCACGTGACGTTGCGTGAATGTGCACCACTTTCATCGAGTGATCCTTCAGCGGCATAGTCCCGTTTTGATGCCCTTCCAGGAGGCGTTTACGCCATAACTGCGGATGGCATTCGCTTATGCACTCTGCACATATCTCGGGAACATAAGAGTATAGTAGTGCTAAATTTTATTTTCCAGCTCTGGCTTTACTTTAGCGTAGTATTAGGTGTCGTGTTTGTTTTTCTTTCTTGCGAGATTCCATGTAGTGTCCTGTCTTCAGCCTTCTTCTAATTCCTTTTCTCGCACGCATAAATTTGGTCAGCCTAGCAGAGCGTGTAGTGTTTTGCTCGTTTTAGCAATGATCCTTGTATTGCCCACCTCATGTAGTTGGCTTGTAAATCTGTAGTGGAAAGGCGCGAGGCACAAAAGAAGTGATGCGAAAAGAAAACCAGCGTTATTTTTTGCGACCTTCTTTAAGAGTGGTGCTTCATCTCGAACTGCGTATGTGATCCAAAGTTTTTCGTTCTTTAGGCCGCATGTCTGTGAGTCGTTGAATTGTGAACATTGATGCACATACTTTTCAGACAGGTAGGACGTCTAATCCCTCTCTTAGTACGTTACATTTGTTTTTACTCAATGCGAGCAGATTAAACATCAGAAGTGTTTGTCGTTTCAGCTGAAAATCGGAACGTATGTTGCTGTCAGCTTGACTTGTGTGTATATAGAGACGAAGAGTATAGATCTTAGAGGCGAGCCTGTTTGTACCTTATAACCAACGCATGCAGCAATACTTACGTGACTGTTCATCACAAGTTTTAGCCGTAACGCCTCGTTAATTCTGCTGTGAAACTGTGCGTCGCACAAGCGCTTGTGCGAAGTCGTGGTCAGATTCCGAAAGAGGGTGGCTGGAACGCGACAAGAATAACGGCTGCGGCGCCTTTCAGCAGCGCACAAGGTTTTACGGCGGTGCAGAATTTGCATTCGTTTTCAGATCTGTCTGTTGCAGTTGGCATGCGCTAATTTGTACAAATAAAGCGAATTCTGAACAGGCTGTGCTGTGCTCACCGGTATATTCGCATGCACAGACGGGTTACTGCGTGCGGTATGTAGTACGTCTGGCGCCGCACACTGTTGGGACACACGGTCTGCGTAACACTGAGACACAACGCGAAGCTGTTGACATTTGTACAGGGGTGATCAAAAGTTCCTAAACCACTCCGACCGAGCGATTGCTCGCGCGGCGCTGCAATCGCCGGCTTCGCTGAGAGAGCGTGAGATCCTTCTCAAGGCTGGGCTAGTCCTTTTCGCTCTTCGAATTTCGTTATGGTAGAGATCGTGGCGTGGCCGCCAGCATGGTGCGTTACTGTGCGGAAAACTACATAGACTTTTTCGGAAAGTAACGCACCGTGCTGGTGGCCATATTCACTTAAGGCGCGTTCACACACGCCCAAAAATCCGGCGAGCGAAGCGGATTCGGCCGCTTTTGACGCCGAGCGAGGCGGAAAGCGGAGCGGCGACGCCGATCGGTCCAGACCAAAGAGGTTATATATATATAACCTCCTTGGTCCAGACCGATTTCCGCCGCGCGGCGACAAACATGGCGGCGTCCTGCGAAGCCGTACTCCACCCTCGCTTCGGACTGAATTCTCGTTGTTGCTGCCTTTTTCAGTGCGTTCACTGGTCATAACTGGGGCACCAGTCTTTCGCTTCGTCTCACCTTGCCTTTAAGAAGACGTATAAGTGATAAATTTGCTTTATTTTTATTCAGAGTGACGGTTCTGTCGCTTCCAGGCTTAAGAGGAGAGTCGGTTTGTTGCCAGTAATGAGTCACGTCCTGACAACCAGGTGGCGCCACTATAGGCTGAGTTTATTTTTGCGTCTCTGCTAGCAAACACTGAACTAGAAGTGGGAATGCGCCTGAGTTTAACGTACGTAAGCATGCATACACTTATGGTACGTATACAGCCTAAATTTATGCTCTAATTTTCTCACTTATCTGTGTGTGGCGCCAGCAGCGACGTGGTGTGGAAAAGCTAGAAACAGCAGCGGCGCGGCGGTTCCGCCTTGCCCGGTCGTCAACAGATGCGAACAGGTCCTAGTTTTTGCGGCGAGCGAATCCGTGCGAAGTCGCTGTCTCGCTGGAGCATGTACTGTTGACGCTTTCTCTAATCGCTTTTCTACGCTCCTATGCAGAGCGTTCGATCTATTAAAGCTATTTCTTCGGCGCTTACGCGACTCCCTCTGTGCTCACGAGTCGGAAAACTCATGCGCCACAATGTCAGGAAATAAGTGCCCAAAGAGTATGAGCTTCATGACCGGCCATATCATATGGCCAGTTAAGTGTTGAGACTGCGCGTGATGTTCTTGTAGTTGTTCTCTCGCTTTATTTTTGCGCGCTTGTCGTGTGATCATAGAGAAACATACTTGGTGTCGGTGCCGGAGAGCATAGCCGTTGTCATGGCAACCGCCGCAGCTGGGATGGTGTCTCGCCTTGCCTGGCACGTCGTGCGGTTAGCGTGGCTGCGGCGGCCGCGTCGGTGCCGGCGCTCCGTTAGCTGCGCATGCGCGTGACGTCCCGATACACCGCGGTGGTTGTGTCGGCACCGGCTCTCCTCCAGGCTCCAGCTGCGCATGCGAAATAGAGCGGAGAGGACGCGAGGCGGTTGTATAAAAGAGGCGTTTGGCGACAACAACAACGGGGTGGACGCCGGAAGCGCAGCAGAGTCCCGAATTAGACTTGTACATTAAATCTGTCTCGAAAGAAATTATAGACCAAACAAAGCAAGCTCGAAAACGCAGAAACGTCACCCCAACAGAACAGGCTACTCTGAACCACTTAGCTTCTAGAACCGATATAGTCATTAAGCCTGCAGACAAAGGAGGTAGCATAGTTATCCTGCCGGCCGAAAAATACAAAAAAGAAGCTTTTAGGCAACTCAACAACCCTTGTCATTATAGGAAATTAGATTCAGATCCCACTTCAGAGTTCTGCAAATTGATTCTGAACAAACTGGCAAACTTATTATCACGGGAACTAATCACGCAGTCTGACTACCACTTCTTAAATCCGCTAAACAAACAGGCAGGACGCTTTTACCTACTTCCCAAAATCCATAAGGTTTCCGCAGAAAACTTGTTTACCGCAGATATCCCCGGCAGACCTATCGCTTCAAACAATAACACGCCCACAGAGAACTTATCAATTTTCCTGAACAACTATCTTGCAGATATTCCTACCCACCTCCCTTCCTTTGTCGAGGATACACCGCACTTTCTCCGCATAATAGAGTCTCTGAATCAGGCTTCCATTATCCCAGCAGATAGCATACTTGTCACACTTGACGTCGCCGCTTTGTACACAAATATTCCCATAAATGAAGGTATCGACGCACTCTCCAAAATTCTAACTCAAAGTCCTCACCCGCACGAAACTGAAGTGTACCTCACGCTACTTGAATTGGTACTAACACTCAACTACTTTGAATTCGATTCTTCTTACTACCTTCAAGTATTTGGAACAAGCATGGGCACTCCCTTCGCACCCACTTACGCGAACATTTTTATGGGGCTACTAGAATCTCAACTTCTAAATTCATTTCTAAAAAAACCACTTATATACCTGCGTTATATAGACGACATTTTCATGATATGGGAGCATGGGGCTGAGACCCTAAAGACATTCGTCACACATTTCAATTCATGCCACTCTAGCATTAAATTCACCTTCAACTCCTCGAAAACGCAAGTCAATTTCCTTGACACCACTGTCCGTTTAGAAAATAGCAAGCTCAAAACCACACTTTACAGGAAGCCCACTGACCGACAACAATACTTAGATTTCACTAGCCATCATCCAAGACACTGCAAACAAGGTATATTCGTAGGACAGGCAACGAGACTAAGAAGAATATGTAGCGACGACGACGACTACCTGAAACACCTACACTCGCTAAAAAACACACTGATCACCAGAAACCATCCACAGACAACCCTCAATAATGCGTTCCAACGAGCAACCACTTTGAAACGAGATGTAGTTCTTAAAAAACGAACAAAAGCTAACAGTCAACGACCTCCTGCACTTATAACGAAATACTCAAACGCGCTTCCAAACATAAGCAATATCCTGCGGAAATACCACCCCATTTTAACTGGTAACGACCGTCTTAAGAAAATATTTCCCGACGCACCAAGGGTAACATACAGACGCAACACAAACCTGAAGGACATCCTGGTGCATGCTAGGCTCGGTAAGAAACCACCACCGACAGTAACTTCATGCTCTCGACCTAGATGCAAGACATGCAAACATTTACAAAGGGACACTACGGTTAAAAGTACGGCAAACGATTTCAGTTTCGATATAAAGACTAGTTTTGACTGCACATCGTCCAATATTATCTACATGCTCCAGTGCTCCTTCTGCCAGAAACAATATATCGGGTAAACCGGGCAAACAATGAGTGCCAGATTAAACGGGCACCGGGCTGACACAACACGGAATGAACAGAAGGCAGTGTCGACCCATTTTAATCAACGCCATCACAAATTCGACGAACTCAAATTGTTCATTCTTCAGTCAGGCTTCCAATCGACTAGGGACAGAAAATACAGAGAAGCATTCCTAATCCACAAATTTAAAACACTGCAACCAACAGGGATTAACATGTCTAGAGGAAACCTGGAATCTCTCAGGTACATTCCAGGGTTAGCATAATTTTAAATTAACAAATGTCTTGCACGTGCTCAGACCATTTCCTAGAACCTCGCATAAGTATATTATCTTTTCAGGAGGATACAGGGGCGGGATGGGGGGCGCGGGCGTGGAGGTAGACAGGGACAAGGGCTTGTCCCTGTCTGCTTCTATGTCTGGGTCTTTTGTTGCGCCCCTGTGTCCTCCTGAAAAGTTATGAACCAACACGGCCAAATACAAGTACTTCCGAGTATACTATCGCTCTTTGCACCCTTCCCACGTCATATCTTCCACCACATTTCCGGCCTTCTCACCGTCTCCCTGTGACTCACCCCCCCCCCCCCCCCCCCTTTTTTTTTTCTCCTAATCCCCTATTATCAGTTCTCGGAAACCATGACATTCCTGTTACCCCCTCCGCACCACCTTTTTGGCTTTCTCTGAACTCGAGCTATTCCCCCCCCCCCCCCCCCCACCCTGCCTTGCCCTTCCTTGGAAATGCCCCGCCTTCCAGTGCCGGCCTATGTTGTTTGCCTTTTTCTCATTTCCCTGTACCACGCTGACTAATCCTCTTATCTGAGTTTTTCAGGTCCTACAGCGCCTCCCCCCGTCGCAGCCCCTTCAAAGCCTTTGTTCATTACACACCCCCCGGATATAAGTTTTTCCACTATTGCAGCTTAACGAATCAAGGTTCACCTCCCTCCCCTTCCTGACATGCATTCCCTCTCACGAACACCGGCACCAGGACGCGCGCCGAGCGTTCAGCAGGTGCGCATCGGCTCTGCCGATTCTCGGCTGGAGCCCCGGATTTTTTCCACCCCGGGCCAACAACACCTGCACCACCGTGCTCCGGAAGTCACAGGGGATAGGCGGATATCTTTTTTTCCGAGGTGAGATCCCCTTTTACAAATCCTGGCAAAGCGAAGTTTCGACCACGCTGGACGGCGCCGCTAGGCCTGACAGCGGCGCCAACGCCCGGCGCGGCGGAGCCCCTGCTCTGCGATAATATGGCTTTCCAACAAGCCACCAGCCAGGGATATGACCCGGAGGCGATGGCGTGGACCACCGTTCATCCCCAGAACCTGGGTGAGACAACAGCAGCAAGCTTCAAGAGCGCCGCGCTCGCTGCCGCGGTAGCTCGCCGAGCGCAGGGCCGTGCCCTAAAAGCGGCGTCCGTCGACGCGGCCACCCCTGCCGCTCCCGCCGCTGGCGCCAGCTCCGACAACTTCGCTCAGCGCACAGCGGGCCGGCCTCTTACGACCTGGAGGCCGCAGCCATTACCCAAACCGACACCCGAAGACTTCGTGGTAGTCCTCAAGCCGCGAACTCGAGTATCATTGCAAGAGGTATTCGAGGAGAACGGATACGGGCGGGCGTTCATAGCCTACCTCGGACCGGACTGCTCGCAATTTTTCACAATTCTTCCGGTACGCGACCAAAATTTAATCCTAATTTACACTTCAAAAGCTGAAATTGCAGATAATATTATCGGGGACTTCGAGATAAATCTGCAAAATAAGAAAGTCCAACTTACAGGCCACCTAAGGCAAGACGGTGGTAACGTCTGTTACGGCGTGGTAACAGTACGAAATACAGACACAGCGGAATCTCTCCGCTCAAGTCTCGAGTGGCGCCATGGCGAGATTCTGGAGATACGCAAATTCGGCACGTCAAACAAGGCGCGAATAACATTTTCCGGAAAGCTGAAGCCGCGCTACGTACATTACGAGTGCATGCTCATCCAAGTCCGTGAATACCAGCGCACCATCCCGGCCTGCGGTCACTGCGGTGTTGTCGGTCACCGTATGGACGCCTGCCCCGGCCCAAGACCGGACAAATGTGGTGTGTGCGGGCAAGAAGCCGAGTTCGTTGAGGGGGTGCGGGTCTCTCACGAGTGCGTTCCAAAATGCTCTCTGTGCGGCGGAGCCCATACCACGGGGGCCCGCGGGTGCGTTGCAAAGTATCGAACCCCCCAGCCCCTGCGCCCGGAGCGGGGACCGACGCACAAGAAGGGCCGCCGTAAACGCCGGAAACGGCGGCCCCGCCAAGCCAAGGACAAGGGAGCCAACCAGCCCCCGAGCAAGCCAGGCGGTCCGTCTACCGGCAAGCCAGGCGGTACATCTACCGGCAAGCCAGGCGTTCCATCTACCGGCAAGCCAGGCGTTCCATCTACCGGCAAGCCAGGCGGTCCATCTCCCGGAAAGCCAGGCGGTCCATCTACCGACAAGCCGGAGTTGCCTAAGGCAGTACCACCGCCACCCCAAGCCGACGTGGAGAAACGAACGAGTACCCCCCCACCAGGTTCTTCGCGGACATGGGCGCAAGCCGTCATCCAGGGATCCCAGGTGAGCAGCAAGGGCAGGGCAGCCCCTCCTCATACCCCCCCTTCCAAACCGCCGACAAAAACGGCCGAGCAATCCCAAATTTCCGCCCTCAAAGAGGAAATCGCTAACCTACAGAAGCGTCTTGCCCTCACTGAGGCGCGCCAAAATTTTCCAACCCAGAGGCCCACTCCCCCCGCGGTGGAGGAGATGGATAGCGACACACCGGCGAACGCGCAGACTGCAACCGCGCAGTCTGCGCTTGAGGCGAGGGTTAGCGCACTGGAGGCCCAGATGAACTCCGCATTCTCCGCCTTAGAAATGCAAATCGCAACCACCATCAAGGCGGCTCTAGACAAAATTCCTACCATTATAGCCGCACATATGACGAAACAAACTCTAACTACCAGGCGCTCCGGCCAACTCAAGCGTATAAGGAGCCCCAATATTAAGGCTGGTAGACCAAAAGTCGCACATGAGGAACAGGAGCCCGCCCTCAACCTGCCCAGCGTGACGCAACCTGCTGTCATTGGGGCACCCGGCTCAGAGGCGGGCCCCTTCCTAGTAAGCATAAATTCTAATCATAATCATGGCGGACATTCATAAACCGCGATGGTACTCACGCAGCAATTCGGCCCCTGTCCAAATTTTACAGTGGAACTGCAGAGGTTTCAAGGCCCGTACTAAACGGGCCGACCTACGGCTTTTCCTAACAACGTTCCCCAGTCCTCCTGCTGTAGTGGCCCTCCAAGAGCCGGGGGACGCAGCCACCCTCACAAATTACTCGGTGTATCAGCAGGATGCGCAGAGCTGCCTCTGCGTACATAAAAATTATACGGCCTCCCCGGTGGACCTGGATTACAAGGCGATTTTCTCGTATGCGATGGTGACGATCCTTCCGCTACGCAAACAGGACCCCCCATTACACGTACTCAACGTTTACAGCTCTCCCAAACTTCCAAACGTCACATTTGCAGACTTATTCAGTCGGGCGTTAAAGGTGGCGAACAGGGACCCCCTCATAATCGTTGGGGACTTTAATGCCCCCAGCCCCTTATGGGGATACATACGTGAAGAAAAACGAGGGCGCAAGCTGGCGGAACTTGCGTCAACGTTGGGCCTTACTCTTCACACGGACCCTGCACAACCCACTCGCATTGGGAACTCCGTGGCACGCGACACGTGCCCAGATCTCACCTTTACCAAGAATATTAGATATGCAGAATGGCACAACACCGAGGAAACCCTGGGTAGCGACCACTGCATTCTTGCGACCACAATCCGCACCAAACCCCTTACAAGACCTCACACTAAAGCAACCCTTCCAGACTGGACCAAATTCAGATCCAACTACACTAACCCTACCCCTATAGCGGATCAAGGTTACACTACCTGGTCACAACACCTCATCTGCCAACTCAAAGATACCGAACACCACGTTCAGCTCTCAGAGGCGAACCCGGCGGTGGACAACCACCTCCTTCACCTCTGGGAGGCCCGGCACAGCCTCGTCCGCCGATGGCGCCGGCAGAAGTACAATCGGCAACTCAAAATCCGCATCGCGGATCTCACCCAACAAGCGGCAGAGTATGCGGCCCAACTCGCCGACTCGAACTGGGTAGACCGATGCAACACCGCTGCTCGGCAAATGTCGAGCCGGAGCACGTGGCGCCTTTTCCGCGCCCTCATTGATCCGACCCAAACCCACACCGAAACACAAAAACATCTTCAACGAGCAATTCACGCCTTCAACGGAGACACAGCCAAACTGGCTGACGCGCTCCGAGACAAATATCTGTACACAGACCAGGATTCGCGTGGTCCGGCGTACTCTTATGCAGGTTCTGAGAACGCAGAGCTGGATCGAACGTTCCAGCTTCACGACCTTAAAGCGGCCCTGGCCAAAATGAAACGAGGGACAGCCCCGGGCAGGGACAGGGTAACTGTGAAACTTCTCGCTAACCTACCCGAACCGGCCTACGAGCGGCTGCTCGAATACTTCAATGCCATCTGGACGGGAGGTACGCCTCTCCCAGTGGATTGGAAGACGGCTCTCGTCACATTCATACCCAAACCAGGCAAACCTCTCAACACTGACAACCTCCGGCCCATATCTCTCACTTCTTGTGTGGGGAAGTTGATGGAGACCATGGTCCGTGACAGACTATCCACCTACCTAGAAACGCACAACGCCTTTGCAGACACCATGTACGGGTTCCGCCCACACCGGTCCGCACAAGATGTGCTGCTGCAACTTCATAGAGAGATTCTTGATCCCGTCGAGCACCCTAGCGATGACAAGGTGGTCCTCGCATTGGACTTGCGGGGGGCTTTCGACAATGTTACTCATGATATCATCCTCTCCCACCTGTCCCAAGTGAACTGTGGATACAACACATTCCAATACATCAAGCAATTCCTCACAGATCGGCAAACATATATTCGACTCCAAGACAGTGAACATGGCCCGTACCAACTTGGTACGCGAGGGACTCCACAGGGAGCAGTCCTCTCGCCTCTTCTCTTCAATCTGGCCATGATGAAGCTCCCTACCCTGCTGGGTGAGGTCCCGGGTGTGCAGCATGCCCTATACGCGGACGACATCACCCTCTGGGCAACACACGGTTCGGTTGGAGAAATCGAGGCCAACCTGCAGCAAGCGGCGGCTATTGTGGACGATTATGCACACCGCTGCGGCCTTGAGTGCTCCCCGAACAAATCGGAATTCGTGCACATACGTCCCAATCCAAGGTGCACAACCAAAATTGCCCTCTCCCTGCTTAGTGGCCCGATACCTGAACACGATGAAATCAGAGTATTGGGACTCTACATACAAAAGAACTGCAAGATTGACACCACGCTGAAGAAACTCCGCAAGGTGGGGGATCAGGTGGGCCGTATGGTCCGCCGGGTATCAAACAAACGAGGGGGGTTGCGATGCAAAGACGCCCTGCGGCTGGCGAATGCATTCGTAACCAGTCGAATCCTGTATTCGGCACCGTACCTCCACCTGCGCAAATGCGATGAGAACGCTTTCGAAGTGATTCTCCGAAAAATCTATAAGAGAGCTCTCGACCTCCCAATTGCAACATCCAACCAACGTCTCCTCGGCCTGGGGATGACGAACACCTTTGGGGAGCTGCGCGAGGCTCATCTCAGCAATCAATACTTGCGGTTAAGCAAAACACGTGCGGGTAGCCGCCTACTGACCCGCCTCCACATCAATTACACAACCCAAGAGGAGAAGCGTGTATCCATGCCCGAGGCCTGGCGCTTCGCACTAAAGGTTGGCCCCCTCCCCAATAACATGACAAAGGATGCCCATGATGGCCGCCGCCTCGCGCGAGCGGAGGCCATTTCCAAGCAGTACGGTGCTCGACCAGGGGTATTTTACACGGACGCGGCAGGTCCACACCATGGCGATTGGTACACGGCTGCCGTTGTCCACCAAAACAACCCAGTTCAGGGCCTCACCTTCCGTGCCCCCAACATTACATTCGCGGAGGAAGTTGCTATCGCACTTGCAGCTGCGGATCCAGCGTCCCGAGTCATTATCACCGACTCAAGAGAAGCTTGCCGCAATTTTGAACAGGGCCAAATTCCAGATCGTGCTTTCCAAATTTTACACAGTTGTGAGTACCGGGATTTCCCAACCCGGCGCACCATCATCTGGGCCCCAGCACATGCGGGGATAGGGGGAAATAAGGTAGCGGACACTACCGCCCGCGCGCTTAACCACCGGGCATCGCCTCTCTCGCCGCCTGATCCGGCTACTGATTTTAATCCGGCTATTACTTTTCGGGAGATCTCTCTCCTGTATCAAAACGCTCACGGCCGATACCCACCCCCCTGTAAAGGCCTCAAGAAGGCAGAGGAGCGTTGGCTACTTCGCCTCTACACCAACACGGTACTGTGCCCGGCAGTGCTCAAACATTTCAATTCGGCCTTTTCGGGCGAGTGTCCACACTGTGGGGAAGTGTTTGCGGACACGTATCACATGGTGTGGGCATGCCCTGCCAATCCTGCTTTCCCACCCCACCCCCACCCCACCCGAGAGGGCTGGGAGGCTGCCCTGCTCGGCTGCTCAACTCTCCAGGACCAACGAGCCCTGGTGACAAGAGCCCGGGCCGCCGCGGAAGCCACAGGGGTCCCGGACTAGGGATCCCTCCTAGTGATTGTGAGGGCCGGGCCCTTCAGGCACGGTCCAAGCAATACCTCTGTATATAGTATACATAAATGTTTTACACCACCACCATCCCGTCTCACACCACTTTCCTTCCCCACCCCCGGGGCCTTCCTCCTCGGAGCGAAGGCCCTATTTAATCCCTGCCAATGATGAACGCTTTGCCCAGACGAAGACAAGTCCCCTTGTCGAAACGTTGGCTCAAGCAACCTGAGGTTTTCCCCTCCCTTGTTCATTTTAGAGCGCAGCTCTTTGGCGTCCGTTCCTGGGTTTCGCGTCGTCGTCGGCGTCGGCCTCGTAACCAGCTCCGCCCCCCTTTCATCCGCAGCTGGGGTTGACTCACTATCGGCGTCAGCGGCATCAGTCAGTCGCTGCTATCTCTTCCCTCCTCCCTTTATCGTGTTGTCCGCTTGCTGCGCGCGCTTCTGCCCCCATCGTTTGCCGCTGGGTGTACACGCCGCCCCCCTCCCCCCTCTTCCTGCGAGTCTCCGGTTGTGAAAGCGCCGGCTCGAACTTAATTCCTTTCTTCGCTCCTCCTCCAATGCAACCCCTGTGCGGTGGCAATCAGAGAGCCAGATCGGTGGCGGCGGATCTGTATATGTGCACCGCCCGAGCCGAAATTGCCGCTGCCGTTCGCCCTGTGCGGTGGCAATCAGAGAGCCAGATCGGTGGCGGCGGATCTGTATATGTGCACCGCCCGAGCCGAAATTGCCGCTGCCGTTCGCCACTGCGAAATTATCTGCCAGTTCTTTCTGAGCCATGAGCGAGACGACCGATGGAAGTCCTCCGTCTGCTAAAAAAAAAAATTCTGTGATAGCGCATACATGTGTTGCTCGATTTCTTTGCCTCAATCTATCGAAAAGGTGAAACAGCTTATTTGCTGCGCTCAAATTTCGCATTAGGAAGTAACGTAATCGTCGGTAATTTTTTTGTGATCGCAAAGGACCATCAACCACACCCTCTCTTTACCATGGCTTCCTTTGAAGGTGGAACATGCGTCGAACGCTCTGCGTTTTTAGACAACGCACGAACCGTTCCTCGCTCGTGGCTTCGGACAAAGCTAAGCTTTTCGTTATTAAACGTTTTCTCGTGTCTGGAGAAATACAGGTCTGCGTAATCTGCCGCCACTTGTACGGTTTTTACATCTGGCCTGTCCTGAATCCAATCCTTCAGGGCTGAAGGAATAGAACAGAAAAACTGCTCAAGTGCAATCTGCGCTAGCACCTTTTCGCGGTCCTCATAAGAGTCTACACCGCGGAGCCAACTCTCTAGAAAGCCCATTAACTTGTAAGCGAACTCAGCATAGCTTTCTTCCGGCTGTTTCCTTGCCTCTCGAAACTTTATTCGAAAAACCTCAGGGGACAACCTGAACTTCTTTAGTAGGCAGGTTTTTACGGACGAGTAATCATCCGCCTCTTTGCAATCTAACCTTGCCAAAACGTCAGCCACTTCCGCTGGCAGCATGCTCAGAAGCCTTTGTGGCCAGCTGGACTCCACGAAGCCCCCTTTTCTGCACACCCGCTCAAAATTTACTGAGTAGAGTCCTATGTCTCCCACGACGCAAAATGGCTGCAAGAGACTTCGCATGTCCAATTTTGTCGACATATCGACCGCCATGGCTTCCTCGTCCTTCTTAACCTTTTGCTTAAGCATTTCTAGCTCAAGTTCTTCTTTCTTCCGTTTCCTCTGCACCTCGGTCCAAGATTCTAAAATTTCATCGGCGTCCGCGCCACACTTTTCGATGGCCGAGATGATCTCGGGCTTTCTCATGGCTTTCGCCACCTTTACGCCCAGCTCTTCGGCTAAGATCATTAATTCGGGCTTAACAATCGCACCGAGATCCATCTTGCTACGACCGAAAACTTTACGAGGAAAAAAATCTGGCTGCTTTCCACCCACTGCCCTTTCTAGTCAGTGACAGTCTATTTTCACCTTTCAAGCTACCTGGTGAACAAAAGAGACCTCTCAGGCACTCACCGACAACCGCCGCGGAACTCGTAGTCGTCGAACCCCACCGCTGCCTCCACCTGTTACGTTTCGGGCGAATGGACGAACGACGAGCAAGCGGCGACACCTAAGGTTGTCTGGAACGCCTTTATTCCAACTTGGCAGACGGGCAGGAAAGAGCAACACCTTGTCTCTGCGCCGCTCTTTCCTGCCCGTCTGCCAAGTTGGAATAAAGGCGTTCCAGACAACCTTGTCGCCGCTTGCTCGTCGTTCGTCGATTCGCCCGAAACGTAACACCACTGATTGCAGTGTGCACACGAAAACATTTTGCTCCCACACGGGCCACACTGCATGCCCCACACTTGCGGCGTCCCCGATGATGCTGCGAACGGCAGCGCCGGCTTGTCCAGAACCTAAGGTGGCCTTCAGGTCGATGGTTTCTCGTCGCTTAAGCACCACAATGATTTCGTCTTTCCCGATGCGGGGCGTGTGTTGCGGCCGCCACCGGGGCTGTTTTGCTTGTTGCGCAGCTGCATGTTGCGCGTTCTCGCCCTGCACATGTACAGAGCGTCCCGCCACCCGTTGCTGGCCGGCGTCCATGTTGGCGTCCCTGGAGGCCTTAGTCTTCCTGCGTCCGCGCCATACGCGGACCATGTCTTGGAGATATTCCTCCTCGCTGGGAAGAGGCTCTTCATGTTGAACGGTTTCCATGTTAACGATCCCTATGGAGGTGGGATCGTATCCGGTGACTTGGCCTTGGACCGCCATAGCCGTGGAATCCCAGAAGAATCTGAACGAACAAACGTAGCGTTTAAACAGGGCACAGAAAGATGAGGACAGGACGGGGCTACAACTTACAACTGAATGAAATCGATAAACGAAAGACACATCCCTTCTCGAGCAAAGACACGCATGCGCAAACTTGAAAGAATGAAAAAACTGTGATAAACTAGAAAAATCCGGTAAAAGAAAAAGCGACGAAAAGGCGTGGAATAGCCACCGGTCGTGAAACTGTTTACAAACATTAAGTGCGTCTTAGAAAGTTTCTTTCTTTTTCCATTAGATAAATAGATGGTGTGCTAATGCACGTGTCACTACCGCGTGTGATATTTCATGAGCTTCCAGGATTTCCCTCGCCAATTGATCTTTACCCCTTACTAAAATCTTCGTGCGGTTCAAAGAGGACCCTTTGTACTGTGGACCCTTTTAAAGTCGCCTCCTCAGCCGTCTTAGTTGACATCCTACGGAGTGACGTGTGCGGTGCAAACTCTGCATTTTCAGTGGATATAGAGGAACTTTTTTACTCGGTGCCGCACGATGAACTGTTCATTGCTGTGAGAGAGTGTATTGAAGAGGCGGGTGAGGTGTCTTTTCAGAATTCATGTGGTGTTAGTATTGAATCATTTCTGGAACTCTTGGCCCTGTACCTCAATTCTACAATCATAAGCCACAAAGAACATTTCTATGTCCAGAAACGTGGGATATGCATTGGCTCAAGTGTCGCCCCTGTGCTATGTGAAATTTTTCTTGCCAAGTTTGGACGTTTGCTTCAGTCTCAGTTGAACGATGAGCGCGTTGTACGTGTCTTTAGATATGTAGATGATTTCCTTGTTCTTCTCAACCTTTCGTCTAGAGATGACTTGAGTGTAGTTGCAGACTCGATTTTAACCCGATTCAAAGGTATCATGAAGTCACTGAATTTTTCCATAGAACTTCCGGCTCACGATTCCATTCAGTTTTTAGATATTCACCTGTATTTTAATTCTGTTGGTCATTTTTGCTGGGCTTACGAGCCACGGTCCAAGAAAGCGCTACTACCTTACGACTCTTCACATTCGAAGCTCATTAATCGAGGCATAGCAGCCACATGTCTCAGGTCGGCGCTCCTCAAGTCATGTCCGCACAAAGTTGGTAGTAGTTTTGACAACCAGGTTCGAAGACTTAAAGAAGCAGGCTTTCCTGGCGATGTTCTTGTGGCTGTCGCAGAAACTCTAAAGAAAAAGTTGCACAAAGCAAGAGAACACATACAGTTATCTAAGATAAATGTACCCGGACAACAGAAAAGGAAGATTGAAGTTATGCCCTATGTACACAGGCTTTCGCACAACTTGAAGAGAGTGGCAGCAAAATTTGGTATTGATGTGGTATTTTCAGCTCCCCTCAAGCTTTCAAAGCTTTGCGCTCTGGCAGATCATGAGAGCGTCAAGAATTCAGGGTGTAGCACAAAACACAAGAAGCCGCACGTCTCATGCGCCACAGATATTGTTTATCAGATCCCTCTACGCTGCGAAAGTGTGTACATTGGGCAGACGGGCAGATGCCTGAACGTGAGGCTGAGTGAACACGCGTCTTCGCTTCGTCAGCAAACTGATGAGCACTTGCCAAAGCATTGCAAGAGCTGCCCAGGTTGCTTTCCCTCTTTGAACCGCACGAAGATTTTAGGAAGGGGTAAAGATCAATTGGCGAGGGAAATCCTGGAAGCTCATGAAAAAAATTCAGGGGGCACTTTGACTGTCTAAAGTGGGTAGAGGCGGAAGCGTTTTCCGCACCACCTTCGCTGTTTCTGTGGCACTGGTGGCGTCACATATAATTGAGTACTAATTACTAAGTGATGGCAAATAGCTAATGAATTGTTAATTACTGATTAATGCCTGAATACTAATTAACTGCTAATTAATGACGCTTAAGCTTCGCCTTTAGGAGTGGAACGCGACAGCGCGTTGTGGCGCTGCCAGGGAGTCCACGGAACGCCACCACCCGTTCGGCGCGATGCCTTGCCCTTTGAACGCAACGCTTTTTGAGGAAAGGATATGGCGCAGTAATTCTCTGTCATCGCGGTGGACATCTGAACCGCACCGTAGAGGAAGGGAGGTGGGAGTGAAAGAAGATAGATAAAGGGGAGCCGTAATGAAGAAAATGAAAATTGTATTTGAGGAAAGGAAATTACGCAGTAACTGTCTCACATATCTCGGTGGACACCCGTCAAAATTCAGGGGGGGCACTTTTTTGACCTAAAGTGTGGTCACTGATGTGTGGTTAAGATGTTAAGCTTCGCCCCTAAGAGTGGAACGCGACAGCGTCTTGCAACGCTGCCAAGGAGTCCATAGAACGCCATCGCCCATTCGGTTCTACGCCTCGCTCGTCGGGAAATTGGTTTTTGAGGAAAGGAAATGTATCTGTCTCTCATTTGTCGGTGGACACCTAAACCTCGCCGGAAGGGAATGGAGGAGGATGAGAGTGAGTGAAGACACCGTATTCACTAGACGCGCCTTTGTTCATTCCGAACCATCGAGATGGCATGGCGGAGCAACAAAGACAAAAAGATGGCATGGCGGAGTGGATAGCATGCTCGTCTCTCACGCCGAAGACCGGGGTTCGATTCCTGAGCTCGACCAATTTCTTAATCGGTTTTATTTATTTATATGGCCTGACTAGTAAAGCTAATTAGGCTAATTGGGTAATTAGCAATTAACTAAGCTCAGTCCCACTTACTTGGAGCATCACTATACGATCGCTTCAATCGGTTGCATGGTTACTAGCCAAAGTGCAATTGGCCCCGTTTGAAATTCGCGCACTGTGACGTCACGACCGTTTCCACCAACTGAAAAGCGTGACATTTTCTGTCGACAACTGCTGCTTACAACGATGAGACATTAAAGGCTTCCGCCTTAATATCACAACGCGGTAGTGACACGTGCATTAGCACACCATCTATTTATCTAATGGAAAAAGAAAGAAACTTTCTAAGACGCACTTGACGTTTGTAAACAGTTTCATGACCGGTGGCTATTCCACGCCTTTTCGTCTCTTTTTCTTTTACCGGATTTTTCTAGTTTATCACAGTTTTGTCATTCTTTCAAGTTTGCGCATGCGTGTCTTTGCTCGAGAAGGGATGTGTCTTTCGTTTATCGATTTCATTCAGTTGTAAGTTGTAGCCCCGTCCTGTCCTCATCTTTCTGTGTCTTGTTTAAACGCTACGTTTGTTCGTTCAGATTATGTATGACCAACTGGCCCCACAGTGTACTCTGTTAAAAAATCCCAGAAGAAACCCCGAACGCAGCCGGCGCAGGCCTTGCCACCGTTAGACTTAGCGCCGCAGAGATGGGGCGAGGTCTTCAAGGCACTGAAAATGGAACAAAATTCAGCGCACCTTGGCAAATGTGGTGTCCACGGATGCCGCTTAGGTTGCCGGAGACGATGGTGCCAAGCTTTCTACGGGAAAGAGTTGAGGACCGCAAATAGCAGCGATCATTGGTAGAGCCGACGTGGCATGCGACCGCTCGCGCTGCCTGTCACCGGCGTTCCCCCTGCTTGGCGGATCCGCCCAAAAGCGATCGTACAACGTAAAAATATGTAAATTGGTTTTTGAGGAAAGGAAATGGCGCAGTAACTGTCTCACATATCTCGGCGGACACCTGAACCGCGCCGTAAGGGAAGGGAGGAAGGTAGCCATTACCTGTTTTATTGCGAAAGCAATACCACTCGCACTTTCAAGCCTTCGCGTGACCCGGCCGCAGTTACGTTTGACCTTTAGCGGAGTGAAACGCTCAGGGGGCGCTTTGACTGTCTAAAGTGCGTAGAGGTGAAAGCGTTTTCCGCACCACTTTGCCCCCTACTCCCCGTCCCCGGCACGCAGGTCTTGGTGACGGGGTCCGGGACCTCCGCGATTAGAAAGAGGCGAAGAGGTCTTGATTCCTCGCGGCTTCTTCCGCCAGGCGGATGGCTTGATGCTGTGGAGCAGGGGCCTCGCTCCGCAGCAGGGCTTCCCAGGATTCTCTACAATTTGTTTTCTTTAGCCCCTGGGGAGCTAGCGCATTCCCATATTATGTGTTCGAGGGTCCCTCTCGCCCCACAGTGCTTGCACTTATCGTTTTCTTTACCTGTATGGACATGATATGCCCAGACCGGGTTTACGAAGTTCCCAGCTTGGAGGCGTCGCCATGCGATTGCCTCCCTATTGTTTAGACTTTTGTCCGGTGGTGGCACCAGTCTCCTCTGTAACCTATAGTTTTCAACAATTTCCGGGTGGCGTTGCAAGCAGCCGTCTCGAACAGACGCACGTTCGCATCGCTCCGACTTTTTGAAGCTTTTTGGCCCGGACGTTTTTGGGCTAGGCTCCCAAAAATGAATGGGTCACCCCCATCGTGTTCCTCGCCACCTGTAAACGACGATTTCAACGATTCCGCGTCAAAGACTATCCCAGGAAACCATCCGGATGCATCGGATACGCCTACCGCCGAAGCCGCCAAAATGGCTTCGCAGCAGCCTCGGCAAGACGCCGCGGTAACATCGCTTTGCAGCGGCACAGATAACGCGGCCCAACCTGACGCCGTGCTCGGCGCAGACGAAAGCATGGCGGATGACGAAGCCTTTGAAGTGGTTGCGACGATATCTGTCTCCAACCCATTCTCTGTTCTTTCCACGGAAAACAAGCCGGGAAGCACCCATTCGGAGGTAGGATCTTGCTCTTTTCCGTTTTCGAAATTTGCCAAGCAACCTAGAATGGGGTCAGGCACCTCGCGGACGGCTCAAGAAAGCACTCGCTTTGAGAACAAACGACACGGCTTAAAACATGGGTACTCGCAGATAGCTATAAATGCTCGCTTCGCGGAGGCGCATTATCGATCGCTAGGCTCTGCCTCAGCGCCCATAGTCACCCCAATGGGCAGAATCGATCACTTGACTGATAATGAACATACTGAAGAAGATGATTGGCAGCCTGTTAAGCGAAAGAACAAGATTCAGGGGGCACTTTGGCTCTCTAAAGTGCTCTAAGGCGAAAGAGTTTCCTGGCGCACTGTTTGTTTTTCTTTACTTTTTATTTTTCATATTTTGTTTTCATATTTTTATTTTATATCTTATTTTTATTTTGTTTTTATTTTGTTTATTGTCTTGTTTTCATTTTTTCATTTTCATTTTCTTGACTTTATTCCTTTTATTTTATTTATGAAACCCATGCATTCACTATAATAGATGCGCCTTTATTCATGCTCGAACCTTGAGCCTTCGTGACGGAGTGGTATAGCGTCTCCGCTTCAAATGCCAAAGGCCCTGGTTCTTTTCCCACCCTCGGCGCAGTTCCTTTTTAAATAGTGAGCCGAAAGGCGGACAAATCTATCGACACGGCTGCCGACGCGTCTGATAACGACAGTATGAGGCATTAAAGGCTTTCGCCTTAAAAAGGCGCGTGATTAAAGCGTGAGGAAACGTAGCGCAGAGACGCGCACTTGACTGCTTGGACACATACGTCGTTATTTCAATACAAGTGCTGATAAACACTCCTATGTCCATGATTTACTTTGTTCGTTTACGTTTTCGTATCAGTATCGAATTTAAATATAAGCTCATATTCTGTAGATCACTTCCAAAAGTCTCTGTTCATCGTGTAAATGCAAATTTCGTTAAAATATATTCTCAGGGTGTGGTTACATGATGCTGCAGACATTTTCAGAATAAAACTATAAAAAACTGCAGCAATATGGCATTGGAATTCGTACTCAGTCAGATATTGGAAACTCTGCATCCCGGACCCTATCACGTCTGTCTTTTTGACTTGTGCAGTTTACTCACAATAAAGTCATATATCTCAGTAATAGCGATAGTAGTACCGAAATGATCGGGGTCATACAAGCGTAGCACAGGCCGGAGGAAGCGGGCGCGAACCGGGCTTTCGCCGGTGGCGCCAACGCTGCATCGTGATAAAAGGGCGCGCGCTTTCCCCGCCGGTCGGCACACACCTGCCCATGTGGACGTCATAGCGCAGATATTGCAGCTACACTCTGCAATGACAGATCAAACGACGCTACTGAGGCGCGGTATCACGCGCGTCCCTTCTCCGCCGACGTTCGATCGTGAGCAAAAATTCAGGGTGCACTTTTGACTGTCTAAAGTGGGTAGAGGCGGAAGCGTTTTCCGCACCACCTTCGCTGTTTCTGTGGCACTGGTGGCGTCACATGTAATTGAGTACTAATTACTAAGTGATGACAAATCACTAATTAATGGTTAATTACTTATTAATGCCCTAATACTAATTAACTGCTAATTAATTACGCTTAAGCTGCGCCTTTAGGAGTGGAACGCGACAGCGCGTTGTAGCGCTGCCAGGGAGTCCACGGAACGCCACCACCCGTTCGGCGCGTTGCCTTGCCCTTTGAACGCAACGCTTTTTGAGGAAAGGAAATGGCGCAGTAATTCTCTGTCATCTCGGTGGACACCTGAACCGCACCGTAGAGGAAGGCAGGAAATGGGAGTGAAAGAAGATAGATGAAGAGGAGCAGTAATGAAGAAAATGAAAATTGTATTTGAGGAAATGAAATTACGCAGTAACTGTGTCACAAAATTCAGGGGGGGGGGGGCACTTTTTTTACCTAAAGTGTGGTCACTGATGTGTGGTTAAGATGTTAAGCTTCGCCCCTAAGAGTGGAACGCGACAGCGTCTTGCAACGCTGCCAAGGAGTCCATAGAACGCCATCGCCCATTCGGTTCTACGCCTCGCTCGTCGGTAAATTGGTTTTTGAGGAAAGGAAATGTATCTGTCTCTCATTTGTCAGTGGACACCTAACCTCGCCGGAAGGGAATGGAGGAGGATGAGAATGAGTGAAGACACCGTATTCACTAGACGCGCCTTTGTTCATTCCAAACCATCGAGCTGGCATGGCGGAGTGGATAGCATGCTCGTCTCTCACGCCGAAGACCGGGGTTCGATTCCTGAGCTCGACCAATTTCTTAATCGGTTTTATTTATTTATATGACCTGACTAGTAAAGCTAATTAGGCTAATTGGGTAATTAAGCAATTAACTAAGCTCAGTCCCACTTACTTGGAGCATCACTATACGATCCCTTCAATTGGTTGCATGGTTACTAGCCAAAGTACAATTGGCCCCGTTTGAAATTCGCGCACTGTGACGTCACGACCATTTCCACCAATTGAAAAGCGTGACATTTTCTGTCGACAACTGCTGCTTACAACGATGAGACATTAAAGGCTTCCGCCTTAAAATTGATAGGCGCGTGCCGAGCCGGACCAAACTAAAGTCCCTGAGGCCAAACTGCGTTTGAGCGCCGCCTGACGAAGCATTCGTGGTATCTCGAGCAGAGCAACGCTGCGCCAGCCTCGGCAGCAGGAGTGATTCGTCAGGCGGCGCCCGCATGCGCAGGAAGCTGAATAGAGGCACCCAAGTTTCGCCGCTCGCTCGCAGAGTTTCATAGTACGCGTGCCGCCTACGTGACACCTTCCGGGGGTCCCGTTGAAAGTCCACGGCGGTGCCTGCGTCTGCACCGGACAATCACTGGCAGAACGGATGGCTTGCGTGGACTCGGCGGTCTGGGGAAACAGCATCGTTTGGAGGCGACTGGAAACGTGAGTGCTGCTTACTCCGCGACTATCACTCGGAAGGAGCCCTTATCCACCAGCGCTGTCAGGCGAGGACTGAAGCTACACACTACTCTCATTGTGTTCTCACTTTTGATAAGCTGGGGCTTTTTGCAAGGCACCCGTTACAACGAGCGGTGGATTCTGAAGCTAGGTCGATATCTTTTCTTTAGTGCAAGCTTTTAAAGCAAGAAATTGTAATGAACGTCCTAAAGCGTCACGTGGGCTGTCTTTTAAAGCAAGAGGAAACCTGACGCGAACCGCCTTCTTTTGCGCTTAGTGAAAATAATTGCTACCACGTGTCGGGATCGAAATAATTGTTTCGGAACTTTCCAACTGTCCGGGGCACCTATTCGCGATATATATAATATATAAGCAGGGGGTCGAACCGGATTTTTTTCGGGTTCGATTCGGGTTCGCGCCTTCCGGGTTCAGTTCCGGGTTCGGCTCCGGAGTGACATTCCGTTCTGGTTCAAACGGGTTCAGGACACTTTCTTGCAAAGAGAAGTATGACATGCGTTTGTGCCGCATGTATATATAATTTATCTTGGGGAGGTGCATACACACACACAAAAAAAAACTATAAACACCTTGGGCGTGCGGGAGATTGCGCCAGGAGCGCGCGCAGCTAGAGCAGCGCTCTGCCCCGGCTGCAGAGCTGGTTACGATGGTCAACTGCGACGCCGCGAAACGCCTTTCCGTCCATTCTGTCCATTTAGGAAAAATGTTTCGTATGAGGGAAGTGTGAACACATGGTCGTTCACATACCATGCCATGGATATGGTGAGTGCATCAAAGTTGAAACCGAAACATGCCAGTAGTGTAGAGAATTCGTCAGATTTGTTGCAAAGAGATCAGACATTATTATGAGAGCGTTTCAACGGGGTGTCATAAAGGTATTCGATTCCAAGGTCTGTTTTTAAATCCTCTGTAAGTAATGGGACAGGAATGTTGGTACTTATCGAGGTTTTCGGCATTTGCCACACATTTTCGCCTCATGAGGAGTCTTCGTTTGCAGGCGTCATAAGATTCACATCATGCATTGAAGTTATGTGCAGAGCAGTTGGCGTTTTACTTTTCCCTGCATGAATTTTTCCATTGCTTGTCCAAATGAACTTCCAGCCTGCTGTCTTCTTATGAGAAGTGGCCGCACCATGCGACTGCGTATATCTTCGGGTCGGATGTTTGTTAACAAATACTGGCTTATTTTGGCCATCAGATCCAATGAACTCAGTTGTCGGGCGTGTCTTCGGTGCTTCAGTCAGGATTGAAGTTCAGAATGGCGCAAAAGACACAACACAAGAAAAATAGGGGATGACACAATTGGGATGACACACGTATCTGATGATAACAGCGATATGTGAATCTCTGCTACAAAGAATCAAGGCCACTTCTAGCGGTGATACGCAAAGCAAGCAGGAAGACAAGAGGCCTATGGTGGTAATGCCGTACATGCATAAGATAGCGCACAATATCAAGAAGGCAGGGGGTCGATATGGTGTAAATGTGTTGTTTTCAGCACCATGCAAGCTTGCAAAAATTTGCTCCATGATGAACAGACGACCCCGAAGATGCGCTATCAAACATCAGGTACGGTTCACTGAATGCAAGTCCGAAGTCGTATATCGCATACCGCTCAGCTGTGGATCCGCCTACATTGGCCAGACTGGCCGGTGTTTCAACGAGAGAGCTAGCGAGCGCAGGAGAACAATTAAAAACAATGACAGGGGCAACCTGCCGGATCACTGTAGGGAATGCAGAGATTGCGGACTGATACTGGAAAAGGCAACGTTTATCGGCAGAGGCAGGGAGCGATTTGAAAGATAGATTATAGAAGCATACCATATACAGAAAGCTGGGTCCACGTGCATTAGCACTTCATCGATTAAACTCTGCCGCCAGGAGCTGGGTTTCTTAGACGGCCACGTATAGTTCTAGATTCTGTGTTTTTTTTTTGTTGTTCTTGTAGATTTTTCTTTTGTGCCGATGGTGTTGCGAAATGTGAATTCAAACCATGAATATGTGTTTTTTCTGCTCCCGGTTCGTGCTTGATATGTCTTGCCTTATAAAAGAGGGTGTTTCCGCAATAAATTCAGTTGGTAGTAGGCGCTCTTTGTGTCATCCCCTATTTTTCCTGTGTTGTCTTTTGCGGCATTCTGAACTTCAATCATGAACCAACTAGCCCCAATGCAAGCTCTTCTTCAGTCAGGATGCTGTTCCGCTCTGACTAGCTAGTGAAGCGGATGATTACGTTCTTGTTTTTGCATTTCGCACTTCCAACTTCGTGGCAAACGTCATCGTTGGCATCAGTAAATTCCACGCCTAGTGTCGTAACTGTGGTCTTTAACGGCAGCCACCTCTTCGCGCACTTATGCGTGAGTTCCCAGACACCCTTAGAGCGTGTGGGGGCAGCGGTCTCGGTCACAAAGGAGTTATCTTCGACTCAGCATTGCAAGCTTAGCCAGAAACCAGCTACCAAGCGAGAAGGGGGGCGGTCGTTTTGTGCCCAGCTTTCGCCGGTCGTAAGCCAGAGACTAGTTCGGAGCCAAAGGTCCACAAACAAAAGAAAGTTTATACAGCAAAGAGACGATACAGAGGATCTCACAGTCACTCGTACGAGCACACACAAAGTGATTTACAATACAATGCAACTCGCGCAAAGTAACAGGCTCGAGAGATTCGAGCAGAGAGCAACAGAAAAATCCGTGCCCGAAGATATGGTGCTAGAAGCTGCGCACACGAAGTTTTTGAGTGCAAAGAAAGGGGATATACCCGCAGTTTATGACAACCAGTCCAAGGACGTTTACATCTGTCACCAGGATGTGGCATGATATGCGGACAGTCGCTCCTCTTACAATATCTTTCCTACCAAAGTGGTGTTGCAGAAAAATTGAAAGAGCGAACATTTCTAAATGCACTTTTTTGTTCCTGGTTCAGTTTACTCCTCGTATCCTGTCTTGAGCTGTCTCCTCTGACATCTTTACCTGTAGACGACCTCCGCCAGTCGTTTCCAACTCAATTTCGGTCGTTCCGTTCATAGAGTGCATATTACTACTTAGGTGGTGGTGGTGAAAAATATTTATGGGCAATTAAATTTTTACAGAAAGGTGATTGGGGTAGGACCCTATTGGCCCTTTCCCTTACAATACTAGGTGGAGCCTCTATTCCGGTGCCCCATTGGCAAGCAACGCCGCCCGCGTCCGTTGAACCAAGGCCTTTTGGCTCTTTAGGTCTTGACAGCCGAGCAGGGCCGCCTCCCAGTCCTCTCTGGTGGGGTTGGGGTTGGGGGGGATAGATGGGTTTGATTTACACGCCCAAACCATGTGGAAGGTGTCAGCCACCTCCCCACATAACTGGCACGCGAAATCAAAGGATGTATTGAAATGTTTAAGCACCGCCGGGCACAGTACAGTGTTAGTAAGAATTTTGATGAGGAGGCGCTCATCAGCGCGATCCAGACCCTTACAAGGGCCCGGGTAGCGCCGGTGCTCCTCCTTGTAGTAATAGGTGATTTGTTTGAATGGAAAGGCCAGATTGTCTGATTGGGAGTACCCTTCCAAGGACAGGGAGATAGCCCGGGGAGAGAGTGCGCGGGCGGCCTGATCGGCCTGTTCGTTTCCCTGGAGCCCCTGATGACCGGGGGCCCAAATCAGGTTGCGTGGAGTTGGATCTTCGCATCGACAGCTATATTCCAGTATGCGCCAGGCAAGCGGGGGAGCCCAGCCCAACTCGTAGTTCCGACAGGCCTCTCGCGATTCGGTGATGATGTGTTTTGACTTGGGATTCGTGAGAGCCAGAGCAATGGCAATCTCCTCCACGTGTGTTGCGCTGTAGGCTTTGAAAGTGAGCCCGTTAACTGTGTTTGTGTTTTGTACGACTGCGGCCGTGTACCACCCCCCGTGGTGTGGGCCGGCAACGTCCACGTAAAACACGTGTTCTTGGTTACCATAGTATCGCTCCAACACTTCCACGCGCGCCTGACGACGAGTATGCACCTACCTAGACAGTTCCGTGCATACTATTACCTAGAGGGAAAGCTGGCACCCCGTCTTATGGGAGTTTACATGGAGCTCCCTCAAGGCCACTTCAGCCACCATGGGCGATCAAAGCATCACGAGCCGGTGAGCTACCGACTGCAGAACCACAACTTTTGGCCAAAAAATAATACAAAAATAAACGGTGTTCGATAATCAAGAATGCCCTAACATTCAATATCCGGTCTATGAATTGCAACAAACGAGCAGAAAAGCATGTAAATGCAAAGTTTACCTAAAATAAGAGAGGGCTAGCTCTCCTATTGGCCAAGTATTGAACACGGCAACAACTAATATTTCATGCTTAACAGGCGCACTTTTAAAAGTAAATAGGTTTTCAAAAAAAAAAAAATCTTGCTGCTTAAACATTTTAAGAGGGTTTTTAATGGCATTTCAGAAAATAGAAACCTTTTATTGGTGTCATGTACTGTTTCGTTTTCGCTACTATGACATTTGCACACTACGTTCGCGCCAAAGTCGTCTGCGCGCGGGGCACACAATTTGACGGCTCTTCTCTGAAGCAGCGCGTACGCGCGCACACACGCATTACAGCGTTTTTGGAATAAAACGACTTAGTAGTGCCACCCTGTGTTCCCGAAACAATCCGACTGTCCCGCACCAAGTAGCTCACCGCCCCATGATGCTTTGAGCGTCCGTGGTGGCTGAAGTGCAGCGCCGCCAGCTTTCCCTCTAGGAAAGAAACTCTATGGCACCATGCACCCTTCCCTTCGATGCAGACGTAGTCTTCATTCCTCCTCATCACGTGATCAGCCAAACCGAGACGGTGGTGCCTCGCGCGGGGAGTCAAGCCAGTTTCTTTGGTCTGGGATTAACGCTAATCCAGGTCATGTCACTGTGTGTTCAAAAGCAGTCGACTGAATCAAAAGCAAAACGAAACAACAACGACGAAATACTTCAGGCAACTTGGCGCCAACCTGGCGACGTGGGACTGCTCGCCACCGCGTCCAAACGACGCCGGGCTTGCAGTTTCTATAGGACAACAACAGGCGTGCAGGCAACGACTCGGCATCGCCGTGTTTCGTCGGGAGGAAAAGGTTTAATGATGCGTCCGTAACGGGTCCGAAGTACGCCGGTTTTTCCTCGCAGCAGCGGTGGCTGCTTTTACGGTTGTCCGTGGCGTTTTCTCTGCTTGGACGCCCCCGGAGGATGAATTTTGTTTTTCCATTCGCGCAGCGTGAAAGTGACGTACGGGGTGGTGTTTTTTGAAAAACATTGTTCGGTCTGAGATTTCGTGCGCAGGCAAGTTTTCTGGGTGATTTGTTCCGGAAAGCTGGGTAGCTCTGCTTCTGGGAGCTTTGCAGCATCAGGGGCTTTCTCCCAGGTGTATTTTGGAGTATGTCGTAACAAGAAACACGCGCCTGCATTGGCAGCTCGAAGACGACGTTGCCCACGTGGCCCTGAATCATGAGCCCAACTAACTTTGATTTATTCTGTGCATTAAATGTTTTTCACGCCCACACTCTTATCCATGAGGAACGTATGTCGGCAGTGGGGAAGACGCTCAAGAGAGCGTGGCGCCATCTGTGGTACTGTCTTGAAGGCGTGCTGGAGAGGGGATGTACTCACGGGGAGGTTGATGATCAGGTATGGTACAGCTATGATTGTTACTCCTTCGGATGAAGAGAGAACAACGCGCTCACTGCGTCGTGTGTCGCCCTGTAGGTCGCGTCATTTATCTGTGCTTTGAGGCCACGAATGCTGCGTCACATGATGAAGCCATATTGGTCAGATTCCATTGTGAGGTCTAACCAGGAGGAGCTCACAATAAATTCTGTCCCACGGCTTCATCGTGTGACGCAGCACTCGTGGCCGCACAGCATTAATAGGTAAATGACACAACCAACCGGTGAAGCACGACTGGTCATCTCTGAATGCTCAAACCGGCCAAAATTGGGGCAAGAAAGAAGCATACCAAAAGAGTAAAAAATAATTACACTTATCTCTCTCTCTCTCTCTCTCGTATCTCCCACGTCGATGTCACCGCCAGTCGAGGAAATCACAACGATCTGTTCTTAAAAAAAATGTCTGCCTCTCCCGTAACCGAGAGTAGAGTAAGCATGAAATGTTTACGGGCATAATGCGAAGCGCTCGCGGACACGACGAGACGCAGGCCTGACAAGAATGAATATGCAGCGCGTTCGAAACTGTCCGAAGTGCGTAGAGGCGAAAGCGTTTTCAGCACCACTTTGCGTATGTGACACTGGTGATGTTACCACTGGATTACGTCACACATAATTCATGACGAAGTAATGACAAATTACTGATTAGTGTGTAATGACTGATTAATGACTAAATACTAATAAACTGCTAATTAATGACGCTTAAGCTTCGCCTTTAGGAGTGGAACGCGACAGCGTGTTGTAGCGCTGCCAGGCAGTCCGCGGAACGCCACCACCCGTTCGGCGTGATGCTTCGTCCTTTGAACGCGACGCTTTTTGAGGAAAGGAAATCACGCAGTAATTCTCTGCCATCTCGGTGGACACCCGAGCCGCACCTTACAGGAAGGTAGGAACGCCACCACCCGTTCGGCGCGGTGCCTTGCCCTTTGAACGAAACGCTTTTTGAGGAAAGGAAATGGCGCAGTAATTCTCTGTCATCTCGGTGGACACCCGAACCGCACCATACAGGAAGGGAGGAACGCCACCAAACCGTTCGGCGCGAAGCTACCGGCGCTTTTACGCCGGTCCTGTAGGAGAGCTTAGAGAGTCTCGTTAAATCTCGTACGGTGCCCGGATGCTCTCGTTTCAGTGCCCGGATGAGTGGAATTCAGTGCCCGGATGTCGGCTCTCGGTCTCGGCGTGACGTCACGACACTGCCGACAACGGGAGGTAAATTTCTCTAAGCGGCCTTCTCTCAAAGCCCCTAACAGATCACGTATGACAACGAAGTGTATTGTGGCATCTATGTGCTTTTTGCACGCGTTATTAGAAATCGGAAATTATAATTCCGTGCATTATCAAATGCACAGCTCGACTGATATCTTGATAAACATTGAGAAGACACTGGAAGCAGTTATTTTTTGTGACTCTTTTGGAAAGCAACCGGCGCTTGTATGCCGGACCCGTAGGAGGGCTTAGAGAGTCTCGTTGAATCTCGATAAGTCTCGTACGGTGCCCGGATGTTCTCGTTTCAGAGCCCGGATGAGTGGAATTCAATGCCCGGATGATGGCTCTCGGTCTCGGCGTGACGTCACCACACTGCCGACAACGGGCGCTAAAAGCATTTCATGCTTAAAATGATGGTCGATTTGCGTAGTGAGGCCAAATGTTGAATAGGTGAGCTAGCAGTTCGGTTTTCCCTTCGGTCCTAGTGTTCAGATCCTTTTTTCACGGATGGCAGTTGTTCAGATAGCGATAATGGGCTAATGCCCATATATGCGGATTTCCCTTCGCCTTCGCATTACTTGCAAAGGCGAGATAACCGTTGGTTCCTAAGGGTAACAGAGTGGGTTCCAAAAGAAAGCCAGCGTAGCAGGGGGCGGCAGAAAGTTAGGTGGGCGGATGAGATTAAGAATTTTGCGGGAATGCGGTGGTCCCAACTGGCACGGGCCAACGTTAATTGGAGAAATATAGACAGGCCTTTGCCCTGCAATGGGTTTAGTCAGGCTGATGATGGTCATGATGCGGAATTGGCCATTCTCTACATCCTGTGATCCCTCGGAGTCTTCCTACCACTCCTGGCGCAGTGGTGCAGCGGACAAGCGATGCGCCACTGGCCTTCTATGGCAGATGCTGCCATCGGTGGGACTTGGGTTGTGTTGCGATCCAGGTTGCTCTTCCTGACCAGCCTCTCACGATTGAGCTGCCGCCTGACACGATGGGCAGGGAATCAGCCTTCTACAAAACCGGCTTGAGACAGACAGACAGACGGACGGGCGGACAGACGGATGGACGGCTAAATGCGGTGAATAAGTGCTAGCGCCCTAAAAAAATGAATGAACACGGGAACGAGAACTTGGGTGAGAGGTGGTGATGGGGAATTTTTGACGATACAATAAGCGTGATGGAACAGAGTAAGCGAATGCGCTGATGGAATGTAGCCTCATTAAATCACCTGACAACTTCATCTTTCTATTTAAGTTACTTTTGTTCGGGGACGCCACACTCTTCGGAGGATATTGCCTAATGGACTAAACTAGATAATCAAATGAATCAAAGTAATAGTCATTTTGTTTGGGGTATTAAGTGTACTGTCAAATAAGTTTTACAGTGAGATCTGCTTATGTGAGCCTCTCCGTGCTGGTGCCTCACTGAAGCCAGCACTGCGACTCCTACTGGCTGCTACTGGCGCTCCTCACAGCTGGTTTTAGTTGAGTTGTCGTACCCAGCAGTTCTGGATGAAAGGATTTTGGAGCGGGAAACCGCTGGTGAGCTCAATTTCAACATATAGTGTAAGATTTTATTTATTTATTTATTTATTTATGCAAAATACCCCTAATGGCCCTCAGTTCGAGGGTATTACATAGGGGGGTGCAGGAATGTAATCAAAAGTAAACAAATAAACGACAACATCAAGAAACTACAATAAAGCGGATAAAAGCACATGAGTCTTTGCAAGAAAAATACAAAACGCAAAATTGAACATTGAAGCATAAAGGGGAAAAACAAAAATATGAACAGAGCAGCAGACAGTAACATTAATGCAAGTTGTGCAGTGTCTCAAAAACAACGGCGAAAATAAAACGAGAATCATCAATAACAGAAATACAAGACAGAAACCTAACGCACTAGTAACTATAACACTATAACTATAGTCACTATAGTCACTATAGTCACTATAACAATCGACATATTCGCTGATCACCCAGCGGCAGCCTTGAATTTTCTTTCTCTTAGCGTTCTTGATATCGTCAAAAGTGTTCCCCATTGGTTTTCTATGGCAGTCTTAAAGATTGTCTATTTTCCAATCCGCTTATTTTATTTATTCACCATATATACAGCACAGCAAAACCTGTTGTGCCTATAGCCGAAGCTAGTTTTGGGGCCACATTATCATACACACTTGGCAGCAAAAAATAATAGTGTTAAGAAAAAATAGACACAAAGTCAGGCTAGTGAGACGCAAACGGACAAAGATTGGGAACCACGCATGCCACTATACATTATCAAGAAGAAATCGTTTCACAGAGTAGTCAGTTTCTGGATACTTTGACGTCAAGCGGAATAGCATTCCATACTTGTGTACCATAAAGCTGCATTAGGCGCTGGCCATAGATGTTGCGCGTAACAGAGAGATTAAAATTGAGGTTGTTTGCGTTCCTGTAGTGTTAAGAGTTGGCTGAGTAAACACATTGATAGTAAGGGGGTGGCTTTTCCAAATAATGTTATACATCGTTATAGACACCGTTAATTGAAACAGATGCATAAATGGAAGTATTTTCAGTTCTTGAAAGAGTGAATGGCTTGCCTGGCGCCAGTTGGAAGACGTGATAACTCGTAAAGCCCTTTTCTGGGGACGGATAATTAGATCCAAATGTGTTTTAAACGTAGAGGCCCATGAGTCACAACAGTGCACAAAATATCAATGAAATATGGAGTAGTTAATTATTTTCAGCACAGGTATACCAAACTGTTCTCTACATCTCAATAATGCAAAGCATGATGATGCTAATTTTGAGCACCAGTTGCTAATATGTATTTTCCAATTAAGGTTATCATCTAACACAAATTCTTCCAATGTGCAGTCGTTGAAATTAATTCATAAAAACTGCGTATCTATGCATCTATGGGCAGAACAAAACACTATGTGTTTTGTTTTTTGTGCTGTTTAGTGTAAGCTTTTTCCACAGCCAAACTGACAAGTTTATTAGTTCATTGTTATCAATAGCTCCTATATTCTCAAGTGTTTTACCAGAAAAAAAATGAGGGCAGTATCATCAGCATACATAATGGTTTTAGTCCACCTGGCGTGCGGGAGGTACGGGGTTCGATCCCCAGTGCCGCCGGGTACCCACTGGGATACAACGGATACAAGCTTTCCCCTTAATCAGGGTGAAATGCTTGGGAAATGCGTCTTTCAAATCGAATCAAATCAAATTTATTTTCAACATTGATACAATGTTGATGGCTTCCGTGACAAAAAGCTGTGAGGACAGCTTGACTAGGTCAGGGAACCATTTTGGCAGCAGCGACTTCATATACACTTTAATAATTCAAATACAAATGTAATGTGCAACAGAATACATACAGTGTCCTACTTACTGAGTACAATAGTTAAAATGCAAGTGAATATTGTAATGGAATACACGGACTTCATTCATCAACTTAACTACGCCACAAAAGAACAATGTGCACTACAATAAAACTACTCAACAAACGAATAAGATTAGTACCATAAAGCGTTTTACACGTGAGATCCCGATGAGAAGGCAAACACACACACTCACTCTGTATGCCCAATTTCACAATTAGCACTCAAAATCATAACGCAGTCTTAGAAAATTGCCCAGAAACAAACATGCTGCGCAATGCGGTGCGCGTTAGGGCAATGGAACCAGAAAGTCGTGTTTTAATCTTGTTTAATAGAAATGATACGTTGTACGTTAATGTTTGCCGAAGATAATTAGTGCGTGGCCGCGGTACAAACCATTCCTCAGACGACCTGGTTCGATATGTGCGAGTTTGCAAAGTAAGAGTACACAGCTCCTTCAGGAACTGCTGGTAAGATACACTTGAGAAGTACAGCAGGTATAGTAGACGGTAATCGTAAATCTGTTGTATACTGACCAACTTGAACTGAGTAAAGAGGTCATGAGTGTGGTGAAAGTATGAAACATTAGCAATGCAACGAACAGCTTTCTTTTCGAGCCTAAGTAGTATAGTTATGTTTTTTTAGTAGTCGTGGCCCAAATTAACGTGCAGTAGTTAATGTGGGACCGAAAGACGGAGTGAAAAACTTGAAGTTTAATGTTAGTTGGAAAAATATCTCGAGATCGACGTATTAAGCCAACAGCGGAAGAGAGTTTTTTCACCAGTTGCTGTATATGCGCATCCCATGTCATACGGTGCGATAGTACCACTCCTAAAAACTTGTGCTCTTTTACTATATTGATTGTAGAGCTGCCCAAGCGGAGCCCGCCAATCAAACTTACTGGTTTGTTTTTTGAAGCAAACAGAATGGCTTTTGATTTTTTAGCAAAACCACCTTGAGCAAAACGAAAATACCTTGTGCCTTGGCGCTTTTTTAGCCCTTGCGCTATAAAAATTCATTATCATCATAATGGCGTCAGGTACACTGGTACTTTGTGGCAGGTCATTAACATAAAGAGAAAACAAGATGGGTCCTAGAACCGACCCTTGAGGGACTACTGTTGAAACTGTATGGTATGAAGATGAAAAGTTGTTTACGCAAACAAATTGTTGTCGGTTCTTCAAATATCTAGCGAATATATCGAAAGTTGTTCCCCTAAAGCCATATTGCTCCAATTTTTGCAGCAAAACTGAATGCGCGACTGTATCAAATGCCTTCTTGTTGTCTAAAAACAAAACTACTGATATGTGACCGTTAGTAAAGGCGAGTGGGTCGTTTGCGTCAGTTCCAATACCGCGGTGGACGTCGACTTCTGGGACCTACATCCATGCTGTGAAGGTGTAATTACATTGTTTTCATTTAGATTAGCCGTAAAGCTACTACTTTTTCGAAAACAGTGTTTACAATACTATAACCGATATGGGTCGGTAACTGCCAGGGTCGTTCACATCTCCTCCTTTATAGGGCGGGATGACTTTTGCTATTTTTATGATTTGATTTGATTTATTTTCCACAAATAAGGAAGTACAAGGTTGTAGTGGAAAACAAGGGGAAAACGCTGCAAAGAAGGCAGCTTGACTAGCCCCAAGTTCCGCTTACAATGTCCGGGTATTCACACTGTTCCATAGCGTGATTAAATAACGTTGCCATTATCGGTGCTAAAAACTGAATATTGTCATTTAGAATGTTTAAAGTTATACCTTCACATCCAGGAGCTTTACTGTTCGCCAGACTAAAGACCACTGTAATAATTTCCACATCACAGATGGTATCATCATCATCATCATTTCATCATCATTTATTTTCCCTTAAGGACCCCTAGGTGGGGCATTACATAAGGGGGAGCAAAAATACGAAATCACAAACAATAGGAACATTTGAAATATAACAGTAAAGAAGGCAAAACAATTGTTAAAAGAGCATTGAAAAATGAAAAAGGAACAATCACAGGTACACTGTGGCCATCACGCTATACAGGGTGTTTCACCTAAGACTTTCTGCAATTTTTAAAAATAAGCTATTTGAATTAGATGCGCGCTTTTTCTGGCATAGCATTGTCAGTGGTGTAGTACATCATAATGCAGCTAAGATGTGCTAACTAGCAGGCTTGTTAACCAATATTTAATAGTTAACTTTTAAACTATTACCGTTGGGCTCTTTAATTATTGAGAGGCATGTAGCCCACCGTAAGTGATGTCCATATCCGTTTTTAGAATTTCGAGAACGCGATTATCCTCGGCGCTGTGGCCCAACAAATTTTGGCTATTTCGACGAGTTACGTGCACTGGAGAGGTTGCCTTGCCTGCAAGCTTCTCAAACCGCATGTATTTTGGCGCGATGTTGGCTAAATTTGTTGGCCCAAAGCGCCGAGGATAATCGCGTTCTCGAAATTCTAAAAACGGATATGGACATTACTTGCGGTGGGCTGCATGCCTCTCAATAATTAAGGAGCCCAACGGTAATAGTTTAAAAGTTAACTATTAAATATTGGTTAACAAGCCTGCTAGTTAGCACGTCTTAGCTGAATTATGATGTACTACACCACTGGCAATGCTATGCTAGAAAAAGCGCGCATCTAATTCAAATAGCTTATTTTTAAAAATTGCAGAAAGTCTTAGGTGAAACACCCTGTATATACAGAAAGAAAACGGGAGCTATTTTTAAAAATTGCAGAAAGTCTTAGGTGAAACACCCTGTATATACAGAAAGAAAACGGGAGCACTGATTAGCAGACAAGGGTTCAAAAATTTAACATGTGCAGAGGTGGTACTGAAAATTGTCGGGCATTACACTGTAAGTGCGCTAACGAAAAGGATGAGATAAAAGCAGGGTTTTGAATTTATTTGCATCGCGCTCAGTTACAACTGACTCAGGCAGCTCATTCCACTGTTCAATGGCGGATGGCAGGAAGGATTTTTGAAAGGCATTGGTGGAACCATGTAAACGCTGTAGGCTAAGGCTGTTAAAAAGACGACGAGATGTTCTATTGGGAGGGAGTAGAAGTGTGCAGTGCAGTTGAGGAAAACTGTAGTATAATTTGTGTTAAAGGCAGAGTTGGGAAATTTTACGGCGAAAAGACAGTGGCGGTATGTCAAGCGATGATTTTATGCCAGAAACACTGGTTCTGCGATCGTAACATGAAGTAATAAATCGGGCTGCACGACTTTGTACTGATTCTAATGCTTCAATTAGGTATGACTGGTGCGGATTCCAAATGGGTGAGGCATATTCTAGTTTAGTACGAATGAATGTTTCATAAGCGAGTTTGCGGATGAATGGAGGGGACACGCCTAGGTACCTTCTCAGTCTGTTGAGCGATTTTGAACTTTCAGCTACTATGTTTAAGATGTGCTCGGACCATGAAAGTTTGCTAGTGATTGTTATTCCTAAGTACCGGTAGGACTCGACTTGTGTTAGGGGGATTGACCTTAAAGAATACTGGTAATTTAAGCTATTGCGTTTATGTGATACTGTCATGTACTTTCATTTTGAAACGTTTAATGTCATCAGCCACCGGCTGCACCAGTTGGTTATTTCGTTGAGGTCATTTTGGAGGAGGACTTGATCGTTGTTTGATGATATGCGTCGATACAGAATGCAGTCGTCTGCGAATAGGCTAATTGACGATGATATGTTGCAAGGAAGGTCGTTAATAAATACCAAAAAAAGAAGAGGGCCGAGCACAGAGCGCTAAGGAACACCCGAAATGACGTTTGTAGCTGAAGAATGGTGGTTGTCTATTACAGTGCGTTGCGAACGGTTAGAAAGGAAGTAGTTTTGTGCTTGTGCACAAAACTACTTTGTGCTGTGTCAGCATCAGTAACAGTCTCAGTTAAGGCTTCCGGGCTATCTAGTTGTACTCCGATGCTCACGAAGTGGCTATTAAATTCTTCAGCTGTGTTAGCATCAACAAAATCAGCAACTGTGAATTGTCGAGGTGGTTCCCTTATTTCGGTATTAACAACCTCCCACACTTTTTTTTTTCGTGTTTCCTTAAGCCTGCTGTATCAGTGAGGTATTAACTTCTTTTTTTCTTGTACGTATCATAGCGACACTCTGTTTCTAATAGCACGAAACTGCTGTAGGTAAAAGCTATTAGTTTTGTGCGCTCTCCACATTTGATACCATCTTTCTTTCTTTTTTATCTCGTGAAGTATATTTGTAGTCATCCAAGGACAAATGGGGTCACTACACCTGTGGTGATTATATGAGCTACAGCGTGTTATTACTTGCTTCAATATAGAAACAGAGTTCGAAAATTCAGTACTAATTTCATTGGTAAAGACAGAGCTTTATAATTCATATGTTCAAGTTCGTTTCGTACTATGCTGTAATTGATTCTGGTTTTACGTAAAGATATTTTGCAGCTGTCAGCGGCTTTCCCCATACGAAGAAATGCAAATACTGGTAAGTGGTCAATGATGAATTTCCGGTCCCTCTGCTTTTTCACTTGCACATCCGTACCAAGTGGGATCTTGTTTCCTGGGTGTTGACAAACACTGGTTCATTATCGTCAAAACCCAGAGCAGGTGTTCTGAGTCTCTGTTTTTCGCGCCTTCTGCAGTATTTCGTCGCTTGTCTTCCTTGAGATGAATTTCACTATGATGTTTGGTTAGTGCTTGTTCTTTAAAAACAGAAGGCACTTAAAAAAAAGAAAACACTTTAGAAAAAGAAAAATAACTACTCTTTAAACGGAAGATTTTTGCTACATACCAGAAGAATGGACCATTACCTTCAATATTTCAATAACAGTACCTTACAATTTTCCAGTTTTCAAAAATGTTGGACATGTACCTACAGGTAGAGTTAGCCTGGCAATTACTCTGCCGCAGTTGCACCGCCGCACTTGCATATTGATTGCAAGAATTTTAGCACAGCTACACCGCCACGGACGCAAACACTCACAGTGGTTATCAATTGCTGCTCTCGTCGTTCTGCGGCCGGATCAGCGTCTTGGAATAATTTTAGAAGGCAGGATGTCGGGTTTCTGCGCGGGCATGAACCCTGTGGCACTCTCTGCTCTCTCGAGGGACGACCACCTCTCCGCGCTTCAATCTGCGCAGTTCCCGGCGCACAGCGCATGGCGGTGACGTTGTCAGACCGGTCTTAGGTATTCTAGCATAGCCCGTGCAGATTGTCTTTAGTCCCGCACAGGCGCTGCGTGCCTGGGGCGCGCAGTTTAACAACTCTGGCTGAATAATGCGCCAACCAGCTAAGCCTAGCGAAACTTCTATTTTTCTGTGACAATTAAATTGTTCCCACGAATGCATCAGCACTTCTAAGAAGCAGCCCTTTCTGCTGGGTCAGATGCACAAGTTATTTTCTGGGGTGTTCTTGTTTCTTACGGAGTTTTTTGTTGCCGTTACTCATCGCTCATTCCTGTTTAAAAAGGAATAAGGAAAGCTGAAGCTGAGGAGGAAGCTGGAGCTTGCGGTGAAATTGACAATAAACATATCAAATATACAAGGGAGAGGAATTGTATCCCAGGGAAATAGTTCTTCGCTCAGATTAAGCTATGGCCACAGGAGTCATTGCTGGGAAGCACGCTGAGTTTGCCTTGTGAGTAATGGGCTATCAGGTTGCAGCGTCTTGAGAATACTTTAATCTTGACGCCGTTCTCAAGTCTCCCGTCGCTTGGTGAAAAAAGTCAGAGGGGGTGAAATTATGTTTATGAGGCGTCCGTTTTATCGCTTACGGAGTAATAAAAATAAAGACAACGCACGGGAGGGAATGTGTGTTTCTTGATTTACGTAGTGGACGGTACTTCGAGGGGAAAAAAAGGAAAAGTATTCTCTTGGGAGCGATATATGTTGAATTAAAAGGCATATCATTCTGAGTAGCCTAGGTGACGCTACGTTTCCAAAAAAAGAATAAACAAACTAAATGACCATTACGATTATTTGTCTGCCACAGAACACAGCAGACCTTGATTTATATTCATTGTATTCCTGCGAGCTCTCAGTTATGTCGATTTCTGCAGTAATGTCCTAAAATATATAGACATCTTTTTAGTAAAAGTGTTGCAGCCTTTAGCTGTTCGCAAAGTGTAACGCATTACCTTGATTTGCAGTCGTCGCCAGCCTGGGTATCTCGTTTCCATTTTATTCCGCGCCACTTACTGGACCAATGCGCCGACGCATGCACGAAGCGAGTTGGTGACATGAAATCACGGCAAAGTGTGCGCTAGGCAGGGACTCTGGAATTATTTTTGTCTAGTGGGAGGAGACTACGGGTTTATTTTTCAGTTTGAAAACACTTTTGACCTCGTAACCTGGAAGATGCCGGTGCATGGTGAAGCCTCTGAAGTTGGTCACGTGATGCAGGGAATAAGAGACTTTGAATGAGGGTTACCTTGGCCAACCTGGAGAAATAAAATAAATACTGCCGCTAGTGGGTCGAACCCGCGGCGGCGCGAAAAGAGCAGCTTCGCTGGGCACTGCACGAGAGCACTATGCTATCGCCGCAACTGATCACGCCTCATGTTAAGCTCCACACGTAGCGCTGTGCATTGTACGTCTTCGTCTTCATCAACTTCCATCTGTGCGCAATTCACGAAAGAGGTTAGGAAATGCGCTCAAGCGCTTTCAAGTACGTGGCGTGGATTTCCACTTGCAAAACCTTCTTTCGCAGAATATTTCGTGTTTAGCAATGTTAAACCGCAAGGAATTTTTTTAGTTATGAAAGTATTTGTACTAAAATTTGGTATTAAAATTATTTTTGTTTATATTTGTTCTTCTTTTGCACTGTCGAAATGGGTATTTCGGAATGCATATAACACCTAAATTGAAATGGGCATTTGTAAAAATGTACAAGCGAGGAGTGATCGACTGCATTAAAAAAAAATTGTTAGTCTGTTTCAATTCTCCTAATCATACTGAGGAAGATAATGAGGACCTTTGTTGGGACATGATTGCTTTTGGAGGCGTCGAAGGGGGAGGGCTCTTCTTTGTGGGGAGAAATGGGGGGGGGGGGGCGGGGGGGAAGCGACTCTTCCCTGTTCCGGAGTCCTAGAGGAAGAGCTAGGATTTGTTGTAAGTCACAAGTCTTATTTGCCCCGTTGAGCGAAAAAGTCGGCAGAGGCACTTAAGACTGCTTGCGTGTCAGAAGGCGGAAGCCAGTCTGCTCACTTTGTGAACGCAGTCGCCGCACGCTGCGGCGTGATGTAACGCGATGTCACGGAGCTGGCAATTATACCTCTGCATGTCTCTACGTAGGCACCGCCGCGGCTACGCGGAGCCATGCAAAGGTATAATTGCCAGCTGCGTGGCACCGGGTTACATCACGCCGCAGCGTGCGGCGACTGCGTTCACAAAGTGAGCAGGCGGGCTTCCGCCTTCTGACATGTAAGCAGTCTTAAGTGTCTCTGAAGCTTTTTTTTTTTGTCCGTATTAGTGACCAAAGTGCGATGTAAACGCCATGTAAACAAGGGGGTGGAAAACGTCAGGGTGCGTGCCAACGTTTAGACAGGAGGACTTGTCTCACATCTCGGCAAAACGTTCAGCTTTGCGGGTTTTGTATAGGGTTGTATATGGGGTATACAACAGCTGTATCTTACCGGTACTCACCTACAAGGCAGAAACGTGGAGGTCAACGCAAAGGGTTCAGCTTAAGTTAAGTACAGAGCAACGAGCTATGGAAAGGAAAATGATAGGTGTAACTTTAAGAGACAGGAAGAGGGCATAGTGGGTGAGGGATCAAACGCGGGAAATGGGCGTAGGTAGGGCATGTAGTGCGAAGGCTGGTCCTTAAGGGTAACCGAGTGGTTTCCAAGAGAAGGCAGGCGTAGAAGGGGCGGCAGAAAGTTAGGTGGGAGAGGCCTTTACCGTGCAGTGGGCGTAGTCAGGCTGACGATGATGATATAGGGCCTTCACTCCGAGGAGGAAGGCCCAATGAGGGGGAGGCGGGCGTAAAGTGGGAAGGGTGTTGTAATGCGCATTCTCTTCTTACGATATGCTGCAAAACAAGACTCGTTTTCAGGTGCAAATAAGCGCTTGTCAAAGCGCCATAGAAAATGTCCAATATTTGTCCAATGTCCAAATGGCCAATTATTATGTCCAATATTTGGTCAGCTGTTTGAAGGGGAAAGGGTAGAACATGTGTGACAATCCGTTCAGAACACTATGTAAATTCATCTTGCTTCTCATGTTATCAGTAAATTTTATCACTTTAAATTTCAAGTTTGGGGTGTTACCGCGTGCCTGCATCTTCTTTCTTCAGCCGAACCTTTCTTCCTTGATTGTCTGTAAACATCCTTTGTTCCTTCTTCAAGGGATATATTAGGGTAGGCTGATAGAGGTGGTGGCGACGTCAGCGGCCTTCGAATACTTTCTTGTTTCGCCTTACCTTATAACCACAAACAAGTTTTCTCATTCCGAAAGACGTCATTTTCTTTGTTTTTTATTCCTAATGGAGATATTTTTACGAATTGGGGATTACACGTCGGCAAGCAAGAGGCCGAAAATACAGACAGATGAAATGTACGAAAATAAATTGGCTTATTTCAATAAACTGTTTCATGGTTCATGTCAGAAACGTAGGTGGTTGAGGTGTTTAGGCTTTACTACAGATATCGATGCATCTACTGATGAGGCTAAACCTTCTCGCCATCTACTTTCTCGGGGGGTGCCCTGCTTATTTATGGCCGTGAGTCCCACGCACCAACAGTCAACATTCGTCAGCCTGTCGGGTTGATCGAGGAATCTAATTGGGGAACCTCGGTCCCTAGCGTCCTAAGATCAAAGCGAAATGCGGTTCTTTCAGCGGAGAGAAAAGTCGGCAGAGGCACATGAGACTACATATGAGAAGGCGCGAATCCGTCCAGTCACTTTGTGAACGATGCCACGCAGCTGGCAGTTCTACCTCTTCATGGCTTTACGCAGCCGCCCCTATTTCTGAACTTCGCGCTAATTTCATTTAGGCAGTCGTCGCCGTAGTGCGCTTCGCTTTAAGGGTATGACTTGATAGCTGATGGGTCAATGCCCAAATGGGGAGAATTGGCATTTCTCTCCTTAATAGTCACAGATCTCTGGGAGTGCGCCACTGCCCTGGGATGGCAGGTGCTGCCGCCGGTGGGGCTTGTGCGATCCTGGTTGCTATCCCCAATCATTAATTTAACCGCCACCGGCGAGGTTACATGAGGGCTCCCCCTTCCCCACGCACACGCACGCACACGCACGCACACGCACGCACACACGCACACACGCACGCACACACACACACGCGCGCACACACACACGCACACACGCACACGCGCACACACTCGCACACACACACTCGCACACGCACGCACAGAGATTGAGAGACAGACATGCAGACAGAGCTAGGGGGAGATTGAGAGACAGACATGCAGACAGAGCTAGAGGGAGATTGAGAGACAGACATGCAGACAGAGCTAGAGGGAGATTGAGAGACAGACATGCAGACAGAGCTAGAGGGAGATTGAGAGACAGACATGCAGACAGAGCTAGAGGGAGATTGAGAGACAGACATGCAGACAGAGCTAGAGGCAGATTGAGAGACAGACATGCAGACAGAGCTAGAGGGAGATTGAGAGACAGACATGCAGACAGAGCTAGAGGCAGATTGAGAGACAGACATGCAGGCAGAGCTAGAGGGAGATTGAGAGACAGACATGCAGACAGAGCTAGAGAGAGATTGAGAGACAGACATGCAGACAGAGCTAGAGAGAGATTGAGAGACGGGTTTTCGCTCAATGGGGCCAGAAGAAAATATATATACAATGTCTGGGTGTTGCTTTAGCGCTGGCAACAACAATGTTGCAGTGATAGGTCTAACGATTTGCAATGAGAGAACAACTAATATAGTTGTACCTCAAGGATCCATTCTAGGTCCACTTTTGTTTCTTATATATATTAATGACTTAACTAATTATCTGTCATCCTCAAAAGGCATTTAATTTACAGACGATACTACTATATTTAGTTCGTATTGAAATTGGTTTTAGGCTCAAAAAACAGAAGAGACACATAGGAAAGGTAACAGGACGAAGCGCCAACTTCCTACTGATTTTATTGCATGCATGAAACGTACTTATAAAGCTTGTCGTCACATTCACAGGAGGGTCACCTAAAGCTCAAGAACGACATGATAAGGCGCGCTCCAGGAATTTCTTTTCACAGTTAAACAACACAACAGATGTGTCGCTTACGCAGATGTCGACTTTCTTTTTGATAAAAAACGCTTCTATCAAATCCCTAGCAGTAGTGTCATTGCTTTTGCCCAGAATGCGCACATCAGTGAAGCATGGCTCACAACTGCGGGACGGGCACTTACTAATGTGCTTAGTCAGATGTGTGCCTTCCTTTTTCTGCTCTACATTTCCTTGATGTTCCCTCGTTCGTTCAATCAGGCACCTGCCTGTCTGACCTATGTAGGAGTGCCCGCAAGACAGGGGGATTTCGTAAACAACCCCTTCAGCACATTTCACGAAAGGGCTCCTGTGCTTTGTTCCGCAGCCTCGTTCCTTGGTGTTGTCTTTGTCAGTACGGGAGCAAAAGCCACCTAGCTTTCTTGGGGCCGAGAAGGCGAGCCGTACAGCATGGCGGCTGGCAACTTGCTTCAAATTATGGGCCACACGATGCACGTATGGCACCACTACTGGTCTTACCTCTTCTCATCAGTTGGAAGTTGGCGCTTCGTCCTGTTACCTTTCCTATGTGTCTCGTCTGTTTTTTGCGCCTAAAACCTATTTCAATATGAACCAAAACCAACTAGCCCAGCAGCAAGTGCTCTTATACTATATTTAGCTCCGATAACGACATCTCTCGTCTCATTTCTAAACTAAACATTGACCTACAAAATATCATTGTGTGGTGTAACGATAATATGCTTCTTATTAACACCGCTAAAAACATAATTCATGGTATTCAGCTCCCATCAAAGAAAGTTAGCTTCTATTCCGTCTATTAATATCGCTAACCAAACTATATTTCCCTCTAACACTGCTACATTCCTTGGTGTACACCTCGATAACCGTCTGAAGTATCATGACCATACTACTTATGTTAATAAAAAATGGCACCTGGGATACGAATTCTTATCAAAGCACGACCCTACTTTAGCTTTAACACATTGATCGCATTATATCACTCATTTATACATAGTCACATCACTTATGGCTTAAAATGCTGGGGTAATACAGCTCTCACCTTGCATCAACTCAGGTAATCCAGAACAAAGCTATAAGAATTATTACATCCAGCTCGTTCATTACTAATGCCAGATCTTTACTCCATATGAAAAATATCCTAACTGTTTCAGAGCTCATCAGATTTCATTTAGGTATATTGTTCTTCAGAATCATCAACAACCAATTACCAACAGTTGAGTTTTTATCTTCCACACTCACGAATTCCAGCACTACCCGGTGTGCTTCTAACAACAATTTCCTCCTACCAAAAGTTCGTACTAACTATGGCAAGCAGACTGTTCAGTATTCATCGATTTCACTATGGAACACCTTACCTTTGAATGTTAAAAACTCTCTTCAGTATTTAATTTTAAACAGACCTTAAAACAATTCTTGATAGCAGACAGTTGACCATTAGTTTCTTTTTGTTTCTTTCTTTTTCTTTTTTCTTTTTTACTTTTTCTTTGTAGTTTGTGTACTTTGTGTACAAATATTTTTATTGTCTCTTAATTCGGTACCACTTTTAATTATTAAAATTCTGCGCTTAATTTGCTTAACTCAATGTTATTATGAACAGGAGGTCCCCTTTCAGTCATTCGACTATGGGACCTCCTTCTGCATATCATTGTACATTGTTCAAATGATTAACTAATAAAAAATTCTGAAAAAATTCTGAACTTGTCATTAGCATTCACCCTAGCGCAGCCATATGAAGTACATAGAAAGCTATACAGCTTCCAAAGAAATTTCGTAGTTAAAGAAAATATTTGTCCTGGTCGGCGGTTCGAGCCTGGGACCATCGCCTCACGGGGGAGTTGCTCTTCCAAATGAGCCAGTCAGCACGACTAGCATATGGTAGGCGAGTTGATCAACTACTCGAAGTGAGGACCGTGTTAGCTTTCCTTTGTAGCCATATGGCTGCCCTTTGGTGGATGCTTGGGAGAGTGCATCGGTGGGGCGTGGAACCGGCATTGCGATGGCCGCCGTGTCGTTCACGAACTTGTTGCTGTTCACGCAGGTGATTTTTTGCCACACTCCATGCCAATGTTATCGTGGCAATCAGCCAGCCGCCTCTGAAGGCAAATGCATCGTCACTCCTCCTGAAAGAAGGGACAGTGCGGCTCTGGCACCTTTGGACGCTGGAGCTTCCACTCAACGTACCTTGTGCTGTGAACGAAGACTGCAGCGCACAAAAGGCGCGAAGTTTCAGTGCATCGGTGGTGCGTGGAACCGGAACTTCGACGGCCGCCGTGTCGTTCACGAACTTGTTGCTGTTCACGCCGGTGATTTCTTGCCACACTCCATGCCATTGTTCTCGTGGCAATCAGCCAGCCGCCTCTGAAGGCAATTGCATCGTCACTCCTCCTGAAAGAAGGGACAGTGCGGCTGCGCCACCTTTGGACTCTGGAGCTTCCACTCAACGCACCTTGTGCCGTCAACGAAGACTGCAGCATACAAAAGGCTCGAAGCTTTAATGCATCGGTGGTGCGTCGAACCGGAACTGCGATGGCCGCCGTGTCGTTCACGAACTTGTTGCTGTTCATGCAGGTCAGCTGCACAAACTTCCGTCGCTCATATCCAGTTCTCAGTTTACCTGTGCCACCCTTTGTACTTTTTGATATATTGTTCGTTCTCACGCAGTCGGCAGCAGACTTTTCGAGTCGACGACCACACCTTTGGGCGCTTTTACGCCGACTCACTTTTTATCAGCTATCGTAGGCGGCGGCTCTGCAGGCAACGAATGCGCATGCGCAGAAAGTTACTTAAATCTCAGCGTTCTGCAGGCGTACGCACTCTACAAACGATAGCGTGCGCGGGCTACAGGCACGTTACGGGATGCGTTGACAAGATGGCGGCGCCCTGCTCGGCCGCTTCGGAATAAGTAATGTCACTGCTGGATTCTTCGACGCAATAGCTCGCTCAAATGGTAGCGGTTCACTTTTATTTCGCACACTTTCGGCCACAAGTAGAGGTATACGCGATAACTAGCCACGTTTTTGTGATAATGCGGCAATTTTCAAGCTCTCAGGCCTAACTAAATGTTGGATGTGGATGATTGCATGGAAGTTAGGAGCGTCCTCTTTTAAACGGGGTGGTGGCGGTTGGTACCATGCTTCAGCTCCTACCTTTTCCACTGAAATGGATGCCATCTCGTCCAAAGTCTCTGCCCAAACCTACTCTGTGCACTTCCTTGTTTATGTCTACCACCTCAAAGCCTTTCTCGAGGTCTAACTGCCTTATCTCTCGAATAAGATTCACAACGTCTTTAGCAACCTCTACATTCCTTCCTTGTACCTCCGGCACTGTACACACCACGATCTGCGCTTAGTGCTATCGCCCTTATGCCGTCAACTCCCTCAGCTCAGCTTTTCCCTACTTGTGCGGCGTTACCATTCAGGACATCATTTAGCCCCGCCGCTACCACTACCAAGTTACTCCTTGCAACCTTCTCGGAAAGTCCACTTTCTGTCGCTCTCAGAACATCGTCCATTGTCCTTCCTGGAAACACCCCGACTGCTACCCACCTATCACCCTTCACACGGTCCGGAATAGCTCTTTTGCAGCGCCTCATGTTCGAGTCACCAGCGATAAGCACTAGCGTACTCTGCCCCTCCCTCCTATCTTCCGGATCTTGCTGCCTCTTATCAGCGACTGTGACCTCATTTCCTGGAATTAGCTTGTTCCCCTTCTCAGTATCGCCTTTCGACTTCCCAGCTGCCACCTGTGCGTAGCTGTTCCTGCCTGAACATGTCTGACCTACTGGCTTATCGCTGTCCATACCAGTGCAAGCCCCATCCACGTGGCTGGCGCTGGAATGCCCGCCATTGGAAGCCACAATGGCGGTGTCAGCCGTTTTTGACTCCAACTGACAAAGCTGTTCTTGAAGCTTGCGCTTCTCTGCCCTCTCTATCTGTAACTCTGTTTCTAGAGCATCAATCCTTAGCACTAGTTTGCTGTTCGCCTGTTCAGCCCTGCCCAGGCGTGCACCTAACACGCAGAATTTGCACATAAAATCTGCGCCTTCGGCCTCCTCTACTGAATCGAACCGCGTTTCTTTTAAATTCACCGATTCCTCACACTCCATACATCTAACCTTACGTAGCTTAACAATCTCAGCAACACTCGATTATTGCTTCCACCAAATGCCAAGATATCTACAGGCTCAAGACAAAAATAAATAAACACACTTGAAAACGCGTGCACAAATAAAATAAAATTCTGCCTACCGCAAATGCCGATCGATCACTTAGAAAAAAAAAGTAGCTATCTCTCTAAAAGTTAACGCACAAAAAAGCACTGAAACAACTGCCGGCCAAATAGTCCCGGCCGAATATAGGTCACTGACCTAAATTCTATTCCTTAACCTGCACTTCCCCTAACAGCCTAAAAAACTAAATACACTTTTAAAACTATTAAAGGAAAGTACTCATCTATTTTACGCAGTCGCTCTCGCAGTCAGTCCGGTCCCGGTCTCCACGCGTGATCCGAAGAGCACCTAAACCTACGTCCGCACAGCACGGCTGTCAACGTCAACGAACAGGGCAACCGAGAGCCCTCAACGGCCAAAATGCTAACTTAGTGCAAGCTGCTCGCTCGTGCAACCAGGTTTCCGATACGGGGCAAAAAGACAACGCGGTTCAGTAATGGCGCACGAAGTAATTAGTTGCACAAAGAGCAAGACGGGGTTGTTAAGCAGGCAGCTTTTGCCCCTGCTGAACTTGGATAGAAAAGGGCTCGAATCAAGTGGTACTTTATGGCGATGCACAGCTTTTCTGAAAAGGCCCGGAGGTTTAGGGAGGGGGATTTATGTTTGAAAATGAGCCAGACAGAAACAAAGGCACAGTGGACGCTTCGAAACGAGGCAGTCAACAGAGCCCTCGAAGAAACGATACCTGGCCACTGCTATGAAATGGAATGCACTTCTCGATTAGCCTGAATACAAACAAGTGGTAAACCCAGGTACGGAGCAAAAGAACAGCTTTCGCACGGCACGAATCAGAGCGAGCGTTCGAATCCGCCAGGAAACGAGTCGGGGTAAATGGGCTGCAGAGGCCGGATATAGTTTGCGGTGAGGCAGACAGACGAAAACAAAGAAGTATGGGAAAGAGGAAGGAAGGCCTTGTTGTACCATCCACTCGGACTGTTGGGAGCGCCAGGCTGTTCCCAAGTTTCCAATTAGGGGCTCGGTGCAGCGCCCTCTTTGTAGAGGAGGCCGTTCGCGAGTTCGAGGGCCGCGGCAAGTTTTGGAAAGAGCCCTCGTGTGCTTGCTTTGAAGACCTCCGCGAGGCAGTTGTGTGTCGATGGCAACACGTGCCTGCGCTTCTGTCCCGCTGCCTGCACTGTGTGCGCCCCTCTTCGCTTGTTGCTATTCTTCGGCGGCACTGCGGTCGTGTAGGCGGCGTAGCTTGTTTATGCCGGCAAAATAGCGAACGGTGGAGAATAAGGAGGAGACAACCGGCGCCGCTTTTTTGCGTTGCCTTCTGTGCTGCTTCGCTGTTGCAGCTCTCGCGGCATGACTTCGGTTCTAAGCTGCCGCAAGCATTGTCACATCGCCGGCAAAAGGCATCTCCTTCGGTCGAATCGTAGGAATTCCATACGCCCATGGCGTCTCACGTCGGTTTAAAAAAGTCGGGGCGAGATACGGAGCGGCCGTTATTTTCACGGCAAAGAACAAGCAGGCAGGGTTTTGCAGTGCTGTACGCTATAAGCTTGAGCCCGAGGGCACGAGTGCGAGGGGAGAGTGCAGGATAGCGCACAGAAAAGAAAACAGGTTCACCGATTGTGGCGCGGTGGTAGTTTACGAAGTCCTCCTCCGGTGTGAAAAAGAAATACATCGGCCAGAATGGTCAGTGACGGATGGCTGAGCACCGCCGGTCTTTGAAGGGTGCGGCCTCCTCTAATCTGGCTTTGCAGTGTAGGATATGCAGAGACTGCTTACCCAATCTGAACAAGACTAGCGTCGTAGTCAGACACCGTGGTCAGATATGCAGGGAGTCAGTGGAAGCCTACCTAATCAAGAAAGAAGCAGATGCATGTGTCGCATCACCCTCCGTCAGCCTGCTCGCTAGGGTGATACCTTTCTTGAGAAATTTTTTCAGCGTGAAGTGCGGAGCGTTGGCTTGATGAGAGTGATACCGTGATTGTGTTTCTCTGGCGCGCGGTATTTTATAGGCAGGAATGAATCGTGAATAACGTGCAAATAGCTTGATTTTGTTTTGTTGTTTGTTGTTTCTACGCCACGAGATATAGAGTGTTTATAGGCGTCTTTTTCCTCCATAATAATTCAGTTGATAGTCCGCGCCTGTGTCGTGTCTGCTCGCTCGCTTTGTCCTTGTTTTTTCGCGCAGCAGAGAGTATGAATCCCAACCATCTTGCCCTGTTTTCCGTCGTTATTAAAGGCATTTGCAAAAAAAAAAAAAAGCACTACTCGTGCCTGTCTTAAGGGGCGCCTTCTTGTGGAATTTTTTCGACGCCATATTCGCTCCTGGGGAAAGAATTTTTTTCAAGGAGAATGCGTTATGCTACATTTAGCGCTTATGTGTAGCGGAAAGTGGAATATTTGCAGCGGTGACAGTTAAAGCTTCAATAATGAATGAAATAATTCGCCCAGGACCAACAAGCACACGACGAGAATGTGACATAGGGCTTTTCAGTGGGTCATTAAGAAGACTGGACGCAGAGAACAAAAGAACAGGATCAAAGCGAGCGGAAGCAGATATTAATGATACCTGTCTGTTTCATCGCTAAATACTGCCCACTAAAACATTATCTCTGTTCTCATGGCATGTATAACAAACCGAAGCTCATTTGTGGACGGAAATTATTTTGATTCAATTTTAAATAATTTATGAAAAATAAAGCTAGCTAGACCACTGTTGTACGTGTGAAGGCTGTCACTGCGAAGGCTGAAAGCAATGCCCTAGCTTGTTCTTGATGAAGAAAAGACGGACGTTTCTATTGCATCACGAAAAAGCTTAGCGCACTCACGACGAACGACAAGGTAGACAAGACAACACAGGCGCTTACTCGCAACTGGGCGTTTATTACAAAAACGCGGAATATGAAGAGAAAGAAAAGCACTACCAACAAACAAGCATTCACATAGGCACATAGAATGTAATGAAGCGCCGTGTTTTTCTCCTCCCCTTTCTGGCCCAGTTGTCTAGCGCTGTTTGAATTTTCTTGTCACCATGGAACACCAACTCACCCGATCTGCCGTCCTTCCACAATCAAGAAGGTGCATCTAGATACAAAGACTCTCGCTTATGCAAGGCCACCATAGGATCAGCCACACACGATTGCTCATTCTTGCGGATATGACATGCCTGAGCAATTTCTCTAGTCAACTGGTCTGCATGGCGAAACAAGATGGTGGTTTTATCAAGCAAAGGCTTACAGCCTGCATACATTTAGTGCAGTGCTTAGAAAGTTTGGACGAGGGCGGCTTTTGTTGCCTGTGTTGTCTTGTGTACCTTGTCGTTCGTCGTGAGTGCGCTAAAGTTTTTCGTGGTGCATTACCAACTAGCTCACATGTCGATCTTTCCTCAGTTTCTATAGCAGTTACTGCAGTAAATATAAATAAATAAATAAATAAATAAATAAATAAATAAATAAATAAATAAATAAATAAATAAATAAATAAATAAATAAATAAATAAATAAATAAATAAACATATAAATAAATAAATAAATAAATAAATCAGCTTCGATGATTTAAGTTCAAAGCATCGTAGGAACACTAGGCACTACGATGCATAAAGATTGATAAAATTACCGGCAACTTTGTTACATCTCCGTTGCTTTTCGGCTGAGAAGGTGGCGAATGGCCTCGAAGAAGGAAGACCTATCCTGGTGAAAATGGAGCTGCGTGTTCACAAACGTTTCCAGGTGTCAGCACGCCGCACAATCAAGCAATGAGAAACTGCTAAGGAACTGCACTTTCCCCAGCTGAAAAATTCAAGGTCATGGTTTACGTCCGTCCGTTATGTAAAAACAAGCTTTGTCAGGTGATTTCCTTTTGCCCGTCACTCGTCCCGATATGCTGTTTAGTGATGTATTGGCTTGCATGTTGCAGTGTTCGTGCGTTATATTCATAACGGTTTGATTGTTTATTGCTTAGACCATTTGTTATGATGTGTTCCGGCATGGTCATTCAAAACGCCGTTGCATTATTATTTTATTTTGTTCATTGTTTTTCTCGCGTAAAGTCTCCCCCCTCCCTATAAATAAATAAACAAAATCGGAATGAAATTTTAAGAAAGTATTTCAGGTGGTGGATTTTGTGGACTTAGTCATTTGTTGAAAGCTGCGTGAAAATGAAAGTATTTAAGAACTGGTTCAATACTTAAGCCTTCGGCTGGCTGCGTGAAAAATTTAAACAATTTAGGAATCAAAGATGGAAAAACTGCAGCCGAACTGCCTTTTCATTGGGATTGGGTAGGCGGTGGATTTTAATGTTCTAATGTTCTACTGCTTTTTAAATCACGCTTTTCCTTAAGTTCCTTAAGTCTTTTAGTCCTAGGGCACTTTCAACATACTTCGCAATACTCTGAAGAAGACCACGTCACACACGAGTTTAAAGTAAAAGAAACCTCCAATCAGTTATGCTGCCCCGAAAACATGAAATGTAAGGACCGCGTTCTGTTCAGTCCGTAATTTATTATACTGCGGCGCTGAAATATTCGCGCGCTTGGTGCAGTTCGGGCCGAATTTCGAGCGTAACTGCCACTCGCTCTAGGCGTGCGAATGCCAGCGACCTTGTTCGTTGTGCCGATATTTTGCGGCGTGGACTGCAGCATGGTTTCTCGGGCGTAGAAACGAAGTGTGCTGCGAGCCTGCTGCGTGTTTGCCGAGAAATCGAGGAGGAGCGCAGAGGGGGCTTTTTCCTGCGTTCGCGGTTTCGTAATGAAAGGTCGCTGACTCGACGCTACTCAGTGCAGCGTGTGGTTCATTCGCGTGGAATGTCCCGAGTTGGCGGTTTCACTTTTCCCCTTTCTCGCACTTTCTCCTTGGGAAGCTCGAGGATAAAAAATCCCATAAGTGGAAACAAGAAAACAAGTGCGCTTACGAGACAGGAAACGCGAGGTGTGCCGTTGCTTCGGCAGACGAATACTTGCAGCTGTGTCTGTTGCCGGGCTGTCTATGTTAAGCAACACTTTCTCTTTGCAGGCTTTTGTTGAGTTTGGTAAATTCGTCTTCGAGGACCTCCACAGTATATGGGGTCCGGTTTGACTAAAAATGCAAACAGAAGCCGGCGAGGCGCCTCTGATTTATGGAGTTTTCCGCCCTGCTGACCGTTTCAAACTAGTTTTCCCTAATTTCGTCTAGACCTTCTGGAACAGCCGATAGTGACGCTGTTGAAGCTTAGCGCCTCGCGAAACGTTAGTCAGTTTGAGTTCCCCCCAACCGCTAACCCTTTCGATACTGAGGATCAATTTGTATTTAGGTTGCAAATTTGGGCAAATCCTGGTGCTTCGTTCGGTGCTTTGGAGATGGGGAGGGGGTGTTTACGGCATGCTTTATTTATTTACTTTTCTATATTTTTTTACGGAAGGCAGTCCATCGGCAGAGCTGCTAAAGCCCTAACGAGCGACTGCGTGAGCTGAATAGTCAATTCATTCAGTCGTCGTACTCGCATTTTGCATACATTTTGTGACGAAGACGAAGCTGGCAGTGGCGCGGGACGGAGCCCTCGCGCTAAGCCAGCGACCATTAAATCATCTCTCGTTCATGGTTCACCACGCCTCATTCTTCGGCTGGCCGCCACGTTACATTTGGTGTGAGGTGCTGGGGTCCCTTCATCGCCATCCTGGTCCCGGAACTTCGGTGTCCTGCGCCTGCCGTGGACGTCGGCCGTGAGTGCCTGGTCCGCGCCGCCCGGCCATGCCCCAGCCCGCCGGACCCGAACCGACCTCGCCGCTCACCCCAGCCCCGTCCCCCGCCCGGACCACAAGACACGACGACCCAAGACCCCACCGACCCAAGACCCCACCGACCCAAGACCCCACCGACCCAAGACCCACACGTGAAGACACCGCCCCCCTGCCCCTGCCGTCCGGTGCGTTCACGGACCTCGGCCGTCAGCTCCTGGCACCCTCCGGCCCGGATGCTTCGTGGACCGGGACTCATTCTCTCATCTTTCTCATCGTGGCGGCCAGCACTGCACCATCTTCTACATACTGTTCAACCCCCCACTCAGGACCATCGCCATTTCGCCGTCTGTTCGTCAACGATCGGGACAATCGCTCGTAGGCCCCGGGTAGTGTGACGAAGACGAAGCTGACAGTGGCGCGGGACGGAGCGCTCGCGCTAGGCCAGCGGCCATTAAATCATCTCTCGTTCATGGTTCACCACGCCTCATTCTGCAGCTGGCCGCCACGTTACAATATTGTTAATGAGGCAGAGACACAAAATTTCGAATGAAAGCAAGCTATACCCTCCCTTACCTCTACCTTAGCTACCAGGAACAGGACCGCGTTGACTGCCTTATTCGACAGGCTTACAAGGCGGCTCTTCATCTCCCCCACCGGACCCCCACGTATAAACTACTGGCATTAGGGGTCTACAACACTGTGACGGAGCTCTCGGAAGCTCATCTCACTTCTCAGTACGAGCGTCTCACTCACACCTCCACGGGACGTCACATACTCGACAAGCTTGGAATACGCTTCGAAACAACCGCACCCGACAGGGTCCAGCTTCCACACCATATCCACGGTAACCTTATCGTTACCCCTCTTCCTAAAAATATGCACCCAGAGTATCATGTCGCTCGCCGCAAGCACAGGGCTAAGTCTCTGCACAAAAAATATTTAACAGATCAGACAGCAGTCTACGTCGACGCCGCTGAATACCCCGACCGCGAAGCTTTTTCGCTCGCGGTTGTAAACTACTGTGGACGGCCGCTAGTTGCGTGCTCCATTCCCGTCAGATCGCCTGAAGAGGCCGAGGAGGCGGCCATAGCCTTGGCGATGGTCTCCACCTCTGCAGAAACCATCTTCAGCGACTGTAAATCGGCGATTCGTAGTTTCGCCAAAGGCCGGGTCTCCCCTGTAACCCTCTCTCTCCTCCACTCCACCAAACTTCAAATCCGCCCGATCCAATTGATCTGGGTCCCTGCGCACTCGTCGCATCCAGGCAACGAGGCGGCCCACAATTATGCCCGAGGATTCGTCGACCGGGTTGTGGTGTCGCCCGTCCTGCGGACGGCGAGAGATCGTATGGTCACATTTCATGACATAACCATGCACTACCGCTTAGGTAGACTTCTATATCCCCCCGCACATAGTTCTCTCACCAAACCCCAAGAAGTTGCGTGGAGGCAACTCCAAACGAACACCTTCCCCAACCCCGCGATATATGCCCGCATGTACCCTGGGGTCTACTCCCCTTCCTGTCAAATGTGTGGCCAACATGCCACTCTATCCCACATACTCTGGGCTTTCCCTCGGGACTACCCCCCTAGAGGCTTGCAGCTCTCGAATCCAGACCAGTGGGAGGCCGCATTGCTCAGCTCCGACTCGGACACACAGATCCGGGTTGTGACAAGAGCCCTAGAAGTCGCCGAACGCCACGGGCTCATGGCCACTTGATGGGGCTATAACCCCACACCGTCAGATACATCTGTCGACGAAAATAAAGTTTATTCTCCTCCTCCTTGTTTCGTGGGCGTATTGAGATGCCTCCTAGCAGTCGCAGACGTTGAGTGGAGCATAATTTAATATTATTCTGAATGTTGCCCGAGGAACCACTCTGCTTTTCCACCGGCATCGAGTGACGTCAAGGCGCACTTACCCAATTGTTGTGACGTCACCGAACCCATTGTTTGTCCACAGGAGCAACCACTGGGTTCGGTGACGTCAGAACAGCCAGTGCTTGCTGGCGACGCCGGCGTGATCAGGAATGTGGTACTCCAGGCTGTCTGGTCGACTGTGACGTTAATGTGTAATGACGCCAATGAGTAATTACTCCCTTATTACAAATCTACTCCACCTTGGGGGTTTCCCCTAAACATTTGACCAACACTGTTCCCACTTCGAGTTATTGATCAATTCGCTCTCGCCCTACCATAAGCTTGCCGTCCAGGTTAGCTCAATTGGTAGAGCGACTGCTCCGGTGAAGCGGTGGTCCCGGGTTCGAACCCCGGACCAGGACGAATTTTTCTTTAACTACGAAGTTTCTGAGAAAGCTGTATAGCTTTCCTTTGTAGCCGTATGGCTGCGCTCAGGTGGATGCCAATGAGTAATTACTCCCTTATTATAATGTCCACTTCAGCGTTGGTGCGGACCGAGACCAACACTGCGGTGCGAAACTGCTTGTAATTAATTATTAACGCTTTGCACTGGCGTTTTGAGCTCATAGTCATGATTGCTGGGCCCGTACCCGTCTTTAGAGACAATGAAACGGACACTCATAAAGTTTGTATCGCTACCCGTTTTAACGCAGCTGCAGGAAGTAGAGGAGAGAAAAGCTCGAAGAGAACAACAGAAAAAGAAGGGAAGGAAGTGTGTATCTGCCATGACAGCGGCGTGCCCACCAGGCTACGGCAGAAGAGGAAAATCATGCGGTTAGTATTACTTCCTACGCCATGCCTTCGCGCTGGATGTTCTTCATGGTCAGTCATTCTGGTATGTTGCAAAGCAGTAGCAGACTTGTCCCCGCAAATCCTTATATTTTGCTCCCCCGCATTTAGGTAAGAGCTGTTTATAAGGGCTTCCAGAGTGCTCTCGAACATCCAGATAACCAGAACAAGATTAAACTTGAGCCTAATGCGGTGCAAAGCATAAAAGGTGTGACAGCGATGCACGACAACAGCTGGATTTGAAAAGGGTCTTGAAGGAAGTCCTACGAATGAACGACAGTAAAATGCTGCCGACGCATGTTTAATGCGGGAGAGTTTGTTCGTATACCTCCCCCCCCCCCCCCCCCCCATCGATAGCGGGGCCAGCTTTAAAGGACAGCTGGGCTTTAAAATTCTGCTTCGGTCCCAGCCGCTAAGGCAGCCGATTTTAAGTGGTGCTGGAAAGCTTGCGCAATGGGGGAAAGTTGAACGACAGACTCTAGGTGTTCGTCTATAAACCTTGCCATGAAGCCTCTCTTGGGATGATTTCCAAGCTGAGCGCACAAGCTACTCTATCATTTTGTTTAAAATTTTGAGCCCTTTTAAAGGCAAACCGGCGGATCAGTTGGATGGTAGCCGCGACTTCCATGACGCTACGAAGAATTAATCAAGGCGAACTAATGCAAGGCGAACTAAGGCGAACTCGTGCAATAGCAGCAGCAGGTTGTGCACACCGGTTACGAAACAGGAATGAACGCTCGGGCTACCCCGCAGCCAATTTGTGGAGAAAAGCTGATGGTGGAGTCAGCAGTGTAATAATCACCTTCAAATGTCGTTTTTAGAGCCTTGGGGCCGTAGTGAGTGCACATGACTTCTGCAAGCGGTCGCTACACTGCGAGTTTTAAACCAATCACAGAGTCTCATTTCGATACCTGGACCCAATGGGGAACTTGGAAGTCAGCACACCGGTGCCAAGTGGAGCAGGCGGAGCCACGTTTTCCGAACTGTGCGCCGTCGATGCGCATGCGCAGATCACCTTGAAGGCGGCAGTTGGCGCACCTGTCACCTAAAGGCCGCGCTTTTTTCCCGCTGTGTTCGGCCGAACTCAGCTCATGGAGAGTGCGCACTACTGCGTCAGAGCAGACGTTTGGGCAAGTCGGTGTAACGGCGTGCACTGGGGCAGAACACTTGCGTGTTGCACTTGTGTTCCTCGCGCTGCTTTTTTCATCATGCATTAAAGGGGCTCTGAAAGGAGCTTTAATAACGTTGCGCTATGCCTGGGATGTTAAAGCTCATCGCTTCACGAATATTGTCTAGCAAGAATTTTTTAAATGCACTTTGTAGAAGCTTTATAGGGGTTTCAGAGCCCCTTTAATGCATGCCTACCGCGGTCCTTCTCATGCCATTCTTTTCACTGGCGGACTTAGTTCGGCTTGCGATATTGCGTTCAATTAGTTTCTGGAAACTTGCTATTTGGAAAAGGGTCGGTGTTCACGCCACAAATGCCTCGAAGTGTATTTTTGGCTAGGTCTATTGAAAGTAAGGACTAGTTCTCAAGAATACGCTCTTTCTTGCGGCGGACGTATTCTTCGGTAAACTTTCTTATGGGTATAATAAAAATATTCAGTTGCAGTTAATATGTCTAAGTGGGCAAAAAATGAGGGTTAAAAGAATTTAATCTGTGCATTGTGGAGAGAACTGCGGGGCAGAAGGCGAATCCGAGTTAACGGCCGAGCCAGACACGAGAAGCATATACTGGCCGGTAGACCCTTGGCATGCTCTTCTTAGGGACGCTGAAGAGGTAATGGCAAAATGACTACGCTTTATATGTAGCCGTTTTATTGCAGTGCCGTCAAGGCCGTTTATTATTTTTTATGGGAAGCATACTAAAATAGCCCAACCCAGCTCCTCGAGCGCGGCGGTGTCGTTACCATTGACCTTTCGTGACCTCCATGTCATACCACGTGATGTGTGACGTCACAGCAGATGAAAAACGGGGGCCCAACTCGCGCCGTCGCGCGAGGCGTCGTGACCAAGGATGACCACGTGGTGCGTGACGTCACAGCAGATGAGAAACGGGGGCCCAGCTCGCGCCGTCGCGCGAGGCGTCGCGACCAAGGAGGACCACGTGATGCGTGGCGTAACGGCATAGGAGAAACGGGGCCCCAGCTCGCGACTTGCGCGAGGCGTCGCGACCAATGTGTTTCCTGCTTCTGCCGCTAGGTGCGCTGTAGTGAACACGTGATGCTGGAGCGGCGGTCGCGTACACGGAATAGAGATGCCTCCTGGAGACAGGGCTGCTCGTTGGAATGAGAAGCAAAAGTTGCGGCGTGCTACAGAGACTGATGAAGACCGTGAAGAACGTCTAGCCAAGCGGCGTGCTCGATATGCAACTCGGCGACAATATGCTTTGCATCTGACTAGGCTTAACCTAAGCTAAGCCTCAGCCATTTTTTTTTATGCCGGCCTTCGAGGCTCGGATACAGTGCCACCCTAGCTTACACTAAGCTAAAAAATCTCGATGAGTGGGAAATCTCACGTTTTCGAGCATTTTGTGAATACCAAGCTTTGTCACACAACCTCCAATTTATACTAAACAAATTCACGCACACATTAAGACTGAATCGAAGAGGTTTGCGGTCTTTTTTCCTGTAATCATGATGTGCTGGTTATACTTTGTTCTGTTCACTTCGTTGACGACTTCTGTCTTCACTGTGTTTATGCAAATGGACAGCGTGAGTTTTCATGTACTATTCTTGATGGGTTTTGATCTATGGTTATTAGATCGTGCAGTGTTTTGTTTTAATGATTTGCATTGCGGTATTAGTCCATTATCTGATGTTGCACTTACTGTTTTAAATATAATCACTGCTACTGACACGTTATGCTGTCCTGGGCCTCACGCAAGCTTTTCCAGCAGCGCTTGGTCCAGGAGACGCTCCAGATAGACTTTTCTCTAAAGATGAGCTGCACTGAATTGATATATTTGAGTCGAAATGGTGGTTACAGAGTCCCTCCGTTCTCGATATCACGAGTTTGAATAGAGTGTTTTGGGAAGAAATGTTGCATTTTACAATCCATTCTTGTGATCCATAAACGCCTTACGAGCACCCACACAGTCTGCAAGAGCAACACACTGAGTTTTCACTGAGAGCGTCCCCGTTTAAGGAATGCGCGTAGGCGCCTCTTTTCCCTTCCGGCCGCGGCGGTCGAAATGCGATTCAGGGGAAATTCTAGCGGCCCGTGTGCTGTGCGACACGCTAAAGAACCCTAGGTGGTCGAAATTCCCGGAGCTCTTCACTACGGCGTCCCTCATAGCGCTTTGGAACTATAAGCCCCCATTAGCCAACCAATAAAGCAGTCTTTCCCCTCTGGGAGAATCGGCGCACTTGTCGCCTTACTGCAAGCGTGTTGGCAAATCTTCTCCTTTCGCACGGGGCAGAGCGGTGTCCGGCGAGCACATACGGACGCGGGCAGTGCCTGCCGTGCCCGCCGAACACGTACAGCCTGAAGGCCGGCTCCGCCTACTGCCGGCCCTGCCCGCCGGGCGCCCTCGTCGGGACGCAGTGCCACCGTAAGTTCCTCACGCGCCCGCGGAAAGTAGAAGTAATGACAAAATGCGAATTTCAACTGCACACTTAATAATCCGGAGAACCACATCACTTTTTTTTATTTATTGTCTTAGTTGACAAAAAGAAAGCATGCCGCTGGGATTTTAATTGTCAACCGGTTTCCAGGTGACTCGTTAAAGCCGCTTCACGTTTGTTACTTTCTCACGTACACTCCGGTATATGTGGCTGTGTTTTCCGCGCATTATTTGGTGCGCAGATTCACCGCAAACATCCGCGAATATCACTCATATCAACATCAGTTTGGTGAACAGCCATTGAGTACGTTCTTACGAAGTGCTCATAGTTAGCCGTACGACGGAACGGACTTGAATTAAACACGTCATAGAAAACGATGCGCGTCTGGAAGCAGTGTGAGATCAATAAATACGGAGAAACGCTCACATAAATCGTGTGCGGGTAGAGTGAGCAATGTGAAGGAAAGGTCAAGTTAAGAAAAAGGCAAAGTAATCGGATGAATCGCTGGTGGGGGGGAAAGCTGTTGATATTGCCAAAAATTCCGCACCTAATTTGCAAGTAATTTTGACAGTGTTATATCTCATATTGATTCGACCTAAACGCGAGAAAACAGTAAATATTGAAGTTTTCAAGGTCAGGTCGTCGTGAAGCGAAATCAGGGAGCACGAAGGCATAAACGACCAGATACGCAGCGCACACACAGGTGCTTGCTGTTCGCTACAGGCTTTGTTGGTCCGTGGCCAAAGTTCGGAGCGCCTACTAGACCTTGCAGAAAACATTGTATGCCTGTAAATATTTCATTTTTTTTTTATATTGAATGGGTGGTTGACTAGGCGATCGAGAATAACTTTCTGCGCGGGCTGACGAACATTATTTATTTATTTATTTTCAATACTGCAGGCCCCTTTACGGGGCCCTAGCAGGTGGGCATACACAACAGTTACACTGAGGCAAGAACTACATCACACAACACAAGGAAATTTCAAAATGCGGCAAGAACACATGCAAAGATAAATCTAGTAGAAGAGTGGTTCATTTGTGTACCTGCGGACAAACTATGTACAATCAGCTCCAGACAAGGTTACCATATGAAGTGATCAAACACGGCTAACAGTGAACAACATGCACGTAGAAGCGAAAACAAAAAATGAAAGAAAAAACCTTGGCGCTCAATACAAGATACGTATATGATGGAAACAATAATAATGCTGAATGATATCGGACAATCGAACCCAGGAAGACAAACTATGACTACGCAAGGGGTGATGCACTGATTAAGACGACAAGAAGGAACGGAAGTGAAACGGATTATCAATACCCAGAGGCCCATGTGCATCACTGAGAGCGTTACTCTGCGGCAATACTGGCCTCGAGCCTTGTAGCGAACGTTGTTAAGGTCGGCGCATGAGTAATCGAGGCATCCAGTTTGTTCCATTCTCGGATGGCTACAGGAAAAAATGAATGTTTAAGTGCATCTGTGCGATAGGAATAATCAGTTAGAGTGAGTGCATGTTTGTGTCGTGTCGGTCGAGTCTGGGACGGGCAAATATATTTTGACACATTGATGTTATAATCGTTATGCAACAGTTGGTATAAAAATTTTAAACGCGCGTGCTTTGCTCTCATTGATAGCGTCGGGAGTCCTGAAATAGCTGCAAGGTTCGATGGGGAGTCAGTACGCTTATATTTATTATGGATGAACCGTAGTGCCTTTCTTTGTATTTTTTCTAGTTTTGCTTTGTTAGTGGTTGATTCCGGAAACCAAACAGTGTGGGCGTACTCTAAAATAGGTCTTATGAAAGTTTTGTATGCTAGGAGTTTAGTAGATGCTGGTGCGAGTCGGATACATCTTCTAAAAAAAAAAACAGTTTTCGTAATGCTGCCGATGTTACATTAGCGATGTGTACGTCCCATCTAAAGTCAGCGGTTAGTGTAATACCAAGATACTTATGCTGGGAGACTTTCATGAGTGGCGTACCGTGAATGCTGTAAGGGAAAGATGAGGATATTTTTTTCCTGGTTACTGACATGCACACTGATTTTTTAGAATTAACGGTCATCTGCCATTTGTCACACCAATCCACCACAGCGTCAAGTGACTGGGAAAGCGCAATGTGGTCTTCCGGACTTTCTATTTTCCTGTAGATGATGCAGTCATCTGCAAATAGCTTAATGTTACACTTAATCTGAGCGGTTATATCGTTTATATAAATAAGGAAGAGAAGTGGGCCAAGAACGGAGCCTTGCGGAACTCCCGAAGTGACCGCGGTTATTTTAGAAGGCATATTTTGAAAGATTACAAATTGAGAACGGTTAGATAGAAACTCTTTGATCCAACCCAGAACTTCCCCCCGCCCGATCATGCATTGCAGCTTTGCGATTAGTTTGTTATGGCACACGCAATCAAACGCTTTGGAAAAATCTAGTAGTAATATATCAGTTTGACTGCAGGTATCGATGCTCGATGCAGGTATCGATGCAGGTATCGAACATCGTACATACTTGAAGAGTTTCCTTCGGTGATGGCACGAATAATGAAATGGAAAATCGCGTTTGCTACGGCCGTGTAATAAACGTGAAAAGCGCACAAAAAAGAATTCAGGGGGCACTTTGACTGTCTAAAGTGCATAGAGGCGAAAGCGTTTTCCGCACCACTTTGCCTATGTGGCACTGGTGACGTCACGACTGGATGACGTCACACATAATTGATGACGAAATAATGACAAACTGCTAATTAATGCCTAATTATTGACTAATGACTAAATACTAATCAACTACTAATTAATGACGCTTAAGCTTCGCCTTTAGGAGTGGAACGCCACAGCGTGTTGTAGCGCTGTCAGGGTCCACGGAACGCCACCACCCGTTCGGCGCGATGCCTTGGCCTTTGAACGCAACACTTTTTGAGGAAAGGAAATGGCGCAGTAATTCTCTGTCGTCTCGGTGGACACCTGAACCGCAACGTGCAGGAAGGGAGGCAGTGGGAGTGAAAGAAGAAAGAGAAAGGGGGCCGTAAGAAACTAAAATTGTATTTGAGGAAAGGAAGTTACGTAGTAATTGTCTCACATATCTCGGTGGACACCCGTCAAACGCGGACACATCTGCCGACACATCTGCCCGCCATCGGTACATGGGAGGAATGGGAGGCCCTCCTTGCGTCGCAGGACCCGGACGCGCAACTTCGCTGTGTGAACCGGGGTGCCAGTGCCATGGCCCTACGTGGCCTGGACACATGCGCGTAATGTGAGGGCTGTGCGGTGGCCCTGAGATCTTGTACGGTCCAAACTCACTTGCTTAATAAAGTTTTCCATCCATCCATCTGCCGACACGGCTGCCGACACGGCGGCTAACGACAGTATGAGGTATTAAAGGCTTTCGCCTTAATAACGTGAAAACAACTTGTGATGATGACGTAGCCTGCCTGTTTCGTGGTTGTTCCTGGCTTGAGCCTTCCGCTGTTTTTTTTTTTCTTTCAATGGTATCGTAATCGTGTCTCAAACCGAGAGAAAATGCAGAAAAGAAATTGGTGGGGGCTTAGCTTTGGTTAAGCCTAGTAGGTTGCGAAAGCAAAAGCGCAGCGCCTCCAACTGAAGGAACGCAGTGCGCCGCGTCTACAGGTCATGCGTGGCTACCGGCCGCCGCTGCGCGACGACTCAAAGCGTCTTAGCGCGGCAAACACACACCGTAACTGCAGCCGCCCGGCTCTCTGAAGGTGTGAGTTGGTCGCCCATAATCTACAGCTGGTATGACGTCACATCGGCAGTAGCGCCACAGGTGCGCGGCGCGGCGTAACTGCAGCCGGGCTATCTGAAGGAGCGAAATGGTCGCCCATATTCACTCCGCTAAAGGTCAAACGTAACTGCGGCAGGGTCACGCGAAGGCTTGAAAGTGTGAGTAGTATTGATTTCGCAATAAAACGCAGGTAAAAATAATAAAGAATGCCTCTACGATTATGCCATCCCCATTTAATGCATTTCACCGGCGCAGCTATTGCTTGCTCTTGCTGCGCTAGCTGCGTGGCATTAACTGGCGCCGGTAGCGCCCCACTAACCCTATTTCTAGCCTTTTCCGACCCCTTCCTATCCCAACTCGGCCAACTTCACGGGGACGCTCGTTTTCTCCATTCCATATTTTTCTCCCTAATTTCTTTTTTATGTCCTGTTCTTAAAACGCCTACACTAATTGGCCAGAATATTGCTCGTTCCCACCCATTCTGCCGCCACATCATGACAGAACTGTCGAGAGCGAGGAGAGGGCTCGCGGGGACGTCATGGCGCAGGGACCCGGTCCCAGCCGTGCTGCTACGCCGACGGATTGTAGGGATCTGCTAGGCAGATGCGAGCACAGTGCAGGGAGCAAGTTTAAAGATGTCTGGTCCTCTGCCGCAGCTGTGGGCGGTGCGCTGGAGATGAGCTTGGTCGGCCTCGTGATGAAGCACGGCTTCATCACTGCTGCTTCGCTGTCCCTGATCATAGGATGCGCGCTATTCTGGCTCAAGAGGAATTCCCGTTCAAAGGTGACTCGCATCATCCAAATGTTCGTCTTCACTATACACGTGTGACTGTGCACGCATTTATTTAGATATTCATTGTTTTTTCGTCCGCTGTCGAAACAAGGGCTGTTCTTGTATTCACCTCTTGTTCGTGTGTAAAACTCTTCCAGCTTCTTTTCGCCATCCCATAGCGTAAATATGGTACTCCACGCCGTCGTCACACTGCAACTAACCGACCTAAATTGGACAGGTTTCAACGACTAGCTTTCAGATCCATATTTAGTAAATATCAGTGCGTGCGCTTTCCAATTGAACTATGCAGGCGTGCAAACCTTCCCGTTTTAAAACTAAGGGCTAAGTTTGACCAATTAAAGTTTTTATTTCTGATTGTTTATGACCAAGTCAAAATTAACTTGTCTGAATTCTGTGTAACTGCATGAAATCAACGCTTCACACACAGGCAGAGTTTATACATAAAGCCGCCAGTTACACAGAATGATACCTTCGAATACAGCTGTTTTCCATGGGGGATTAAAGAGTTTAGCTTATGGTCTTTTTTTTCTGGGGATTTAACGCCCCAAAGCGACTGAGGTAGTGAGGGACGCCGTAGTGAAAGGCTGTGCAAATTTCGACCATCTGGGATTCGTTAACGTGAACTGACATCGTACAGCACACGGGCCTCTAGAATTTCGGCTCCATCGAAATTCGACCACCGCGGCCGGGATCGAACCCACGTCGTTTGGGTCAGCAGCCGAGCGCCATAACCACTGAGCCACCGCGGCGCGAGAATAAAGAATGAAATGAACTACCAAATACGGTTATCATATCATCCTCCGTCAGTGCTCTTGCTGCTGGTATAGAGGCTCTTACCAATTCGCTACCATGAATATGTATTAGTACTTATTTCTGTTCTTGATGCGGATAATACGCTTGTGTTGTGTCTTTGTTCACCGCATGTCACTTTATATAGATACTGCCGTTGTATTACATTGTCGTCTCTCGTTCAAAATGTAGCGACATTTTGTATCCTTTATTTGTTGTATTTTTATCGACTTCTGTAAAGGCCTTTCTTTGACTGACAGTGCAAACAGGAAAACTAATTTAACAAACCACAAACTTAACAAACTTATAACACTAATAAAACTTAACAAACTTCACAAACAAACTTAACAAAAAATATGCTATGTACTGTTTGTTCTCTCGTTTTTGCGCCATGTACAATGATATATATTGTGGTGTCCCAAGTTCAGCGCTGCATAAACAGCTGCAAATCGTCGCTTGCGAGTGTCCCAGAGGGCTCAGTATACTATAGTCTTGATTTGGGCTTGTTGGTCAGAGTGCAGAATAAAAAGCAGCAGCGCGAATAGACAGGGACGAACACAAGACAACAGGACTGGCGCTGATCATCAGTGTACATTTGCTTCGGTTTGGATTAATTTATTATTATTTTTGTTTATTTACAACCTGATTGCTCATTCTTGCGTCGTCTCATTCTTGATAAAGCCGAGCCCCTGGCACCGGTAAGCTTGTTCCCTTCAGGAAACTTGTGGGTCTTGGGCGGTTGCGGGATTCTAACCCATGTCCTCCGATATGCAGTCCGGATGCTCTAGCGCTAAGCAGTCGCTCCGGTCGCAGCCGCGCACGTTCTCGAAGCACCACTTGTTAAGTGGCCGCTCCATCCTCATGCTACATGTTCAGTAATCAAAAGGAAGTTTACACGAGCTGTCTAGGATGTCAGCGACCGAAATTTTGTGGAAATGTTCATCATCTGCCAAACTACGTATGTTTACGACACACAAAATAACGATTGTCGATTTGCCTAGTTAGGCCATTTGCGAATTAGGTGCACTAGAAGTTCGGTTTTCCCTCCGGTTCCGGTGTTCAGATCCAGTGTCCACAGATGGCAGTTGTTCGGATAGCGATAGTGGGTTAATGTCCATATAGACCATCCGCTCTTACATTCCCCAGCAGCCCTCATGCCACTTCTGGTGCGCTTGGTGCAGCGGCCACTGCCCTTATATGGCTCCCTTGGTGGGATTAGGGTTGTGGCCCTGGTTGCTCTCCCCAAGCAGCCTCTTTAAAGCGCGTGCCTTAAAAGCTGCGTGTTTCGAATGCTGTAGTACACTCGAAAGTCCTCCAGCCGAACTGTCGTGAATGAAATCCTGTTATGCTTTTCAGTTTCTGGTGACTATCTCTCTCTCTCTCTCACACACACACACACCCACACACGCACAGATATATATATATATATATATATATATATATATATATGAGAGAAGCCAACAGCCACAGAAACCAAGGGATTTTTAATTAGAATATTACTGAATATGTTATCGCTTAAAGCTAACTGATTAGAAAAGCAGAAGAAAAAAACAACCACATGCCGCCGGTGGGATCCGAACCCACGACCTCCGAATTACGGGTCCGGTGCTCTACAGCTGAGCTACGGCGACGGCTGTCAAATCTTCTGCTTTCGGGGGTATTTATGTTTTTTACAAATAACCTATCCTTGAGAGTGTATGTGAGAGAAGCCAACAGCCACAGAAACCAAGGGGCACAGGGGATGTTTTTCATTTTATTTATTCATTTTGTGGTGTTGATCAATTTAGAATATTACAGAATATGTTATCGCTTAAAACTAATTGATTAGAAAAGCAGAAGAAAAAACAACCACATGCCGCCGGTGGGACCCGAACCCACGACCTCCGAATTACGCGTCCGGTGCTCTACCGGTGAGCTACGGCGACGGCTGTCTGACCTTCTGCTTTCGGGGGTATTTATGTTTACATGTTACCTAACCTTGAGAGTGTTCATCAGCGCCACCCACGTTCATAAGCGGCGGACGTAGTACGTCCTGAGTTACCGCTGGTGTGACGTGGCACATCATCGAACGACGAGGGTGGAAGCTGTGTGAGAACCCTCTTATGCCTCCTATGGAGGTCGTGGGTTCGGATCCCACCGGCGGCATGTGGTTGTTTTTTCTTCTGCTTTTCTAATCAATTAGCTTTAAGCGATAACATATTTTGTAATATTCTAAATTGATCAACACCACAAAATGAATAAATAAAATTAAAAAATTACCGACGATTACGTTACTTCCTAATGCGAAATTTGAGCGCAGCAAATAAGCTGTTTCACCTTTTCGATAGATTGAGGCAAAGAAATCGAGCAACACATGTATGCGCTATCACAGAATTTTTTTTTTAGCAGACGGAGGACTTCCATCGGTCGTCTCGCTCATGGCTCAGAAAGAACTGGCAGATAATTTCGCAGTGGCGAACGGCAGCGACAATTTCGGCTCGGGCGGTGCACATATACAGATCCGCCGCCACCGATCTGGCTCTCTGATTGCCACCGCACAGGGCGAACGGCAGCGGCAATTTCGGCTCGGGCGGTGCACATATACAGATCCGCCGCCACCGATCTGGCTCTCTGATTGCCACCGCACAGGGGTTGCATTGGAGGAGGAGCGAAGAAAGGAATTAAGTTCGAGCCGGCGCTTTGACAACCGGAGACTCGCAGGAAGAGGGGGGAGGGGGGCGGCGTGTACACCCAGCGGCAAACGATGGGGGCAGAAGCGCGCGCAGCAAGCGGACAACACGATAAAGGGAGGAGGGAAGAGATAGCAGCGACTGACTGATGCCGCTGACGCCGATAGTGAGTCAACCCCAGCTGCGGATGAAAGGGGGGCGGAGCTGGTTACGAGGCCGACGCCGACGACAACGCCGACGACGACGCGAAACCCAGGAACGGACGCCAAAGAGCTGCGCTCTAAAACATCCCCTGTGCCCCTTGGTTTCTGTGGCTGTTGGCTTCTATCCTTGAGATTGTTCAACAGCGCCTTCCATGTTCTTAGGCGGCGGACGTAGCACGTCCTGAGTTACCGCTGATGTGACGTAGAACGTCGTCGAACGGCGAGGGTGGAAGCTGTATGTATAAGAACCCTCTTATGCTTCCTATGGCGTCAAAGCTGCCAGAACTGAGGCCCTCTCAAAGATAGGTTATTTGTAAAAAACATCAATACCCCCGAAAGCAGAAGATTTGACAGCCGTCGCCGTAGCTCAGCGGTAGAGCACCGGACGCGTAATTCGGAGGTTCGGATCCCACCGGCGGCATGTGGTTGTTTTTATGCGTTGCATATTGCAATCACTCACTTCAGCCCATGGGCGCGGCCGGGCAGCCACCAAACCACGTGACGTGACGTCACGACAGCCGGAGGAAAAGCTGGGCCCCAACCAATACCTCCTATCTTTCTAAGAGGTATTGCCCCAACTCGCGCGGTCGCGCGCGGCCGCAGCCACCACCTGACTCCTTATTCTCGCTCACCTGTTCTGTGCCCAACCGCTATAAAAGAGGAAACATCAGCAAAGAAAAACCACTCTTGAAAAAATTGGTCTTCCGATCGAAATGTCGTCAAATCAATGTTTCCTTTCATGAAGCCTGTACTTCGGTTGTCCATAGACGGTTGTTCATAGTCGCGTGGCCTAGTCTTGAGTATATATATATATATATATATATATATATATATATATATATATATATATATATATATATATATATATATATATATATATATATATATATATATATATATATATATATATATATATATATACTGGGCGTCCCAGCTAAATGCAACCAAACAAAGGCGAAGTTTCCTAGTCGAGTGAAACCAACTGACATTTGTTCATAGTCGCGTGGCCTAGTCGAGTATTTTTTCGCTCTTCAAAGTTCATTAGTTAAGTTTAATTAGCTAACTTTTTAATTACTGACTTCAGGAAGAAAGTGTAAATGAAAAAGTTTTAGATCGACTCGAAAAACCGCTAGTAGTGCTGTTTCCGTCAAGTTACAATTTACGTAGCTTCATTTATTAGCCTTAAAAGAAAGTTGTCACGTGACCGGCTGCTCGCTCACTTTTCTGTCCCAATGTGCACCCAAAGTCTCATCGAAGAGAGGACTTCAGAAAAAGCGGATTTTATTCTTTAAGGCGCGTCTTGGGACGTTGAAGTGGAACAGTTGTCATGTGGAAGCTTTTTCTTATTATGCGGTTTGTGGTTAAAGGCCGGTAAAAAAAACTACTTCACGTAAATATTACTTTGCTGCAAATGTCCCAGTAAGCTGTTTCTCAAACCGATCTACAACTTTTCCATTTACACTTTGTTCCTCAAGTCAATAATTAAAAAGTTAGTTAATTAAGCTTAACTAATTAGTCAACCTTGAGGAACGAAAAAAATATTGCAGAATAGGTCCCGCGACTCTAAACAACCCTCAATTGGTTTCAGACAGCTAGGACACCCTGTGTTTTTAAAAGCTTGGTTACATTTAGCTGGGACACCTGGTGTGTGTGTGTGTGTGTATATATATATATATATATATATATATATATATATATATATATATATATATATATATATATATATATATATATATTTATTTATTTATTTATTTATTTCATAATACTGCAGGTCAATAGATTGGCCCATGCAGGAGGGGCTATACAAGGCATTGAAAATGACAAATACAAAGAAAAATACATGGGGTTACATACAATGAGCAGAATAACAAAATGCAACGCTCATTCACTCGAGAAAATGCTTCTCAAGAGCTTTACTAAAATTTGAGGACTGGAAAATGGCCTCGGGAAGAGAGTTCCAGTTGGAAACAGTCCGCGAAAAAAAACTGTGCTTGAATGAGTCAGTCTTTGCGAAAATGGGTTCCAGCAAATGAATTCGTGAATGGTGTGTTCGGCGCGACAATTGTTTGAGAATTACAGGGCGGGGTATGTTTAGTTTATGTGTTAAAATGTTATGCATAAACAACAGACGGGAAATTTTTCTGCGTACTTCAAGTAATGGAATATGGTTGGTTTTCATTAGTGTTGTAGGTGAGTCTAACCTCCTGTATTTGTTATAAATAAACCTAACCGCTTTCCTTTGCACCATCTCTATCTTGTATATGTCTTTCTTTGTGAATGGATCCCATAATACCGAAGCGTACTCTAATTTGGACCTAATGAATGTTGAGTATGCAAGGAGTTTAACTTTACTTGGGGCATCTTTAAGCTTCCGCCTTAAGTAGCAAAGCTTGGAAAAGGACGAGGAGCAAATGTCTGCAATGTGTGAAGTCCATGTTAAGTCATGAGTTAACGTTACCCCTAAATATTTGTATTGTGTAACCTCGTGGATTAAATGATTTTGCAGAGTGTAAGAGAAAGAACTAAAATGTTTTTTGCGCGAAATACGTAAGAGAACAGTTTTATCAAGGTTTAGTTGCATATCCCATTTTACGCACCACTGATGAACAGCTAGAAGCGCATTTTGCAACATGTAGTGATCGTTCTGGTTATTTATGGTATTGAAAAGTATGCAATCATCTGCAAAAAGCTTTAAAGAGACATTTCCGGGGATGGAAGTAGACAGATCGTTGATATAGATTAGGAAAAGCAGTGGCCCTAAGACGCTGCCTTGAGGTACACCTGAAGTAATTGGAAGATCGTTAGATCTACAGCCATTAACGTCTACGTATTGTTTTCTATGTTTAAGATAAGCATGAATCCAGTTGACAAGATAAGTAGGGACGCCAATATTATCTAATTTAGAAATGAGTTTGCCATGAGAAACAGTGTCAAAAGCTTTGCGGACACTATATATATATATATATATATATATATATACACCGTCTTTCACCGTCTTTCAAATATTTTCACAACGGTCCCCCAAGTAACATATAGGAGACCAAAAAATCTGCAAAACCATGTTGTCCATTCGACAGTCAATAAACCGAGAGCTGTAGGTTGCACACCATGCAAAAAAAGCCGATGTCAAGTCTGCAAACACATGGAAACCACGGCACTGGCTAAAAGCACCCATTCAAATTTCAAGCATTCTATCCGGGAAGACCTGAATTGCGATTCCAGCAACGTGGTTTACATGCTCAAGTGTGGCGACTGTCGAATGCAATACATAGGCCAAACAGACAATTCCTTCCGTTTCAGATTTAATAACCACCGCTCACATACCCAATCCCTCCCCAACCTCCCTCTTTCGAAACACCTCCGCGAGAAAAGTCACGAGTTTGACAAACTTAAAGTAACAATACTACAGAGTGGCTTCAAAAACACTCGTGAGCGCGAGCAACGAGAATCATATTTTATTTTTAAATATAACACAGTGCAAAATGGCATTAATGAAACTTACGGCACCCTCACCTCTCTTCCGAGGTCAGGGGCCTACGAAATTAAACAAAGCAACACTGACTAAGTCGTCTGAGGTCATACCCCTTTCTGCATGCCACACCTGTGCCACACCTGTGCCGTTTCCCCCCCCGGGTGTGCTCACCTTGTGGTCACGCGAATGCCGCACAATTTCTTTTTTTATTTTTTTTAAATTATTTTTCCTTTTTAATTTTACTATGTAAGCTCACATTTTTTGAATATATATTTTTTTCTTGTATTTTTTCTTTTTTTTACATTCCTTCCAATACTTCCCCTCAACCAGGGGTGGGTGCACTATAGCTGTGTGCGAAGAAAAAGCACTACTTTAAAGGTTTTCTTTTACCTATTTCACTTTTTTTTTTCGAGGTTTCTTCCTTGCTCTGTTCATTTTCCTTTTTTTCTTTTTTTTTTCTGTTGTCTGCTCTATCTGTTGGAGGGTCATATTTTATTTTTTTGCTCTCGCGGCCAGGAGAAGGAACAAGTTTTCGCATTTTTCTACGAAAGTTGTTACACGGCCACGCACCTGTCGAGCACCTCCCAGCTGGACACGACTGTCCACCTGTGGTGCTTAACAAAGCAGAGGCCGCATCTGGACGTTGTATTTTCTGACTGAGTACCTGTTCCTCGCACTCTTTCTTTTTTTGGTGTATGTGTGTGTGGGTCGCACTGCCTCTAATAATTTTTTATGCGTATTTTTCTGCTATGTGCTTTGTGTTTCCCACTTACCTGTTCTGTGCCCGCCCCTATAAAAGGGGATGCATTCACAATGTAAAATCACTCCTGAAGAAGATCGGTCTTCCGATCGAAACGTCGAGTTGAATGAATATGTTTCCTTTAACGAAGCGTATACTTCGCTATATATATATATATATCAGCAAAGAAGGGAAGGGGAATGAGGGGCTCGTTATAAATATGAGAGAAGCCAACAGCCACAGAAACCAGGGGCACAGGGATTTTTAATTTTATTTATTTATTTATTTATTTTGTGGTGTTGATCAATTTATAATATTAGAGAATATGTTATCGCTTAAAGCTAATTGATTAGAAAAGCAGAAGAAAAAACAACCACATGCCGCCGGTGGGATCCGAACCCACGACCTCCGAATTACGCGTCCGGTGCTCTACCGCTGAGCTACGGCGACGGCTGTCAAACCTTCTGCTTTCGGGGGTATTTATGTTTACAAATAACCTAACCTCGGGAGTGTTCACCAGCGCCACCCACGTTCTTAAGCGGCGGACGTAGCACGTCCTGAGTTACCGCTGATATGACGTAGAACGTCATCGAACGGCGAGGGTGGAAGCTGTGTGAGAACCCTCTTATGCTTCCTAAGGCACCAAGGCTGCCAGAACCGAGGCCCTCGTTAAGCAATTAAGCAAACAAGGGAATGGGAATGAGGGGCTCGTTAAAAACAACCACATGCCGCCGGTGGGATCCGAACCCACGACCTCCGAATTACGCGTCCGGTGCTCTACCGCTGAGCTACGGCGACGGCTGTCAGACCTTCTGCTTTCGGGGGTATTTATGTTTACAAATAACCTAACCTCGGGAGTGTTCACGGCGGATCCCACCAGCGGATCCCACCGGCGGCATGTGGTTGTTTTAAGCATGAAATGCTTTTAGCTCCCATTGTCGGCAGTGTGGTGACGTCACGCCGAGACGGAGAGCTAACATCCGGGCACTGAATTCCACTCATCCGGGAGCTGAAACGAGAGCATACGGGCACCGTACGAGATTTAACGAGATTTATTGAGACTCTTCTAAGCCCTCCTACAGGACAGGCATATAAGCGTCGGTAGCTTCGCGTCGAACGGGTGGTGGCGTTCCTCCCTTCCTGTACGGTGCGGTTCGGGTGTCCACCGAGATGACAGAGAATTATGCGTAATTTCCTTTCCTCAAAAAGCGTCGCGTTCAAAGGGCAAGGCATCGCACCGAACGGGTGATGGCGTTCCGTGGACTGCCTGGCAGCGCTGCAACACGCTGTCGCGTTCCACTCCTGAAGGCTAAGCTTAAGCATAATTATTTAGCAGTTAATTTGTAATTAGTCATCAATCAGTAATTATTCACTAATTAGTAATTTGTCATTACTTCGTCATCAATTATGTGTGACGTAATCCAGTGGTGACGTCACCAGTGTCCCATAGGCAAAGTGGTGGGGAAAACGCTTTCGCCTCTACGCACTTTACAGTTTCGAATGCGCTGCGTATACATTCTTGTCGGGCCTGCGTCTCATGTCCGCGTTCGCTTCTGCATCGTCCTGCATTTCATGCTTACTCTACTCTCGGTTACGGGAGAGGCAGAGATTTTTTTCTTCTGCTTTTCTAATCAATTAGCTTTAAGCGATAACATATTCTGTAACATCGTAAATTGATCAACACCACGAAATAAATAGAATTAAAAATCCCCTGTGCCCCTTCTTTCTGTGGCTGTTGGCTTCTCTCATATTTATAACGAGCCCCTCATTCCCCTTCCCTTGTTTGCTTAATTGCTTAACGAGGTCCTCGGTTCTGGCAGCCTTAATACCTTATTAAGCATAAGAGGGTTCTCACACAGCATCCACCCTCGCCGTTCGATGACGTTCTACGTCACATCAGCGGTAACTCAGGACGTGCTACGTCCGCCGCTTAAGAACGTGGGTGGCGCTGGTGAACACTCCCGAGGTTAGGTTATTTGTAAACATAAATACCTCCGAAAGCAGAAGGTTTGACAGCCGTCGCCGTAGCTCAGTCAATAAAAAAAAAAAAAAAAAGTCGCCGTAGCTCAGCGGTAGAGCACCGGACGCGTAATTCGGAGGTCGTGGGTTCGGATCCCACCGGCGGCATGTGGTTGTTTTTTCTTCTGCTTTTTTAATCAATTAGCTTTAAGCGATAACATTTTCTGTAACATTATAAATTGATCAACACCACAAAATAAATAAATAAAATTAAAAATCCCCTGTGCCCCTTGGTTTTTGTGGCTGTTGGCTTCTCTCATATATATATATATATATATATATATTGTAGTGTAGCAGCCGCGCTCGCTCACTGTGGGGAGCTATGCGAGTGAAAGACGACGACGATTCAGAGGCGTGAAGCTCGCTCGCAGCCCGAACGTTTGCCTGGACCTTTGCTGGACGTTGGAAGGCGACCAAGGTTGCTGAGCCACAACCCCCTCTTACATTTGGTGGTGAAGCGGATGTCGTTGCTTGATCGTTCGTTTGGGAGCGCTGAAACTGCTTTCCTGCCACGTGGTTCTTTTTGTATTTCGCGGGCTTTCTTTTAAGTCAAATAAAAGAAGCTGTATCAGTGGTACTTGGCTGCAAACACGGCAGACGGTCATTTTTTTTTATATCTACAACTCCTGCACTGATACTTTCTTCCTGAAGGCAATAAATAAAAAAATAGCTAATTATTCTCTGCTAATCGATCAAGTTTGCATAATAAAAAAAATACTCCAGACTAGGACACGCGACTGTCAATAACCCTTAGTTGGTGTCACGGGGCTACGGAGCATCCTCTTTTTTACACGCGTGGTTACTTTTAGCTGGGACACCCTGTATATTTGTGTGTGTGTGTTTGCGTGTGCGTGTGCGTGCGTGTGTGTGTGTTTGTGTGTGTGTGCGTGCGCAAAGGGTTAATTGGAGACACATAGCAGGGGCCTTTGGCCTGCAGTGGGCATAGTCAGGCTTATGATGATGCACACAAGGACTAAATGCGGGGAGTGGCCACTACAAGTGCTGGCGCACTAAAAAAGTGTTTCCCAAATATCTCTGGTTGATCGTGCCCCACCTGACTCATTGCCGCCCCCTTCAGCACTTGTTGTTCTCGGAGCCCACTGCGTTACCCGGAAGAGAGAGAGAGAGACTTTAATGAATAATGACGTTAGCCGGAGGGACCGTCTGCTCTCTGTACACGCGTCCGAGCGCATTTCGTGTTTCAGCTGGGATATCGACGTTCAACCTTGTTACTGGCGCGTAAACTGGTATTTCAATGACAGGCCGTGCCGACTTCGCCACTCATCTCGTCGCTCTCCAAGGAATCTTCAGAGAGTCGCGGTTCCTCGGACGCCTCGCCGGAGAGCCCGCCCGGGAGCGATAGTGACGAAGAAGCGTGTTCGTCGCTCCGTACTTCGTCTTCGGCGAGCAGCAAAGTGAGGTGGCGAACCGCGGAGAGAGAGGCACAGGGAGGCTGTGACGAAGGAGAGGAGGGCGCCGGGAGCGACGATAGCGGCGTGGTGGGCGACGGTGCCGGGGGAGACGCCTCACCGCGCAAGCGTCAGCTGATACTGAAGCGCCTCAAGGAGCACGGAGCCGTGCTGCCTGTTGCAGGCGTCGACATTGTAAGCGACACGCTGACTTTGGCTTTCTTTGTCTTGGCCTCACTCGTTTACCTGGCTTTACTCGGCCAGCCTTGCCGGCTTTAGCCTTGCCTAGACGAAGCGGGTACGACTAGGCGGGCGAGTAAGGCTATATAACTAGTGGTAGTCGTAAATTGTGGGGTTTAACGTCCCTAAGGGACATATGGCCTATGGGGGACGCCGCAGTGAAGGGAATAATCTAGACCAACTGGTGGTGTTCGCTAACCTGCTCTGTCATCGCACAGTACATGGCCCGTTTTTGTATTTGCCGCATCAAAATCGGAGGCGAAATAAAAACGTCCCATTCGCTGCCCGATGTCAGCGCGCGTGAAATAACACCGGTTGGTCTAAATTAATCCCTTCGCTACGACGTTCCTCATGCGCTATGTGTCTCTTAAGGGCGTTAAACTTCACAATTTACAATTCTGAATAGGTTATGTAACCTCACTCGTCTACACTCTTAGTAATGTAGAAGGACGGCAGATTGGGCGAGTTGGTGTTTCATGGTGGCAAGAAAATTTAAACAGCTCTAGACAACAGGAGGGCTGGGTTGCGACTGAGAGAAGGATGAAAAGGAAAGTGCACGGGCCTACCAACTGGCTCAAGCCGAGTCACCACCGCTGCCACGTGCAGATAGAAGAAAGGAAAGATTAAAAGAGAGAGAAAAAAGACGCGCGTCGCAACAACCGCGTCCGCCGAAGCGGACGCTGGCTGAAAAAACAGATACGCGGCCGAAGCCGCGCTTGCTCCACCTCCTCCACAACAGGACCAAAAAGAGATCAGCGTCGTGTTTGTCTCCTCCTCTTACTGGTCCTGTTGTCTAGCGATGTTTGCGCGTTCATAGTTCCTAGCAGGATCTTTGCAGCGCAACAGGACGACACAGAGCGCTGTCCTGTGCATTCTCTATCGTTCTGTTAGTTGCGTAATCATATATATATATATATATATATATATATATATATATATATATATAAGTAGATGGAAAAGCAACCACGTGCCGGTGATGGAATCTGAACCCACGGCCTCCGTTTGCTACGGTCGCAGCTGTTTCACCCTCTCCTCCTGGGCGTATTAAGGCGAAAGCCTTTAATGTCTCATCGTTGTAAGCAGCAGTTGTCGACAGAAATGTCACGCTTTTCAAATGGTCGAAACGGTCGTGACGTAACAGTGCGCGAATTTGAAACGGGGCCAATAGTGCTTTGGCTAGAACACTCTTTGTACGCGGAGGATATCACCCTTTGGACCGCCAAGGGGAGTATCGCCACAATACAAGATACGCTACAACAAGCGGCAGATGTAGTAGTAGAGGAGGCGCAAGCCGCAGGACTCGCGTGTTCCCCCCAGAAATCTGAAGTCCTCATCCTACACACAAAGCGTCAAAGGAAAAATAAAGCGCCTGAGATCAAAATCTACGCGGAGGGGGCAGCCATCCCAGAAGTGGAAACACTAAGAATCTTAGGAATGCTGATACAGTCAAACCAAAAAAACGACACGTTAATTAAGAAACTGAGAAACACTGTCAACCAAATCTCCTTCCTCATCAGACGCATCGCGAATAGGCGAGGAGGAGTTAAAGAAGCCGAGACCAGGAGACTAATACAAGCCTTCGTTCTTAGCAGAGTCAACTACACTACACCATACGTCACCCTCACAGTAAGAGAAAGAGACGACCTGGATTCTCTAATTAGACAGTCCTACAAAATTGCGCTCAACCTCCCTCGTCATACTCCTAATGAAAAACTATTACATTTAGGAATTCATAACACCTTAGCGGAAATGATAGAAGCACACCTCACCGCAAAATATGAAAGACTATCAGGCACTGAAACGGGACGTTTCATCCTAAAGAAAGCAGGAATACAATATGAAGGAATCCGTACACACACCTTGCCAATTCCAAGACACGTGCACGAACACTTAACAGTCACTCTTCTGCCCAAAAACACACTACGATACGGACAGAAGAAAGGCTAGGGCACAAAAACTTCACGAAAGATTTTCAGTTCAGAAAGACACGGCGCACGTGGACGTGGCAGAACATGCGAACAGAGACTCCTTTTCTCTGGCAGTTGTCGATCATCGAGGTTCTCCCCTTGCATCGGCGACAATAGATAAAACAAAATTTTTGCGGAGGAGGCCGAAGAAGCTGCCATAGCTTTAGCCATTACCTCCACCACTGCCAAATACATCATATGTGACTCCAAAACAGCAATTCGAAATTTTGCAAAAGGAAGGGCCCACTCAGCAGCCATCAAAATCTTACAAAAAATCTCCAATACCCGCTAGATAACATTGATCTGGGTCCCCACCCTTTCGGATCATCCTGGAAACGAGGCGGCGCACCAATTTGCCCGAGGATTCGTGGTTAACCGGGAGGTGCGCTACCCCGAGCTCAGGTCGGCCAAGGAGCGAATGACAACCTACAAAGAAATTACTACCCACTTTAAGAAAGAAAGACAGATCTTCCCAGAACCACATAAATCCCTGAGTAAAACACAAGTCACTTGGCGGCAGCTCCAAACAAACACTTTCTTTAATCCGTACATGTACTCCATACGGTTCCCGGAGCAGTACAGCCCCGTCTGTTCTCTCTGTGGGCACCAAAAGCCAGACACACCGCACATCCTATACTCATGTACTCAAGACAAGCCATCACACAGTCTGCACCTCTCTACCCAATCTAAGTGGGAGGCCGCGCTGCTCAGCTCGGACCCGGAGGTTCAACTTCGAGCCACAGAGCGAGCCGAAGAGGTCGCCGAACGATATCGTCGGTCGGCCACCTGGTGTCCGGCCTAGAAGAGGAGCCCACCGCGGGGAGGGGAAGATGACCCCAATCCGCGCCTAAGACCGGGAGGACTGGGAAGCGACCCTGCTCGGCTGCCACGACTTACAAGCCCAACAAGCCTTAGTCGGGCGCGCCCGGGCGGCGGCTACCGCAACTGGGGTCCCAAACTAGGGACCTCCACCTAGTGTTTGTAAGGATCGGTCCCTTACGGGCCGATCCAAACACCTCCTGTTCTGAATAAATGTTTTCACCACCACCACCCGCCTAAGACCTCTTCTTTAATAAAGTATACCTCCTCCTCCTAGTAACCATGCAACCAATTGAAGGGATCGTACAGTGATGCTCCAAGTAAGTGCGACTGAGCCTAGTTAATTGCTTAATTGCTCAGTTAGCCTAATTAACTTTTCCAGTCAGGCTACATAAATAAATAAAACCGAGTAGGAAATTTGTCGAGCTCGAGAATCGAACCCCGGTCTTCGGCGTGCGAGAGGAGCATGCTATCCACTCCGCCATGCCAGCTCGAAGGTTTGGAATGAACAAATGCGCGTCTAGTGAATACGGTGTCTTCGCTCACTGTCATCCTCCTCCCTTCCCATCCGGCGAGGGTTAGGTGTCCACCGAGATATGAGAGACAGATACATTCCTTTCCTCAAAAAGTCAGGGGGCACTTTGTCTAAAGTGCGTAGAGGCGAAAGCGTTTTCCGCACCACTTTCGCTGCTTCTGTGGCACTCGTGGCGTCACATATAATTGAGTACTAATTAGTAAGTGATGAGAACTCACTAATTAATGGTTAATTACTGATTAATGCCTGAATACTAATTAACTACCCGCCGCGGTGGCTCAGTGGTTATGGTGCTCGGCTGCTGACCCGAAATTTGCGGGTTCGATCCCGGCCGCGGCGGTTGAATTTCTTTGGAGGAGAAATTGTAGAGGCCCGTGTACTGTGCGATGTCAGTGCACGTTAAAGAACCCCAGGTGGTCGAAATTTTCGGAGCCCTCCACTACGGCGTCTCTCATAGCCTTAGTCAGTTTGGGACGCTAAACACCATAAAACCTAAAACCAAACTAATTAACTGCTAATTAATGACGCTTAAGCTTCGCCTTTAGGTGCGGAACGCGATAGCCAGTTGTAGCGCTGCCAGGGAGTCCACGGAACGCCACCACCTGTTCGGCGCGATGCCTTGCCCTTTGAACGCAACGCTTTTTCAGCAAAGGAAATGGCGCAGTAATTGTGTGTCATCTCGGTGGACACCTGAACAGCACCGTAGAGGAAGGGAGGAAGTGGGAGGGAAAGAAGACGGAGATGGCCCGTAATGAAGAAAATGAAAATTGTATTTGAAGAAAGGAAATCACGCATTAACTGTCTCACATATCTCGGTGGACACGCCTCAAAATTCAGGGGGGGGGGGACTTTTTTGACCTAAAGTGCGGTCACTGATGTTTGGTTAAGATGTTAAGCTTCGCCTCTAAGAGTGGAACGCGACAGCGTCTTGCAACACTGCCAGGGAGTCCATAGAACACCATCGCCCATTCGGTTCTACGCGTCGCTCGTCGGTAAATTGGTTTTTGAGGAAAGGAAATTTATCTGTCTCTCATATCTCGGTGGACACCTAAACCTCGCCGGAAGGGAAGGGAGGAGGATGACAGTGAGCGAAGACGCCGTGTTCACCAGACGCGCCTTTGTTCATTCCAAACCATCGAGCTGGCATGGCGGAGTGGATAGCATGCTCGTCTCGCACGCCGAAGACCGGGGTTCGATTCCCGAGCTCGACCAATTTCCTACTCGGTATTATTTATTTATATGGCCTGACTAGAAAACTTAATTAGGCTGTTTGCGAAATTAAGCAATCAATGAAGCTCAGTCCCACTTATTGTAGCATCACTATAGAAAGAGAGAGAAAACTTTATTTACAGAGGAATTCGGGGCACGCCCCAGGGTCCCCGCACGACCCCACTGCACTCAAGTGTTTATGTTCCGAAGGTCCATAACACTGGCAGCACGGCCGGTGGCGATGGTCTGCACGGCCGGGTCCTCCGAGCGCAGCAGGGTCTCCCAGTCCTCCCAGGTCTTGAGGTTCTCTAGGTCCCGCGGGGGAGGGTCCGCCGGGCAGAGGGAAATGATGTGGAGGGAAGAGGCGAAGGGTTCTGGGCATAGAGTGCATGCCGGAGTGGGGAAGGAGGGATGATAATGGGCTAGGGTAAGGGTGAAGGGAGTGTGTGTGTGTGTCTGTAGTCTGCGCCAGAGTGTTGCGTGTTTGTTATCTAGGGAGGGGTGGGGCGGGGGGTAGAGCTGGCGTAAGGCTCTGTGCGCCTGGGTTGGGTCAGCTCACTGAATGAGTGCATGCGCTCCTTCGTGAATCCCCGATCAGAGGCCACCTGAGCCCGGTTTAAAGAACCTCCGGCTAAAAGGTTGGCGGCCTCGTTTCCGGGATTCCCGGAGTGCGCGGGCACCCATATCAGCTCCACTTGGCGGGGCGGGGGGGCATCGGGCGAGTCCAGTATGCCAAAAGCAGGGACATGGACTCGGCCTCGAGCAAAATTTAGAATCGCAGTTTTAGAATCGCTTAAAATGTACCGGGCTTCCGTGCGGGTTATAGCAAGGGCGATGGCGGCTTCCTCTGCAGCCTCTGGGGACGTGTCTGGAGGGAGAGGTAGTGTGAGGAGGGCGGATAAAGAGGAGTCCACCACAGCTGCTGTCGCTTCATCACCCGTGCAGGCAGCGTCCACGCACACGGCGTCCGGCTGGGGGCCGTACGCTCGATGGAATGACTTCGCACGGGCTCTGCGGCGCTGCTCATTGTGGGACGGGTGCATATTCCTCGGGAGCGGCCTGATGAGGAGCTCTCGGTGAAGGGATCGTGGGATGGCGAGGAGGGTTGGGTCGTTGGCCGGTATTGTGATTCCGAGGGTGTCCAGGATATACCGACCTGTGGAGGTTTGTGTGAGCCTGATGTATTGGGCCTGTCGGTGGGACACCGACATCACGGAGACGGAAGTCAGAGCGGCCCTCCTGACTCTCCGCGCCAACTCCGCACCCGGTGCAGACCAAATCACAAACTCCATGCTCCGTAATCTGGATGACCAATCGATCACCCACATTACGAAATACTTCAACCAGTGCTGGAGGGAGGGTAACCTCCCGCAGTCCTGGCGCCACGCGAAGGTAATATTCATACCTAAACCCAACAAACCACTTACACTTCAAAACCTTCGCCCTATTTCGCTAACCTCATGCCTTGGGAAGCTCCTAGAGCATGTTGTGTTAGCGAGACTCACAAGTCACATGGCGGACAACAATCTTTACCCGCATAGCATGGTAGGATTTCGCCCCCATCTATCCGCACAGGACGCTATGCTGCAACTCTCACACGACATTTTCGACCCGCTTCTTCCGGGTCACACCAAGGCAGTCTTAGCTTTGGATCTCTCCAAAGCTTTTGATCGCATTGAACATCAGGCGATCATGACTGCTCTATCCCCCTTGAATGTGGGTGTGCGCACGTAAGCCTACATTCAAGCATTCCTCACTGGCCGCACAGCTGAGATACACTTCAGCCCTCTGTCTTCCCCCTCCTACACTCTTCAGAGCGTCGGCACCCCTCAAGGGTCCGTCCTTTCCCCATTTCTCTTTAACATTAGCCTCATCCCCCTCGCCCGAAAATTGGCCACTATTCCCCACCTGAAGCACACTCTTTATGCCGACGATATCACCCTGTGGACCACTCACGGCAGTGACGGAGACATAGAGAACACCTTACAGGAAGCAGCCACCCTCACCCAAAATTACGCACGGACCATCGGACTGTCTTGCTTCCCAGAGAAGTCCGAACTCTTCCTCATCCGGCCTAAGAACCACCGCTGCCCCCGCTCCCCCATTGCCATTGAACTGAATGGTGACCCGGTACCTGAGGTTGGAACCCTCCGTGTATTGGGCCTGCACATCCAGAACGATGGCAAAAACACCACCACCCTCAAGAAACTCAAGCAGGTTGTAGGCGCGATATCGCACCTCATCCGGAGGGTTTCGGGACGTCATAGAGGCATGAAGGAGCGCGACCTATGTCGCCTCATTCATGCCTTTGTCCTCAGCCGTGTGCTGTACACTACCCCATACTTACACCTATCCAAACATGACATAAACGCTTTGGATGCTTTGATTCGCAAGGCATTCAAGGTAGCACTTCACCTTCCCCTCAACACACCCACAGACAGATTACTAGGCCTGGGCCTCCACAATACGTAGTCGTAGTCGTAGTATAGCATAACTATACGATCCCTTCAATTGGTTGCATGGTTACCAGCCAAAGTACAATTGGCCCCGTTTGAAATTCGCGCACTGTGACGTCACGACCGTTTCGACCAATTAAAAAGCGGGACATTTCTGTCGACAACTGCTGCTTACAACGATGAGACATTAAAGGCTTTCGCCTTAAAAACCAATTTACCGACGAGCGAGGAGTAGAACCGAATGGGCGATGGCGTTCTATGGACACCCTGGCAGCTTTGCAAGACGCTGTCGCGTTCCACTCTTAGAGGCGAAGCTTAACATCTTAACCACACATAAGCGGCCACACTTTAGGTCAAAAAAGTGCCCCCCTGAATTTTGACGGGTGTCCACCGTGATATGTGCGACAGTTACTGCGGAATTTCCTTTCCTCAAATAATATTTTCATTTTCTTCATTAAGAGCCCTCTTTGTCTTCTTTCACTCCCACTTCCTCCCTTCCTCTACGGTGCGGTTCAGGTGTCCACCGAGATGACAATTACTGCGCCATTTCCTTTCCTCAAAAAGCGTTGCGTTCAAAGGGCAAGGCATCGCGCCGAACGGGTAGTGGCTTTTCCGTGGACTCCCTGGCAGCGCTACAACACGCTGTCGCGTTCCACTCCTAAAGGCGAAGCTTAAGCGTCATTAATTAGTCAGCAGTTGATTACTATTCAGGCATTAATCAGTTATTAACCGTTAATTAGTGATTTGTCGTCACTTAGTAACTAGTACTCAATTATATGTAACGCCACCAGTGGAACAGAAGCAGCGAAAGTGGTGCGGAGAACGCTTTCGCCTCTACGCACTTTAGACAGTCAAAGTGCCCCCTGAATTTTTACTGTTGCGTGTAGCCAAACTTCGAGACTCCTCGCCAGCACCTCAACAACCAATACACTCGTCTCACAAAGACAGGGTCGGGTCGCCGCCTTTTAGCCCGACTTCACATCCAGCTCACTCAATTCACAGAGGAGAGATGCCGCCTTCCCGTACACTGGAGACGCGCCCTCCACGTGCGGCCTCTCCCCACCAATATGTCCAAAGAGGATCATAATGGCAGGCGCCTGGCGCGGGCGGAAGCCTTGGACCGCCATTTTCGGAGCAAACCAGGAGTCTTCTACGTGGACGCGTCCGGCCCGGACCCCAGGGGATGGTACACGGCCGCGGTCGTCCACGAGGGTAAAACAGTAGACGCCCTTACTTTCAAGGTCCAGTCAGCAATTCACGCAGAAGAGGTTGCCATCGCTTTGGCAGCCTCTCACACCTCCTCCAAATACATAATCACCGACTCGCGAGGGGCTTGCCGTAACATCACGCAAGGGTGGGTTACTCCCCTAGCTTATCGCATTTACCAAAATTGTAGCCGAGACTCGGATCCCGCGCACCGATCTCTCGTTTGGGCTCCAGGTCACCAAGGCGTTCACGGAAATCAGGCAGCCGACGCCGCCGCCCGCGCGCTCTCTCTCCGGGCATTTCCCACGGTACCCGACGCCGACCAGGACACTGATTTCAATCCGATTTATACTTTTAAAAAAATATGCGAGTATTACAAACCCACGCACCAAACTCTTCCCACCCCATGCAAAGGGCTGGGGAAGGTCAACGCGCTGGTACTCCTGCGCCTGCTCACCAACACGATGTTGTGCCCGGCAACTCTACAACATTTCGATCCTCAATTCGACGGGCGGTGCTCACACTGTGGGGAGGTGTCTGACACTTACCACATGGTGTGGGCCTGCCAGCAGAACCCATCCCTACCCCCTATCCCAAACCCCACCCGAAAGGACTGGGAGGCGACCCTGTCCGGTTGCTGCACCCTCGAGGCCCAAAGGGCCTTAACGCAGCGCGCCCGGGCTGAGGCAAACGCCAATGGGGTACCTGACTAGGCATCCCACCTAGTGGTTGTAAGGGCGTGACCCTTCAAGTCACGACCCCCAACACCTCTCCCTATGATTTAATAAATGTTTTCACCACCACCACCCACCACACCCAACCATAGCGGCGCTCGGGAAACGCGCTGTTTTATCCTACGTTGCCTAATGTCCCGGGCTGCTAGAACCGAGAGTGCTTGTTAAGATATATCCGGGCGCCCAATCGCTCGCCTTGCTCGCTTAGCCTCTTCTGTAGGTGAGGCTTAAGCGAAAACTGGTGTACACCACAACGGGCCTTTAGTCGCACGGTAACCGCGATAATTCCAGACTAGATATTTTTTGTACGCCTGTTGTAAGAATGACAAGAATTGAGATCTTGGCTAGTGGTATCCGGAGAGAAGCTGAACCTCTTAGCAGCTCTGCGCTGACTCCACCTTTTCGAATGGATTTCGGTGCTGGCGACCGCCATGCTGGTTTGGATCCAATAGATTGGAAGTCATGAATGCGGAGTGTTGCGAGGTACGGGCTGTGGACTCTGTGAAGGTTAGGAAATGGGTCTTTATTCAGGGAATTTGATCCAAAAGAAAAGAGGGCCACACGCCCTTGGAAGGTACAGACTGGCTCACCGAGCAGCTGCTCTCTTCCGCTGCTGGAGGAAGACCCCTGCGTTCGATGTCCTGATACGGGAGGTCGGCAGCCTTCGGGCTACGGCCGTGTATCTGTTTTAGAGCGCAGCTCTTTGGCGTCCGTTCCTGGGTTTCGCGTCGGCGTCGGCCTCGTAACCAGCTCCGCCCCCCTTTCATCCCCCCAGCGCTAGCAGCGACCGACTGATAACGACCGACTGATACCGATGGATGCCGCTGACGCCGCTAGAGAGTCAAGATAACGTGACTGCATAGAACACCGTCGCCGCCATGCAGAAAGAGGAGGAAAGGGTCCCCCCCCCCCCCCCCCCCCTGTTCTTGTGTGGCGGATAGGGTGCTCTTCAGTTGCCGACGCGCCGGTTATTTCACGTAGGCCCCGGCACGTCGACGAATACGTGACCACCTTCCCACGGCTAGACCTGGTTCTTAGCGCTGCGGAAGCGAGGGTATCATATTGTTTGTGTCGGCATCGGCGGCGTTGTCCCTGAAACCAACTCCGCAGCTGGGGTTGACTCACTATCGAAAAGGTGAAACAGCTTATTTGCTGCGCTCAAATTTCGCATTAGGAAGTAACGTAATCGTCGGTAATTTTTTTTCAGCCAGCGTCCGCTCCGGCGGACGCGGTTGTTGCGACGCGCGTCTCTATCTCTTTTTCTCTGTCCGCTTACCTTTCAAAACTCTTCTATCTGCACGTGGCAGCGGTGGTGGCTCGGCTTGAGCCAGTTGGCAGGCCCGCGCACTTTCCTTTTCATTCTTCTCTCAGTCGCAACCAACCAACCCTCACTTCCGCTCCCTCGAACGCCGTGCCCACGTGACCAAGCTGCGCGTTTTCGGAAGGAAGCGTCCCTGGGCGCCGTGTCCACGCGACCAAGCCGCGCGTTCTCGGAAGGCAGCGTCCTTGGGCATTGACGTTCGCGTTTTCGAACGCCGAACATGAGCCCCGCGTCCGCGACGAGGCCGGCACCCTGCGACGCCGTGTATAGGTCGGAACGCTCGCGGCACAAAGTTTCCGGAGCTCGCGGGCCCACAGGCCAGCAGTTTCTTGCAACGCAACAGGAGAAAATTTTTTATGCGAAGCATACTAAAATAGCCCAACCCAGCTCCTCGAGCGCGGCGGTGTCGTTACCATTGACATTTCGTGACCTCCATGTCATACCACGTGATGCGTGACGTCACAGTAGATGACAAAACAGGGGCCCAACTCGCGCCGTCGCGCGAGGCGTCGATTTGGTTCTAGTAACGTTGGTCGTGACCAAGGATGACCACGTGGTGCGTGACGTCACAGCAGATGAGAAACGGGGGCCCAGCTCGCGCCGTCGCGCGAGGCGTCGCGACCAAGAAGGACCACGTGATGCGTGACGTAACGACATAGGAGAAACGGGGCCCCAGCTCGCGCCGTCGCGCGAGGCGTCGCGACCAATGTGTTTCCTGCTTCTGCCGCTAGGTGCGCTGTAGTGAACGCGTGATGCTGGAGCGGCGGTATACAAGGGGGTGCTCCTGTCTCTGCTAGGCGTACACGGGATAGAGATGCCTCCTGGAGACAGGGCTGCTCGTTGGAATGAGAAGCAAAAGTTGCGGCGTGCTACAGAGACTGATGAAGAGCGTGAAGAACGTCTAGCCAAGCGGCGTGCTCGATATGCAACTCGGCGACAATATGCTTCGCATCTGACTAGGCTTAACCTAAGCTAAGCCTCAGCCATTTTTTTGGTCAGCTGTTTAGAAGTCTGTTTCGTGATACATGGTGATTTTCTTTTTCCTTTTTTTTTTCAGAACGAAATCTCGGCGAAGGCTAAGCAATTTAGAGCAAGACCTTCGCACATGTGATTTTGAAACCTGATATTGTTCGAGGACTGACAGCAACTTATGCGGCTCGAGGTTATTGTCCTTAATGTGTTCGCGTGAAACGGGTTCAACATATTCAGTGCCTGCTCGTCAGAGACCAACTCTCAGTTGTGGAATGGAGGCTGACAAAAGGCTGAAGTGATTTCCTACCATGACACCAGGATCAGGGAACGTCAAACTCCTGTTTCGTTTTTCCCGCTCACTCCGGCCCTGTCCCGTCTGATCAGAACGCAGTCGTAATCAGCTTATTGAATGCTGCACCTGCTACCTGTCTTTTTATTTTTTTAGTTTCATTCAAACTACAAACGGCTGGTTTTGAGCGGAGAATAGAAGTTTATAGCACAGGTTCTTGTACTGACTCATCTAGCTAAATGAGCCAAAAGGAGCTTGCCGCCTGTCTGGGCCTCATTTTTAGTTGGGGTTGTTACACACGAAGGTTGAAGACATCCCATTTGCATGAAATAAATGTGACGATGTAAAATAAACAACAATGCATCTAAGCTCTTTGTCAGGAACGGAAAAAGAAAACTGAATATCATTGTAAGTTCGGTCCGTGGTAAGACATTTACAGGTGGTTATTGTTGAGTGCATCTTTGTTTTTGTTTTTAATATCAAACGTGCGCTAGATTCGAATGCATCGCTATTTCAGGCCAACAATTTTGTTGGCGGTCGGGGAAAACGTACACCGGCGGTTGTCCCCTATATTGATACGGTGTCCCACAACCTGAAGAACGCAGCCGATCGCTGTGGTGTGCCGCTGGAATTTTCTGCCTCGCGCAAGTTGGACTCACTGTGCTCTCGAATCGTCTCCGCAGAAAGGCGCTTGCGAGACTGCACGAAGCGCCACGCCACCCAGTGCGTCAGGTACTCGGTCGGGTTGTACACGACCTGAGCTGTGACAATGTTTACATCGGCCATACCGGCCGATGTCTAAAGGAATGACCCAGGGAGCACCAGCTTTCGATAAAGACCGGAAAAGGGTTCAATTCAATTTGTCATCGCACCGCGGCGCATGTCTTCTGACTTCCTGCGATAATCCGTGGCAGCCTTTGCTGGGAAGAACCAAAATATTGAGGTGTAGTAGTGACCAGGGGGCACGTGAGCGTGCTGACCCTTTTTCAATAAGAACAACAAGCATGATTGCGTCAACGACACCATGATAAAGTTGTATCAGGAAGAAAGCAGGTTTCTAGCATGCGCGCAGTAAATGTTTTGGCAGACATGACGATCTAAGGATCTATTATATGTTCCCTCTGAATAAGCCCGGTCACGAGTCAGCGCCCGTTCTTGTAGTCTTCTCGTCCGAGTTGTTTTTTACGCAGTACCTTTGCTTAAACAAGAGTTTAACAGTAAAGTTCAATGAATTCGCATTTCAATTGTTTTGAGACTCTTGGGAGTGTTTGGAATGACAATGACGCTACCCGGCTTTCCTTCTTGGTTTCACCGCTGTGCTTCTCCCAGGTTCACCGACCCCGCTGTCGTGATATACTGTCGCGCGTGGATCTTACACATGCGAACTGCGCCTGGCGCAAAAAACCCGACAACTCTTTCTTGATGCGAGATATTTCGCGTAGTTGCATTTTACCCAAGCACCATCTCTTCATTGCACAAATGTCCGTCAAGCAACTCCTGTCGCTCGAGTCATAGTGTCTTGTTAACTGAGTCGTTGATTAAATGATTTTTACTTGGCCAATATGCACGCCTTTTTGGAGGGCTCCGGGTTCATTTATACCACGCGAAGCTATCCTCTAGTGACTTTGTATAAGTCGGGGCTAGGAATCTAACCTGCAGCCCCGTGCTCGGCAGCCACTGCATAACTACCACCGAGCAACCGCGACGGGTATCCTGTAGTGGTCGGCTACGACTCAAGAACGAAACGGCAGATGCCCCTCAGAGGAGAGCACCCTCCAACCAATGGCGTCCACCAATTTTCATGACAAATCCAATTAAGCCGTGGTTATTCTTCTGCCCCCCCCCCCCCCCCCCCCCCTGCGATTTCACGCTAGCAGGTACTACAAGTGGAAGGGGAAGAATCGAACGGGACGGGCTTCTTTGAGGGGCATTTTCCCCTTCGTTCTGAAGTTGTATCCGACTATAGTGACAGTACAGCCACAAACAAAAAAGAAAGATGACAGACCCGCCCTCTCGCTTTCTGAGCCGCGTGTTGCTACCTTTACTTAAAAAGCTGCCGACGATCGTTGGCACATGGCTTGGTATTTATGGACTAATCTGACCTCTGACCATACAACAGCAAGGACGCCGTAAATCTATAAACTGGACCACTACTGAATTATTTCAAATGCGAGACATCATTCCAGCGCACAAAAATAAACACACGGACGAACAGAGCAGAGTAGACATCACGCATGCCGGACGTTCGTGGTGTCTACTTTCTTCATTCGTGTGTTTATTTTTGTGCGCTGGAATGATCTCTCATAATTATGCCCAGAACCAACTAGCCTTGCTCTTTATGCGTAGTTAAATTTAAAACTGGAGAGGCGAGAATTTCATTGCTTTGTCCGCGGGTATGTATATATAGGGTTTCGACTTTTTGGTTTTTATGTTTCGAAAATTTGGCGGACTTTTTTCGGTGTGTATTTCTGAATGTTATTTTCGTTTTTTTCCGGCAAGTATTAGTTTCTGCATACGAATTTTTGGTTTCTATCGGTGAAATATATGATGTGCCTGCGCGGCCAAAAGTGACGTCAGTTTACTTTGTTTTTAAAACGAGCCGGTATGTAGCAGCGTACACCACGGAAATTTGTTCGTCTGTATTTGCTGAAGAAATTCGTACAGTCTTAACAAGAAGTAAAAATGTCGAAGTGAAATGACTGCTGGAATCCAAAACGTAAGTGGAAGATCTTGACACGTTCTGGTTGCACCCTGGCTGAACGAGAGGACCGCGAACCCTATGCTCCGCGTGCTGAGGCAGCGACGAGAGAAAGAGAATAAACTTTATTAATATAGAGTAATTACGTGGGTGGTTCACCCAGGTACGGGGAACCATTGGCGAATACGGCCCTGCAGGCCTGACCGATAAGCTGGCGCTGAAAGGGGAGCTTTGTGTGAGCCAGCTTCGCCTCCCACTGCTCATGGCTGCGTTCCTCCCGTAAACGGTACGCCTTACGTTGCTCTGGGCAGTTCCAAACCATGTGGAGATGTCTGAAATCTCTCCGCAGGCCGGGCATGCCTTTTTTGGGTATTGCGCGGGCAAAATCTTATTGTGTCGAGCTAAGTTTGGTACTGTGCGGACTTTCATGTTTCACCATATAGTGGCTTCCTGACGAGTGAGGTGTTTGTGAAGGGCTGCGTAATTGACATAAGTGAAACAGCGCGAAAGAAGAAGCCCGAAGGCGAAACGAAGAAGGGACAGGAAAGAGCGCTGAACTTCTTCTCAGCGACCCAATCAGGATGTTGGCTGTAACATGCCACACGCAACCCGTCATAAAAGAGTCGAAATTGCCTCCACAGCTCTGAACTTAGAATTCTAGATATCTTCTTTACGTGGCCAAAAGAAAGCCGGACTGCGCCAAAGAGGACGTTGACGTCACAGGGTAGCAATCCCTTCTTCATGCAGAACGTGACGTACCTGGCCCGGAAGGTTGACCATGGGATGTTGTTGACGAGGGCTCAACTGGACAGAAAATGTTCCGCTATATGCAGAATTTTCTCACTGACCGAACAGCCACCAAAGCGTGGGCGGACTCAAGTCTGACGAACGAGCCTCCCCGCGCAAAGGCTCCGCAGGGTTCGATAATCTCGCCGCTGCTGTTCAACGTTGCCATGATCCCCCTCGCACACATGCTCGCCGATCAGCCTGGCATTCGTCATGCGCAGCGATGGCAGTGCTGCTTCGCGGAAGCCAGACCAGGCAGCTTCGTGCTGTTTATGCATGGCTTCGCATTGACGATTACGGTTCCTCACATGCGGTGGAAAAGTGAACGAAGCGACGGCCCCAAATCGGTGATAAGTCTGGGCAGACGGCACTATACGCTAACCAGTGGCACTTAGCTAAGTGGTTGAACTTTCATATTTCCAAGGGCTTGTCTAAGTTAAATGCCTTGTACTCAATTTCTAAGATGCGTTCGTTCCTGGGACCTGCTGTAACTGGTACTGAGCAGCCAGTTAGTTGTGACATACCTATGAAGGCGAAATTCTAGAGGCCCGTGTGCTGTGCGATGTCAGTGCACGTTAAAGAGCCCCAGGTGGTCGAAATTTCCGGAGAACTTCACTACGGCGTCCCTCGTAGCCTAAGTTGCTTCGGGACGTTAAACCCCAATAAACCAAACCAGTTTTGACATACCTGCCAGAAACACTGGCCTTTCTCGGTTAAAACCGAAGTAAGGAAAAAATTCAGCGTACGTTTAGCGATGTTCTTCGGCTTAAACCGAAAACTCTTACCCCTAGCTATGTAATATTGTTGACTAACGATCTGGCATTCCTTTCCTAAACATTGGCTGGCTGGGTTCATGTTCAGGGTTCACTTGTACTGCTGCCTGGCTTTTGCCGCCGTTTTTCGTGCATCGCCATTATCTTTGAAATGAACCTGCCACAATTCGCCGCATTGTTCAAGCAGCTGTAGGCGTCCAGCTGGTTTCGTTAAGGCGGTCTAGCGTTTTGACACCCAACGACAGCTCGTGGGTCCAAGCAGGGCCGCCGAAGCCATTCCTTCCCTCGACTGGGCTCCATAATGGCCGCACCTTGTCACGCCAGCCCCGCGTTCGGGGACGCATGGGAGAAGACACGTTAACAACAGACGAGACCGAGGGGTAAGAAAGGGGGTGCCTGTCGGAAAGGTGGCCACTGAGGCATTCGTTAGCCACGGGACAACGTTTTAGGGCGGACAGTGTCGTGCTCACGGCGAATGAAAGATGCAGAGAAGCAAACAGAAAACTAGTCCCCGTCGCTCTAATGAGGGTGTGGCCCGGCTCTGCTCTGTCGCGTGCCGGGCCGTCCGTCGTCCTGTTGTTTTTTTTTAGTTTTTTGCTGCGCCGGTCTTCGTTGAGCGAGTGTTCTCAACTCGGTTCTCGGGATGATCACTGGTTTTGTCGCAGCGAGCGATCTCATTTGGTAAGCCGCGAAATGACGACGGTGATTGGTCTGCGCCCTACTTTTCCTGAAGGGAACATGGAGCGATCGAGAACAGCGTGCGAGCACGCGTGCGCGAAAGGACAGGGGAAGCTTCCGAGGGTTGACAAGGGTCGGGGAGATTAGACCTATCAGGTATGATGGACGTTTATACAGAATGAGTAACAACAGCGAAGTTTCAAAAGCGCATAGGATGTTGAGATGGAGAACAAAGGGGGATTGGGGTCTGAGGTGCGTCTTGAAACTGCGACTGACACGCGCCTACACCGTTCCTCTGTGCTTAACGTCCTGGAAATGCCTCCTGATAATTCTTTCCAGCTATGAACCAACATGCCCCGGAGAGTTTTTTACTGGAGATGCCCCCTGATACTAAAGAAAAAAATACTTGAGAGCTAATATATGCAACGACTGGACTGCGGTGAATGAATTTCGTAACCTTTATGCAGTAGGGCTCTTCTACCTTCTTGTTGCTCTAGTCTCGCGGCAGCAGTCATAAATAAAAGCACATGTACGCATACTTTCTTCTTCTTGCTGTTTCCTGAACAACGTGGGCACCTGCGCAGCCACGTTTCCAGTACATATTGTTGCTCTGGGCCAGTCTACGGCTGCTCTGGTGCACGGGATGGACAAAATATAAGAGCGTACGGAAAAGTTGAGCTATGAACATTAAATTCATTACAAAGTAACAAAACTGAGGTATGGCAAACTGACCTGGGCCAAAAATTCACTGGCAGCGCATGTAAGGACTTCTTGAAATAAGGCCGCCGCGGTAGCTCAGTGGTTATGGCATTCGGCTGCTGACCCGAAAGACGCGGGTTCGATCCCGGCCGCGGCGGCCGAATTTCGATGGAGGCGAAATTCTAGGGGCCCGCGTACTGTGCGATGTCAGTGCGCGTTAAAGAACCCCAGGTGGTCGAAATTTCCGGAGCCCTTCACTACGGCGTCCCTCATAGCCTGAGTCGCTTTGGGACGTTAAACCGTAATAAAACGAACCAAACTTCTTGAAATAATGTTTGGAAACGAGGTCGTAACCTGCCTACATCTGTTATCGGGATGGAAGTCAGTTATGACATATTTATACTGGGATTTTTGCTTTAACTTTCCGCTATTTCTTCTGGTCTTTGACAGCTCAATTATTGGGCCACATTTGCCTCGTACAAAATGCTACTAAGGAAAACAAAACCATAGTATTCATCACAGAATGCGCTAATTGGCTTTGCAGCTCAACTAAAGAGGGCACGATTATTCAAAAGACTGTTGCTAGCAATATAGCGTAGCCAAGAGCAGCCTTGGCGCATAGTGATACAGCGAGCTGTTCATGTGAGGGCGGACAGTATTGATTTTAATTTACCTCCTTGGTCATGTCAATAACTGCTTTACCTAGCCACCAATTCCAAGCCAATCTTTCAAGTGACAAAATTCATTTTAGGGAATCTTGAATACGGGCGTACTTTTGTACTTTTTAGAGCGCAGCTCTTAGGCGCCCGTTTCTGCGTTTCGTGGCGTCGCCGTCGCCGTTGTCCGTTGTAACCAACAGTGGACACCCTTTAAGCTGCGAAACCAATAAAGCGGGAGCTTGGAAAAGAGAAGGAAAAAGCGCAACCTCCTCCCCTCCTTAGCAGTCGGCGCGCCAGTGGGGGGCGCAGCTGTGCATAGCAACCGTGACGTCACTCAGTAGCGGTAGAATGGGCGCGCGCGCGTCGGCGGTGACAGCTACAACGCCGCTAATAATTTGCCAAACGTTTCGTTGCAGTCAAGTGAGTGAGACGCATGGCTTCGAAGCGGCCCAGTGATTCCACGCCAAGCGGTTCGGGGAAGCGGCAGTGCGTTGACCACAAGGCTTTCGCCAAGCACACTAAAATTTCCAAATTGTCTTCGGTATTTTTTTGAGGAAAGGAAATGCGCAGCATCTGTCTCCCACAGCTGCGAAACCAATAGAGCGGGGGCTTGGAAAGCAGAGGGTAAAATTTGTGAATTAGTTTTTGAGGAAAAGAAATGCGCAGTATCTGTCTCACATCTCGGTGGACACCTGAACCAGAGGGAAAGCGGATAACTGCCCTCTTGGAACAGTGGACACCTCAATCGGGCTTTAAGCTACGTGGCGGTAGTGATGTGCGCTGCATGCTTTGGCATTGACACCGTTGTGCCAGAAGCGCTGTCACCTGCCAGGGTGGCAGGGTGGGTGGGGACTTTATTGTAGATATAAATACAAGCGGGAATTCTTTACCACTTATGCGGGAGAACATCCCGTTTCTCTCGCTCGTAACGGCTCCCACAGCTGTTACAACCTCGCGAAATGCTTGCGCAGACCTCGTCTTGGAGAACCACAGGCATTAGTGCAGCAAGTCGAGCATATATCCATCTATTTGTCCGTCCACAAAGCTTCTTTCATGACAGTCAATAACTGTTAGTGGAGTGTTTCTTGAGAAGGAATATGTATGAAAAATAAGAAGTTGTCTGTAATTGTGCATACATGTCTTGCACGAATTCTTTGCCTTAACCTATTGAAAAGCTGAAACAGCTGATATCTATATTGAAACAGCTGATATTGCCGCGACTTGGTGTCGAACCCGTGGCGGCGCGAACAGTTCAGCTTCGTTGGCCACAGCACGAGAGCACTGTGCTACCGCCGCAGCCTTTTCTTTGTTGCGTGGCAAACATACCGAAAAAGACAATCTGAATACGGCCATGGCACAAAACGCCAGGCTGCTTAATAGGAGCCTATCAAACCCCTGTACGTCCTCACCTCCCAAAACATCAAAAGTCTTGGAGGCACGCACACACGTCTAGATAAAGGAGCCAGCTAACTAAATATGACTAATTAGCTAACATAGCTAACTAAATAGGAGGAGACTAAATAGTCTAATCAACATAAATAGGTCGCAAGGCATAACCCAGTTTTTCTAACAGGCAAACAACGAATACTGGATCTCTACGGCACTGGGGCCGGATGGCATAGCGTACAAGGCACTCCTCAATCTGGACGAAGTACTCTGGTACTCACGGAGCTCTTTAATAACCACTGGCAAGCTGGGACGCTCCCATCAGCCTGGACCCATGCCAGCATGCGATTTATACCCAAACCGGGCAAACCCCTCACCCTTCAAAATTTGCGCCCCATCTCCTTAACGAGCTTTGTCGGCAAGCTCTTCGAGCATGTCATTCTTAATCGCCTGCAACCGTTTCTAGAAACAACAGGCTTTCTCTCCAACGTTCAATTCGGCTTCCGCCCAGACATCTCGGCGCAAGACGTACTTCTTGCCCTGAAAGAGTCCCTCTTTTGCACCAAGCGCCGTACAGCCAGTACGCGAACCACAGTGGCCCTGGATATTCATAAGGCTTTCGACACAATAGGCCATGGCCATATCCTCACGACATTAGGCACCACGGGATGCGGCACCCGCATATGGCAATATATTCGGGCCTTCCTTCAGGGACGCACGGCAGAACTCCACCTTGGGGATATTGCCTCCAAGCCTTTCCATCTGCCTAACCGGGATACCCCAGAAGGGGCGGTTCTGTCACCTTTACTTTTTAGCATTGCCCTAGCGTCACTGGCAAAGGCTCTTGCTGCTATCCCAGGGCTCCACACAGCCATATACGCAGATGATATAACCCTCTGGACAACGAGAGGACCCTTGGAACGGCCCAGGATATCCTGCAATCTGCCATAGACATCACCACCACACATTTAGCAAACACAGGCCTCCGTTTCTCCTCAAATAAATCGGAACTCCTGAAACTGAAGCCCTCCCCAGTGACCCCCAGATTGAACTGCACATGCACGGGAATCCAGTGCCCATTGTGCCTCAGGTTAAGATTCTCGGCCTTCTCATTAACAACTCACTCGATGCAACCGCCACCCTTCAGCTCTTGCAAAGACAGACCAAACAGGCCGCTCCACTTATCAGGCGGGTGGCAGCACGCAATCATGGGCTGTGAACGCGAGACACTCAATATGACAAATGCACTAATCATTAGCCGCATTACATACCACCTCCCATACCACATAGTCACTCAGCGGCAAACACAACAGGCAGACATCCTAATATGCACGGCTGTCACCTCCGCCATACGTCTTCCACGGACCGTTAGCACGAAACGTCTCCTGGCCACTGGTACCCACAATACAGTGATCGAATTAATAGAGGCTCAACGCAACAACCAATTAGTCCGTCTGGGTCACCCAGAAACAGGACAACGCCTACTGCGACAGCTTTGTCTCAATCCACCCATTCCGAACCCAACAAGTCCTACAACATACATGGTTTCTCTGCCTACTCAGGATCACATATATCAGAAGCCCCTACCGCGCAATATGAGCGCTAGTCTCCATCAGGGTAGGCGGCAGGCACGAGCGAGCTATTACACGAAAACATACAGCAACCGCTCCAATATCCTTTATGTCGACGCGGCAGAAAATTCGAAACCAGGATATTTCGCGGCAGTCGCAGCCTATGAAGACGGTACAGTGGAGACCGCCGCCACTATCCGGACTAATTTGCCTGCAGAAGCGGAAGGAGCCGCCATCTCACTTGCTCTGGCCCACTGCACCATTGACAAAAACGTAACCGCAATTTGCACAGATTCCCAGGCCGCGTACCGCCACTACCTAAAGGGCGTGGCGACGCCGGCAACACATCGTATTCTTGACACAGTCACCTCTCTCGACCGAACGGTTACTCTGTCGTGGGTACCTGGGCATGCCTTCAATCCCCGGTAATAAGCGTGTTCATGCGCTGGCCCGAGAACTCTCCTCCCGGACCCCGGATGATCAGGCACCCAACCCTGCGCAAGTGGCCCTGTGAAGGACTGTGTACGGGAGGCCTAGGCATGGCCCAAAAGAACTCTCCATCGACTAACACCAGAGACACTGTGTCTTTCTCAAAATTATCGCCCTGCCCCGTCGGCGAGGGCGGTTGTGTGGAAAGCAGCGGGCGCAACACAAAGACGTGCGAAATAGCCAGAGGGCAAAAGAGGAGAGGCCGCGCGGGGCGCCCAGCGCGACCACACGCATCCCTGCGGCCCGTTTTGCAGCGCGTCCCCAACTCCCCCCCCCCCCCCCCCCCCTTTGGCGCAGAGACAGGCACGTTTGTGCGTTTGTGTGTGCGCGCATGCACGCCTGCAGACGGCCTTGTTGCGAGGTACGGGCTGTGGACTCGGAGAAGGCTAGGAGTTGGGTATTTATTAAGGGAAGTTAACCCAAAAGAAAAGAGGGCCCCATGCCCTTGGGAAACAGACTGTCTCCCCGGGCAGCTGCTCTCTTCCGCTGCGAGAGGAGGAATCTCTTTGTCCGTTGACGGCCAAGTTTTCGAATGCCGTGGTCGCGTGTCCAAGCCGCGGTTCTTGGAAGAGACCACCCCGGGTTCCGATGCGAGAAGAGAGAGGACAGCCGTGACCCTCATAAATATGTCAACTTCGAGAGGAGTGCGTCTTCGGCTGAACATGAGCTCCGCGTTCGCGAAGAGGCCGGCACCCTGCGGCGCGGAGTGTAGGCCGGAACGCTCGCGGCACAAACAGCTTCCCGGAGTTCGCGGGCCCACTGGCCTGCATTGTCTTGCAGCGCGACGGCCTTACTAATGGCTCGAGGTGGCGGGGGAGGCCGGCAAGTTAGCACCAAGAGGGCTCCCAGCAGAGGAGGCGAGGAGGACACCGAAGGAAAGAAAGGGAGCCCTCAGAGAGACGCGTTGGGGACAGGGAGACAAAGGAGAAGAACGGGCAGAGACGGGCGAGGTGGACGGAAGCAGATCGCGCTGGTCTGTAGTCGGTGAGGCCGGACCCGAGGGCATCCGCTGCAAACTGACCGCCAGCCGAGACGCCCAAGAAGCCGGACGCCACAACCCGTCATAGTCACCGAAACGTGGGACCATCACCAGGCTGAGCGCCACCCCCGCCAGAGCAGCCGAGAGCGAGGCAGCGGTGACAGCGATGAGCGGAAGACAGCGGTGAGCGGAACTCCCAGTTTCACCTTCAGGCAGAGTGTAAATAAATTAGGCTGACTCGGAGGCGTTGTGTGTTGGCTCAATTCTCCTCGCTTCAGCAGAACCCGTAGATAGCAACAAACAACTGTGTTGCATTGTGACTGACCCCCGACAGGCGGGAACGTCACAAGTGGTGGCAGCGGTGGGATGCTGCTGAAGTTTGGGTGCGAGACCATTAACCCTCGTACCTGAGGAGAAAGGGGCCAACATGTCGCTACAGGAATCACCGAGTCTTCGCGAAGGGTTGATAGGAGCAAATGAGATGCTGTTGGGAGCTGTGATTCCATCATTCACGGGGGGTGACAACGGTCCCAAGATAAGGGACTTTCTGCAAATTTTAGAGCAGGTCGGTAATCTGGGCGGATGGCAGGAGAAACAGTTAGTCGGGATGGCGCTCTGTAAGATGGTCGGGGCTGCTCTGGACTTTGCGTGGTTGGATGAGGAGGTGGCAGGCGCGACTTCGTATAAATCGTTTAAAGCGCTCGCGCTGAAGCGATATGATACTGAACCGGCGTGCAGGAAGTTTGAGAAGTTTTTAAGCGCAAGGCAGAGTGCTGGTGAGAATGTGCGCTCATTCGCGAGCCGGCTGCGTAGGCTCGGAACAGAGGCTTTTGAGGACTTTGATGGCGATGACACGTCGAAGAGAGAAGCGAGGCGCGAAATCCTTAGGGAGCAGCTGGCCTCTAAATTTCTGAATGGGCTCCGCGATCCGGTAAGGAGATTTGCTCTGTCACACGATCCCAAGACATTCGAAGAGGCAGTGGAGGTAGCGTCTAGAGAAGAGCAGTTAGAGGAAGTGACGAGCACGAGCACCGCGACTGTCCGACTTGTAGAAAGCAGAGGGGAGACGGGTGATTTTCGTGAACGTCTGGATCGGCTGGAGAAGCTGCTCGAAGAGGTCCTTCGGATACGTGAGGGCCCTCCACCTGGGCAAGCGCGAGAATTGAATCGACGCGTCAAATCAATAGCCTGCTTCTCGTGCGGCAAGTTAGGGCACATCTCACGTTTTTGTCGTCTGCGTCAGATATCGCACGGGCACATTTCAGGGCGCTTGAACCACTCCGAGCAGCGTAAGAAGGAAGGTGAGGGGAGCCCTGAAGGTATCAAGGAGCTAGATAAAACATCTACTGAGAGCCGTCCCGAGCGAGGGTGTTCGGAAGCGGTAGTGAGCCTATGCACGGACGAAGCAGAAGGAGTTCGCGAGCCAGGGGAGACCAATCGCCATTCAGACGCGCTCAGAAGCGCGGCGGACGCAAGGCTAACTGAGGTTCCCCCTGTGATTGAGCAAACCCGCCTGTACGAGGAGCAAAGGAAAGATTTGTCTGTGCTAAAATTGATAAACGAGTGCGACAGCTCAGAACGAAAAGAGTCAAGATTGTATCATTTGGACTCTTGTGGTTTACTGCGTTTCAGAGACAAAATGCACGGTGCCTCAAACCGAGTAGTTGTCCCTTTGCTAATGAGGAGTGAAATTGTGAGGTTATGCCACGATATGGAAGGCAGAGGACATTTAGGATTTCAAAAGACCCGCCGGGCGGTTAGCAAAGGTTATTTCTGGCATGGACTGAGACAAGATGTTGCAGAACACTGCAGAAACTGCCAGTGCAGAAAGAAACCGAGGGTGAGCGAATTGCATGGACCACCTCCTAATCTTAGTGTGACTTAGGGGAAGTCTGGTAGTTGCCACGACCATTGAACTGTGCTCATGATTTCTGCGGTTGCGTGTTTTACATATAGAGGGCGGAGTTGTCCGCCGTGTGAAATTTACTCCTCTGCCTGGGGGGACTGAGGGTCCGCCCACGTTGTGCCGTGTTGTGAAACCAGTGTTTGTGCGCGAGGACGATGTTTAACAGCATTGACGTACTCGAAATGTGACTGCTGCCATAAGATTGAGTTGCGAACTTTGCGACGTACTGTTGGTTGTGAAAGTGCGGTGACCACAAAATTTTCATAGAAAATTTCTTTATAAGAAGAGGGGGTTGTGAAGGACTGTGTACGGGAGGCCTAGGCATGGCCCAAAAGAACTCTCCATCGACTAACACCAGAGACACTGTGTCTTTCTCAAAATTATCGCCCTGCCCCGTCGGCGAGGGCGGTTGTGTGGAAAGCAGCGGGCGCAACACAAAGACGTGCGAAATAGCCAGAGGGCAAAAGAGGAGAGGCCGCGCGGGGCGCCCAGCGCGACCACACGCATCCCTGCGGCCCGTTTTGCAGCGCGTCCCCAACTCCCCCCCCCCCCCCCCCCCTTTGGCGCAGAGACAGGCA